>NC_138156.1:7913761-8183761 GCF_964199315.1 Orbicella franksi | reverse complement strand
TATACCCTCAAACCCTCGCCGACCCTGAATTCTGCAGAAGAAAGAGCATTTAGGATCAATAAACTTTTGTTTTAGTGTCAGAATTACACAGGATTACTGAGATCGTTAGGTAACCAATGTGAAAAGGGATTGGACAGTGGTTGCCTTGCCAAGGGATGGTACCCAGTCTCCTGGAAACGTTATAAGAGGAGCGTTGGCGAGTCCAAAGAGGGCAGGAAGACAATAAACACTGAAAAGACTTTTTTTAAATACGTAATCGTATCAGAATATCGACGCTGATCACCACGCAATCTGTTTAGCTGCTTATACAAAATTTAGGAAAAAAGAATCCGAAAATTTATCTTCATTTACATTTATCTTCAGACATTGAGTGTCATTTATTCAGAGAAACAGATTTTCTAGTACTGTTTAAAAATAAAAGACTGCCATCGCTGGCTTCGATTCAAAGGTCCAGAGACTTTGTTGTTTGAAAAATAAAATATCTTGTTTAAGAAAAAAGAAAAAAAACACATGATGACAAAGTATTGACGCGTTTTCAGATAGGATTGGTTATGTGAGGAAAATAAAGTTTGTTATGAAAACTGATACAGATACCATAGACAAAAAGCTGTTCTGAACTGAGCCAAGGGAATTTTCTGGAAAGCATTTCAGAAGGAAAATAAACAGAAGTTTCAAGGAAAATGTTCATTGCAATCGAACTTTTTTAGCACCACCCAGGACAGTCTTCAAGGTTCCTTCACAACGAGCCACTTTGCGCTTGAGAGCCTTTCTGTGTTCGCTCATCTCCTGTCGTTCGTTTATAAAGCGTTGCAATAATTTTTCGTTTTTGACAATTTCACTCTTCACAGATTCCAGCTCTTCTTGTAACCGTTTGACCCTCTCTGTCTGTTGACCAATAGTTGTTTCGGTGTCCCTAATCTGCGCGGCCAGTTTTGGAATAGTGTTTTCCACACGGTTAAGCTTGTTGCTGTATTGGGCCATAACCACTTCCACTACGCCCTGTTTGCTGCGCGCGTCCAGATCGAGGCCCTCGGTGATAAGGAACTCCAGGAAAGAGTTGTCTGTGATGCACTTCAAAATGGTACTATTCTGGTCCGAGGCCCCTATATTAACGTCCACAGATTCAGACTCGAACTGGATCGTTTCAGTGCTGGGGGAGGCAAGCGATGTAAGGGAGATGGTTTCTTGTGCTTGGGATCGTTCGCTTATCAGAGGCGTGTCAAGCATACCACAGGTGTACAACTGGGTGCATTCAGCAGATTGTGGGATTTGCTTTCTTCGTGCATCCAATAAATTTAGCACTGCTGATCCGCGAACAGATTTCGCTTGGGACGAATCAATAGCCTTGCCGTGATGAGACAGCGGTGCTTCATTCTCAAAAGATTCAACTTGTTCTGGTTCGCCGACTTCGTCAAGAGTATTTTTTTCGGGGCTCTTAGCTACCCTTTCCTCATTAGGTGCTCCGCTCGGGTCCTTGCTACTGGCGCCATTGGCTTTGGAATCAGTGGACGAGAGCGTGAAGGTGAGGGGAACTTTGGGGTCAGATAGGTCATTACCATTCCCTTGGTTAGCAGTGTCGGACACCTCGGGTCGTTTGCGTGCGACCTCACGCCTATCTCCTCCTTCAGATGAGGTGTGCTGATCAGAGTTACCTGTGAGCGTTTCAGTCACATACATAGCCTCAGCAACAACTGGCGTGCTTATAATACTGTCAAATGGAGAGACAATCAGATTGGACTTCTGGGAGAGGCTCAGGAATGAAGGTACTTCCATTTGGGATGGCTTGCCCAGGTTACTTTCCATCGACAGGGTCAACAGATCATGCTGTCCGGGATTTGTTGGCAGTGGAGTAGTGTTAGCTTCAACGCAGCCAGCAAAGCCAGTCACAGTTTCCGTGGAAGCAGCAATCATCTCATTTGAACTGTTTTCCTCTTCGTCGATGGAGTGGGATACCTGCGGGACACAGTCAGTCTCGGAGATGACTATTGTCGGTGGTTCCCTAGAGCTCTTCTCGGGTAGTTTTTCTCCGTTGGTTGTAAATTCCTCGGAGTCCCTTGAAGTACTGGGCGACTGTGAATCCCTGTCGGATATTTCGGGTTCTGAGGTTGACGAGATTCTGCTATCTCGCCGGCCTTCAAGCAAAACAAATCGACAATGATTAATTACATAAGGTTTACGAGCTGTTTCTTAATGAATGTCGAGGTAATCAGACTGGCCAATCGCAATGAAGTAAAGAACGAAAACAACCAATCAAGACAGGAAGTCATGATAGATTTTGATCGTTTGTGATTGGTTAACAAAACAACGAGTTTTCTCTGTCTGCTAGAACCATAGTCGATAGAGGAGACTTCTAACTTTGCTAGAACTTGACACTGAACGCGTTTTCACAAACAGTTTTAGAGCTTTCCACTTCGCCTTATTCAAGAAAAAACATTTTAAAGAGGCATTAACACGACAATTCTGCTGAATTTTTTGGACAAAAAGGTTTCTCGCTCATACACGAAATGCGCCTCGAATATACTGGTATTAAATGAATTGTTGAAGGGAGAGCAAACTGTATTTAGCTTTCAGCAATTTTGTAAAATATTAGGGCTAAATTTGAAAACGTCTGCCTGACCTTTTTCAGTTTGAGATCAGAACGTTGCGCACGAAAAACTCTCCGTAACCCTTTAACCGCTTCAGGGTTAGTAATAAAACCAGACTGCCGTTATTTTTTGCTCCTGAATGCCCCTTTTATTAAAAAAGAAACACGATCATGGTATACCCCATTAAGATTTCTCAGAAGAAGAGAGCATGAAGGGCGAGATACAGAGAAACCCCAGTGGATCTTATCCCCAAGGTTATCCAGCTTAAGTTATTTTTAGACATGGTGCCCAGTTCTTCCGTAGATAACTTTACCACATGCGTCACCTAGACTTCGATGAAGTCGAAAATGCGAGGAAAGCATTCCACGCGAGCAAAGTTCCCATCACAGGGTTGATTATTTGTGATGTTGGAAGTCGAGGAAGAATACGTTATATCGGTTTCGCACTCATCGGGTTCGCATCCGCATCGAGTAACTAGCGATCGATTGTTCCAAATTTATCTTTCTCTTACCGAGAAAAAAAAGACAACATTGTGGGCACAATGAAACAAAATCACACAAAACATGTTTACTTCTCGTTCTTTAATCCGTTGAAGGTGAAGGCGAACTCGAAATAGAGAGTTTATAATGAGTTCAGGGTTGCGAAGTCGATTGGGTGGGAAACGGTAGCATTCGTTATGTCCTTCAAGCCAACAGAAAGAGAATTGAGCTATTATTCATTTCTTCGTATCACTTACTTTGCTCGAGGAACTCCGGAAAAACCTGCATTGCCTTCTTACGATTTCGCTCCAACGCGATGCTCGATACGGTTTCATTCTCCTTATTCACTTTGGAAGGCACTTGACCCGGAAAGAATTTTTTCAGAATTTCTTTCATGGTCTTGAAACCAAACGCATAATCCCGCGCCAATATGTGGAAAATTGTATCTCCGTCGTTGTTTGCCGTGTTCAAGGCTTCTAAAATCTCCACCCTGGTTATTTCTCCGGCTTCTTCCAGCTCTAACATTCGATTTAACATGCTACTCATGCAGGACTGAAAAAATGTCGCACTCTTCCCCAGTCGATCATTTTGTCGATCATTCCAAATGTTTTCCGCCGTGATGTGAAAAGCTGTATCCCCGTCGTTGTCTTGGACGAACATAATCTTGGGATCAACATCAGTCAGGGTGACCAGGATTCGCTCGAATGCTCTCCTCCTGTTTTTGATAGGCCCTAGAGTGGCGGCGACTTTTAACCCCTGGGTTTTCAGAGAACCCGTGCGGTAAATGTATTGCACGGCTCCGTGTAGTGCGGTCTCGCCATTTGATGTCACCGCATGTACGTCAAAGCCGTCTTGTAGGAGGGCTTTTACTAACCCCGCCTTGCCAAACGCGGAGGCGAGGTACATCAGGGGACACCGTAGCTCCTCTAGGGGATCAGGCACTTCGCTGTTGTGATCCCAATTCCTGTATGACTCGATGCATTCCCTCAACAAGTCCGGCAGCTCGTCGGATTTTTGCGAGCTGTCCAAGCAGAGGACAGTGACCAGATCGTGGTGCTCGATCTTGCAGTTCTTGGAGCAGAATGGGGTATGGTACCTTTGAGAAACCATTGCGTAGTTTTGAAAGTGTAACAGAACGTCGTGCGCGTGCGAGGACGACAACACAAATAAATCAAGTGACTCTTCGCTAATTGATTCATGACAAGAAAACGACTCCTATGACGTGGTATTTTAGCGTGCAATTAAGTTAATCAATCAATTAAACAGAACCGTAATCCTGTTAATTAACCCCGAGAAACTAAAAGGATCACTGACAGAGGCTCTTATCGACTCACGAAAAAGTTTTCTTTCTAAAATCCAAACTATGCTTCCAACGATAGTTACTCGCCAAATTTAGAAAGTAAAGGCAATTGAGAATTTCCAAGAAGGAAGGACACTATAATAAATCCTGGTAGAAACTAAACTGTCTATTGACTGTGGGTAATGAAGCCCAGGCTCAACCAGTTTAACCAGTGTTTTGCCGAGCACCCCTGTCATTTTTTTTTATATGAAGTCATCCACGGAAGTCAGGTGCCGACCGCACTAATTCATTTTCGTTTGAAAACGCGTACTTTTAAATGCATTTTCGCCTACCGTCCGCACTAAAACGACCGAAAACGCAGAAAACCGCAAAATGCGTTTTCAAAAGTGGAGCTTTTTGATAACTCTCCATTTCTAATGTGGCTAGGTGAAAATTAACGAAGGCTTTTTGAAAACAGTGCGGAAAAAAGCGTGATGTACTGTCGCTATTATCGTTTTCGAATGAAAACGGATTAGTGTGGACAGGTCAAAAAGCGATGCAAAAACGCTAGTGTGGGTGAAAACATTTTGCTTCGATTTCTTCGAAGTGAAAATGGAGACTTTTGAAAACGCAATAGTGTGGTCGGGACCTAAGTAATCGAGACTAAAAATCCAACACTTTTTAAAGATAATTATCTTGGAGGGAATTCGAAGGGAGGAGTAAAGTTTGTCCATGGTATTCAAACATAATAGTGTTTTAACGTGACGCTTTTGCCAGCAATGGTAGGTAATGCTATTTTCATAACACAATTATTACTGTGGAGAGGAACTTCCGTGAGTTTGGAAAACCGATAACTTCTAAAACAAAACCGAAGCAGACCACTAAAAATTAAAACAACCTGCATTTCACCGAAAAATTTCCCCCTTTTTCTAAAAGGCTACAACAGTATGGCGCGACAGTTTATCAAATATTACATCACATGTGCGATCTAAAATACGCGCGCTCTCGGTGCGCGCGTCCTAAATGAGTGAAAATAAAAGGGGAATAGAGAAGTGCTCAAAGTTCTGTTAAGAGGCAAAATGCCGCAACAATTACAACGAAATATTCCATTACGAGGACAAGGGTTCATGCACAATTACACAGCTCAGTTCAATGAAATCCTTCTCAATATTGTGGACTCCCTAAAACCAACTTACAGATCAAAAAAAAGTTGTCAGCTATCAATGACACTTCTACATGCTGTTCAGCTTCACACAAGATCACTAAAAAGCTACTGCAGAGTGCATAAAACTGCGCAAGCTTCATAGCTGTTTTTGGAACCATGGACGACAGCCAGAAGTTAACGTTCTTGTTGTTTGATACGCTTTCCCACTCACTGGTGAGTTAGAAAGCGCCGACCCGTTTCAGAATTTACAATTTGACGTTTTTTATTTTTGGAACAAAGTCGATAACACCAAAAAGGAGAACATTCAGCTACTAGTTCCCGTCCGAGTTTCAAAAACAGCTGTGCTAAAATTCAGTAATATCTGCCCTTCGTTTCTTCTGCACACTGGATTCCCGCGCCGACTACAATCTTCTAAGCTTGTTGATTAGACTCTGTAAGGATTTACACATTGTAAAGCACGCGAGACGAACACAACGACTTATTATAGACGAATTTAGTCACTTCGAGCGAGACTTTTTCCCCTCAAACTGATTTTTAAGTGTCTCGCAATGCGAGATCTTTTTCATTATATTTGTTTTCTCTTTACACAATAGTTCTTCTCTCTTTTGGAGGTCTTTGACGCTCCTCTTTTTGGCAGAGATCTCTTTTTTAAGAAGATCAAGCTCGTTCCTCAAAAGTTCCATTTTTATATTCTTCTGCTTCAAAGCCGTTTCGCCTTCCACTCTCAGCTGCCTGAACTTCATGTAGCTGTCTTGTACTTGACTCAGTTTCTGTTGATAATTTGTTAACAGAACTCCAACAAAAGCCACCTTGCCTGGGGTGTCCACAAAAAGGTCCAGGCCTTCATCTGCGAGATCCGATAAACACTCGTTAACTCCAGCGTCTTTTTTGCGTTTCCGCCCCAAAGTGATCTCCGCTTCCGCAGCTTCAGCCTCGCTAGACAAGCGAGAGGATCCCGAATCAGTGGAGGAAGACTCCAAACAACTCAAAATAGACGGCAGATTAACTGCATCATGAATTTTTTCATCGACAGCTTCAATGTCACTTGAAGAAGTCGCGCCAGCGGATTTTTCATCCCTAGTTTTCTCACGGCTGTTCTCTGAACATCCCTCACTAGCCAGCGACCAAAATTCTGCGATCGTCGGTAATTCTGCTTCAAGGGAGTCAGCTTTAGGGTCGAATGAAGTCACAACTACTTTAGGGACTGGGCTCCCTGTGGCAGTGGTACTGGAACCTTCAGGGACACCAGACTGATTGCCATCTGCTTCCATTATATCAATATTGATTACTATTTGGTTTTGGTCCTCGGTGTTGTTAACGGCTGGCTTTCCTCCAGATTGTGCAGCAGAAGGGGAGCTTTTTCCTGTGAAAGCCGAAAGAGATTCCAATGAAGTTGTATGAAGTTTTCATTTTACTACAGTAAACTGGATTACACAGTGTAGAAGCCATTTTTGGTGGCCTGTTACTTAAGTTACTTTGTGCCTCTGTTTTAAAAAAAACGAGTCTCGGAGCAAACTCTTGATATGAAAGGGAGTTTAATTTGCATGAAAATGGACCTGTAGGGGGAACACACTTTCATATGGCTCATATGAATGTTGTCGCTCGAAGATTCGTTTTGACATCGAGGCAAAAGGCAACTCGCAAATGGCCTATTGCGTCCCATCAAGCACCGCGCTACTAGTTCGGGCTGAGCCACCAGGCAACATAGCAAACACAAAACAGCAAAAAAAATTTTTGAACCCTGAAGAAACTGATGCCAAAGCTAAGCGTCGATACCTTTGGCAGACAATGTGCGTGATATAGCGTTGGAAAGAACAGTTTCTCAATATTAATTTAGAATTATTCCTTACCTTGCTCAAGACGTTGCGATGGTCCGGAAAAAAATAACATCAAAGCTTTTTCTGAGTCAATGTCCCAGGCGATGGAAAAAACGCTTTTGCCTTCGTTGTTTTTTTCGTCCGGCAGCCTTCCAGGAAGAAACAAGTCTAAGATGTATTTCAGTGTCTCAAATCCGAACTCGGTATCGCCGGCCAAAATGTGCAAAACGGAATCACCATTTCGATGTTCGGTAGTTTTGACGATGTGTAAAACCTCATCTCTGGTTAGCACAGCTGCAGCTTCAAGCTCCTTGAGGCGTTTAATCATAGCCTTCAAACAGAATTGAGAAAAGAGAGCTGGCCGTTTGTTCCAGTCAGCGAATCCACTGCGGTCCAAGCTTGCGATGGCTGTCACATGTAGAGCTGTACGACCTTCGCTATCTTGAGCCTCTAAGATCTTAGGATCAGCAGCGCTTAGCGTAAGTAAAATACGCTGAAAAACGTCTTCCCTTTTCCTGAAGGCTTTCCCCGTCGGATTACAATACATGTGCAAGTGTTTTACCGCAGCATGCAAAGCAGTTTCGCCGTGTTCATTCACAACGCCAGGGTTGAAACCGTTTCGAAGAAGTCCTTCCACAACACCTGTCTTTCCAAACGCACTAGCCAGGAAGAGCAGCGGACAGTTTAACTCTTTTAAAGGATCAGGAACGTTACTGTTTTGGTCCCAGCCAAATGTTTTGGCTATTTCGATGCACTGTTTCATTTCCACTGACAAGTTACCAGAGGAATTATCGAAATCCGAGCATAAAATGTTCACCAAATCGTGATGACTTACACTGCAAGAATTCGGTCGACCTGGGCAGAAGGGTGTGTGATAATTCACTCTTTCCATCGATCTGTTATATCTAGACCACGTAGATGTAGGCTTTATATATACGATCGATTCAAGAAGCGACAGACACTCAGATGGTATCTACACAGGTAAGCTTTCAGTCAGGCGTGACCTTCTTAGCGTGACATGATATTGTGTGACCTCGTCGAATCTTCATCTTTCAAAAGTCCGCTAATAATTTATTCGAGCGTTTTACTATAGGAAAACTATTCGAGGGATGATAGAGTCGTCAAAACTACAGGGATCGAGCTCTCGGAATTCTGTGGTGACTGATTACGAGAATGTTAGGAATGCATATTTCCGTTGCGGTACACAAGTGTGTTCGCATTCTTTGAATTCATTTATATTGCCGTCGTCATGTTACCAAAATAGTCTCTTCTGTACTTGAATGCCAGTCATTACCATCATTTATGTCTTTGTCGTATAACTGTAGTGAAGAAAAACTGTTGGTTGAACACAGGATAGACAATTTGCACGAGAGGGGAGGTAACTTAATACTGGAGTGTGTACGTACGGAATGCCTGAAATGTTTTCAATGCATGTAAGGAAAGTGCTAACATGCAATTGATAAATACATTAAGACAAAAAAACAAGTCTTCGTAATTTTCCCAGAAATTCATTAAGCCCAATGACATAGTTGTAAGCATCAACATTTATTATAATCACTTTTTCCATATCATAAATGTTTGTCCACGCGCGGAGAGATTCCTGGTTCATTTCCGGTGCAAGGATGTTTTACCTTCCTATAAATGGATGTTTTGCATTCCGATCGTGATGTAAGATTCCTATGTATTTTGCGACCGTGTTTCTAAACTGTCAGCCAACGGTATTTAGATCTGTTTACCCATGGCAGCTTGGCAGATGGGACAATTAATCGCTCGTTAGGGCAGTTACTAGCTTGCGATCGTCTGTATAGATTTGAAACTCGAGACTCAGTCGCTGCGAGAGAATGAAAATATATTTACCCTAGGCTACTACTTGTTTGGCTAGTTGTGCTGACAGGAAAACGTATGCTTGATTTAATAACACTCCAAGTTAAAAAAAGAAAGAAAACACAGCCGATTTCTTAAACTACAGGAACAGACGTTTTTATTGACTAAATAACAACTGTAACGCAAATCACACGGGCAACGTCACGCAGTGAAACACGCCATCATTCTCTGTCAGATGTATAATAGTAGTAAAACGTTTATTTATTTATTTATTTATTTATTTATTTATTTGTTGGAAAACAGTGTTAATCATAAATCATTAATGGACTGTAATCACAAAATTCACTACATAATTCACTCGTGTATTGAGTAATTTTTATGTCAATTTCGTAAAGGGGGCGCTTCTATCGAAAAGTGGAACTAGAACTTATAAAAAAGCGACATTCAGTAAGGAGGAACTACTTCTTCTTTTCGACTGTTCTAAAGAGCGTGATTCAATTATAGTCATATTCGATACATTTCAGTAAAGATTTTGTTTTCTTGAGAGTTCTGGCACTGCGTATCGTTCACCGTTCGGTATCTTTAGTGCGGTTTTCAATTGAATGTCGTAAAACTAAAACCAAAACCAAAGTAATTGTCTAATTACTTTCGACACTCAATTGAAAACCGCTCCATTTTCTACATAATAAGTGCAAGACATCACGTGACACTTATATTATAGCCAAGTCGAGTAATGGCCAATGGCACTTCAACATGATTCGGCATCTTAAATGTCGATAAGCACAAACATATACACAGATATCAACTTGATGTTAATTTTGCGCAAACTCTGTAGAATTATCTTCATAAAACGTTACTAAGTTCCTAGGCCTCGATATTTCGTCGCGGCCAATCGTTTTGGGGTCACGTGGTCTGCGCAAAAAAGAAAACCCGACAGTCTCGTCGGCCGTTCGCCTCAGATTCGTCAACGAAATGAATTTACAGTGATTGCCTCTCCAAAGTATATGCCAACTACATATATAAATACCTCAAGTTGTAATTAGGACAGAGCTCACATTGAGCCAGACTGAAGAACCAAACTTCTTATAATCTTTCAACTATTTGTTGATATAAAATGCAAATCAGCAATCGATTAAAACGTTCCTCTGCAAAATAAAGCATTACCTAAATGAATTGCACTCCTTATACGTTTGAAAGTTGTTTCTTTGATACTGATCCTCATTTGGCCAGAATCAGAGACGATATTCCGCATACAAGATTGAGCATGGTCAGTAATCGTTCAATTATTCAGCAAAATTTCAACGAATCATATTTTTACAACCAGGGCGAGGTAACCTGTGGTTGTACAGCACTTTGCAAGATGCCGGAGAGAATTCTGGAGCACAAGTCCGAGTATTCAGGAAACGCTACTGGACTGATAAAGATATCGCAAGTCTACCGTCATGTACGGGTACGGATGACAAATAACAAGGACTTCTTGACCACATATGGACACAGTACCCACATTTGCATTAAGCCACCAATCAGAAGTTGTGTCTACTGTCCTGATATCCTTGGATATCAAGTCACTGATCTCATATGGCTATGACGTCCAAATTTGGGTATGCTTAATGCGGTAGTTCAGCCGCATTGCTAGACCAAGGGTACGATTAGGTATTGTTATCCGTGAAAAAAGCTTTTAAGTGGATAAACTTAATGCACTGTTCATACTCGAGCCTTTTTAAAAGGGATTGTAAGCAGCTCTTTGGTTTCCTGACAATGTTCCACCCGTCTCCTAAGGCTGTTCTTCTCCTCATTCATCAGGTCAATTTTCTGTCGCAGTTCGTTCCTGGATTTGTTTTTTTCGGCAATCTCCTTTTTCAACGAATCTACTTCCTTCTGTAATGAGTTCAGTCTTGCAGTCTTCTGAACTATACTCGTTTCGCTTTCTGTTAACATATCTTCAAGTTGCGGTATGCTGTCTTCCAGTTCACGTATTTTTTCCTTATGCTTTGTCAGGACTACAGCCACGATGTCCCTTTTTGAGAGCGCATCCAGGGAACTTCCCTCAGTTAACACGAATTCAAGAAAAGAACTTTCTCCTTCAGTGTTCGTAGCTTCGTCACATGGCGACAGGCTAAGATCCGAGGACTCATTTAACTCCCAAGATTCCACGATTTCAACCTCACTTGAAGATGTGCTGCAAGTTTCCGCATTCTCATTGCAAGCTGATTGGCTAACTTCATCAGTGTGCGGCTCACCCCAGTCCCAGCGATTATCAGCTGCCCAAGTTTCAATGACTTCAACGTCACCACTTGATGTACTTGACTTTTCTGCAGATTCTGTTTTGGAAGACCCTTGACTTCTCTCTTCGCAAGCTTCTTCTCCGGCCAGCGAAAACGTGTTGGTGATCTTCGGCATACTTATGAGGACACGAGGAACAGCGTGATCAACATTCGGGTTCGAAGAAGTGGCATTCAACTCCGCGAATGGGTGTCCTGTGGGAAAACCGGCATCCTCAAAGTTGTGGTATACCTGTGGTATACTGGTGTCGATGTTTGCCACTTGAACCCCAGTTCCTCGCAACATTTCGGGTTGTGTGGTAGCTGAAGGATCTACATGGAGATAAGAGACATTTTAGAGTGTTGTGGAACATTTTCCTAACTGGCAGGCCCTCTTTTTGTTCCGTCGGGAGAATAAGTTGGGTGCTAAATTCTCGTCCCCCTTTCATCCCTGTTTTCTTTTGATTTTGTTTTCTTGTTTGTATGTTTGTCAAGGGAGGGCGGAGGCCGTCCTTTGGGTGTGGTCACGGAACGCTTCCGCGCCAAAAAATCCTCTCCGTACCTTTACCATGGTAACTTGTACACCAGGTACGTACAGGAAAGGAGGAAAGTGGTCCCAGTCAACAGCTCGGGAATGAACTATGTCAGACGCCTTGTTAGACGAAACCCTATATGGGGAGAAACTGCTGTTAACTAGAGCGTCTTAAACGCACGCCATGTTCTCTGAAGGAGCTCAGTCACGGTTTGCGCATATTGAAAAGTTTAGCCTCAATTTTTCAAGGTCGTCGTTTGTAATCCGTGTCAATCTTCTCCATCCTTAGCCATCCTTGTTCCTTTATGTCTTTGGTGTTTTTCTATCTCATTAAACAGTTATTTTCAGGTTTCCTGCCTGATTTAAACGTAAGTTTGTATGTGGCCAAAGTAAGTCAAAATACCGTGACTGAGCTCATTTAAATAACATACGATATTCTACTAATGAATACTATACTAACCTTGATATTGCCAATCAAAATAATGTTGACAGCTGTTCGCACATGATAAGCCCGGAAATATTTCCTCAGCGCCGCGTGCATTCGTCTGGCAAGCGATTGAAAACACTGTTTCATTTGTCCGGTTTTTCTCATTTGGCAATTCAGTTCCTATGCCCAATAGAACAAAGAGGCGAACGAATTTCAGGACCTCAAAACCATCCTTTCTGTCTCTGGCCAGAATATGCAAAATAGAATCACCGTGCTCATTGTCTGGGGCTTTAATGATTTCCATCACTTCATATTTTGACAACAAGGAAGCGGCTTCAAGTTCAAACAATCGTTTGATCATAACCTTTAAACAGAATTGATGAAAAGACGCGCTTTTGTTCGAGTTAGTGTATGTGATGTTCGTAGCGCACAAGTGGAACGCTGTGAAACCACTGTTGTCCTTGAAGGCCAATAATCTGGGGTTATATTTAGTCAGTAGCGACACTATGCGGAAAAAAACTTCTTCTCGGCCTTTTTTAGTGCTGACATTCTTGCCAATCTTTTCTTTCCGCGAAGACGTTCCGGTGTTGTATAAATGCCTCGCAGCCCCGTGTAAGGCTGTTTCGCCATGTTGGTTTACCACACATGGATCAAAATTGTGTCGAAGAAGTCCCTCCACGATTCCACTCTTTCCAAATGCGCACGCTAGGTAGAGCAGCGGGCATCGTAACTCCTCCAAAGGATCAGGTACGTCGCCGTTCTTATCCCAGCCCGACAGCGTCGTGGATTCAATGGCTTCCGTCAACACTGGTGGTAATATCCCGGGCTGGTAAATTCTGACATAACGCCAGTTCACGCATAACGCTGCCACCAAGTCGTGATGTTTTATGACACACGTGTCCTCACAAAACGGCGTGTGGTACTTGCGGAAATGATGAGGATTTTGCTTTTCTTGAGATATGCACGTATCCATGTTTAATTTAGACTGCAACAACAAGGAAAGCACGACGAAACAGTGGAACAGTTGTGACCTCTTGCCCCATGTGTGCGCTTGTCGGAACAGGTTCATAACATGACGTATTCCACAAGGGTAATCTCCTTTTCCTTACGTTCTTTGGGTCGTCGCGCAACGTCAGGTAATGTCACACTTGTCTCCTTTGCGTGACGATCTGCTGCCAGTGTTACCCTGTTTCCCAAAGAAAAATAATAAAAACATCTGACTAATTAATGTGTTAATGTAACGATATTTACAGGTGGCAAAAGCTAGCATTGCAAAAAGAGGTTTTATCAGCCGGTATTATCAGCCTTGTATTCCGGAGATATACTACACGTCATTTGAGACATTCTAAAAGTCGTTCAGTTCTCGTTCGTACTCAAGTTGTGAGCATCACAGACCTTTTTTCGCTTTCCGAGCTCGGCTTTCGTAGCTCGACTTGTGGGAAAGTCTACACACTTTTAAGTTACGTTGTTTTTCTTAAATTTGTTTCACACGTTTTGGAAAAGAGAAATAAGATGCTCCAAGGTAATGTTTACATTTGTTCGTTGGACCACAAAATTCTACTGTCACGAGGGTGGCTTTCAGTGCTAAGGTACGCCCCCTAATTCCCTAGTGGACTAAAAATAAGTTTATGATAATGTGAAAAAACATTTAGACATTAAGCAAGATATCAAAACTAAACAAACAACATCGCAGAACGAACAAAGCTGTTCGTGTGGTCAGGATTAGCCAGTCGGTGTCATTACGGACTTCCATATAGAAACAATTTGAAGCTTAGCTTCAGTACGTAAAAGAGGTATTCACACGAAATCATTGCGATCAGTAAACCAAACAAGAAAGTTATACATTAGTATCAATCTTTCGTTGCAAATGAAGACTAGAAAACGTTGCGAATCGTTTCGTGCTGGCCAAATACAACTAAGGCCTTTACTTAACCTCACAACCTTATTAAACATCTCAGTTTTGTTTATGTAATATCGTATCAAAACTGACAAAGATCTATTACTAATTTGATTAAAAAGATATATTCTAAGAAAATCCTTTAATGTGTCCTTACGAAACCCAAGCTTAATGCAAAAATTTGTTTGAAAGTTCAGATCCAACCGAGAATTCTAATTTAAAGAAAAAACGTACAAAGTTCAATAACCTTGATGAAAGTTGGTATGCATCTTTTCATCGTGTTTCCTCGTGATTTGATCAAACTTTTAGAAGGCCAACTGAAAAATTATTTGTTGCAATGTTGGATACTCTGAGGAGATACTTCGTGTCGTCTACACCACAGTGTTAAATTAACCATTTATTCTCGATACACTTAGACATAAAAACCTCATTTACCGAGTTATAATAACAAGTACTCATCTTTGCTGACTAGCATTAATAAATTAATGAAATACGTACTCCCCTGCAAGAGTAATCTTTAAGATTTCCAGTCAAAACTGTACGTGACAGGCGCGGATCCATACCGGTTTCCACCGTTTTACGAAAATCGGTCAGATATTTCAGAATTACCAGGAGCCATAATCGGGGACGGAGACCGTAAGCGCGCGCCATTTCTAGTATTGGGGTTGTCCCCATGATATGGGATAATAATTCTATTTTTAGAACAAATTGCGCCATCGCCTACGGTACACGCGCGTACATGCTGCGAGGATTTTTGCGGATGTCGCGCGGGGGAAATGGCGTCCGAAATTCCCGAAATTGTTCATGTTTTTGGTCCACAACTCAACGCGTTTACGTCTGTTGGAATTTTGCTTAAGTATTTTCGTCGTAAGCTGCTCCAGTTTGAGTGAAGTAAGACAGTATCGAATTTAGGTATGTTCCGCTGTAAGCTTATATATGTCGCTGACCAAGTTGTGTTCTGACGGATGCTTCTTTTACATGAGCTGTACATTACTCTTCTTTAAATTTCACATATGTTGAAGATTAACAGCTTTTCCATTACACAGCAAAAAACTAGCTAGACATATTTAGATATAG
This sequence comes from Orbicella franksi, assembly GCF_964199315.1. Taxonomy (NCBI): domain Eukaryota; kingdom Metazoa; phylum Cnidaria; class Anthozoa; order Scleractinia; family Merulinidae; genus Orbicella; species Orbicella franksi. The sequence goes on along the minus strand of NC_138156.1, from coordinate 8,168,418 downwards.
CAGAGCTTCAGGACTTCATAGTTTCCTAGCTCCTCTTGCCACACGCTTGCGAGGAATTTGTCAGTCTATCGCGACCGAAAAGTAAAACAAAATAATTGCTAGTCTGAGTTTCGCTTGAATTGTAAGCAATGCTTGATGTTTCATCAAGGCCCAATAACTTTACGTCCGTAGATACTGCTCAGTTTTATCCGTGTATAAATCCAGTAAATTCTCTGTTGTCGATGAATGAGAGCGCCCGCCGATGCGTGTTTTGTACAGTCAGTAAACATGACAAATTGTACTTCCGCCGCACTTTCGTGTGAAAGCGTACATCGAACTCAAACAATAACTCTATAGTTTTTAAATATGTTTAAGATTGATAAATGTTTGAGAATATATTAAAAGCTAAGCTAAAAATATGTGAATAAAGCAGAAATAATCAGGAAAGTTACGATAACGCTTTCTTTAATCAACTTGGAATAACGATTTCGATTTTGTTGATCGAGTTATCAAAACTCCTTGTCTATTTTCATTTTCTCATTTTCGCAGTGTAAAACTTTACTATGCTTATGTTGAAGAAACACACATGATGTTAGTAGCTTTTTTTGCGTTCGTGAAATTTGTTACAGCATCTCAGCACAAAAGATAACGAAAGAAATCTTTGTCAAGTTTTGTTGACAACTGAAAACACCGACTCGGACTTGAAAATGCACGAGCTGCACTATGCAAATGAGCTACTTGTACGCGTCAGACTTTCCTTTCAAAGACTTTTGCAAACTCACCAAACAAACAGAAACAATAAGAAACCGTCAAAACAGGTTTTGGTTATGATGAACCATTGTCTGAGAAACTCACAAATTAACTCGATACCAGAGTAGAGTTTTCTTGCTATATTCTTAAGTCAGAACAAACGCAAAACATACGCGTAAGCTTACAACTAGCGTGAGCAGATCTTATTATTCATTCCCAGCGCGAGATTGAAGTCTTGTTTTCCACCCTGAAAAACCCACCTTTTCCGTTAGCTCAGGGTATAAAATTACATATAAGCGCCCTGGTTCGTATTCCCTGCCATGCCTTATTCACTGCCATCGCTGTGAAAAATATGCAAGAGAATCTCTCAACTCTCACCATTTGATCACGCAACGTGACAACATCCACGCGGGAGCCCCCGACATGTGCGTGGATCTGCGCGGATATATGACGTCAGGATGGCGCAATTTGTTCTAAAAATAGAAAAATTGTCCCATATCATAGGTGCGCGCGAATCCCAAGACTTACGGTCTCCGTCCCCGATTATGGCTCCTGGAATTACTCAAGAACCCCCAAAAGGAGACTTTAGGAATAAAAAATTCCAGAACATTTCTTAAGGGAGCATGGCCCTTGACCCCTGTAGAAGACACTCGTTATTTCGGAAATCAGTCACCATTTATCCTAGATCCGCGCCTGCATGAGATTGAAGAGATTTCAAGAGCCTACCTTAAGCTTGCTAATTTTTGCGCGAAATTTCGCGTTTTTCGCGCGCGTGTGGGAAAAAACGCGAAAATTATCGCGACAAAAAAAGAGCGCCAAACTGATTAAAGACGTGAAATTTAATACCAGATCAGGTGAGAAACAATTAATAGATTTTAAATGTTCTGAGCCACGGGCTCGTTAGAAGTTCTTCACTTTTTGCCCTTGAAATTAACAGTCTTTATGGTATTGTTTTCTCCTAGCGAGAGCACTCTTTATCCGATTCAAAACCTCTTTAATACGGTCATCAAATGTTCAATTTGTAGGCTCCTTGTGGTGACATTTACGGGTCCTCGGATCAGGATTTCGGAGATTAAACCAATGGCAAAGAAGCCGCGAAATTAATCTACTTGTGTACATTTTTTTCCTGGAATCACGATAATTAATACTCGCAAAAACTTTTCGCGGAATTAAGAACGTGAAAATTAGTTGTTGTGAATAAAGTTCCAAGTGTTTTAAGAATCATCCTTTCAAATGTCAGAGATGGAGACGGCATGTCGTACCTTTCAAAGGTCCTCGAAATGTCCCAACGATGATAATGCAACCATGCAAAACGAATCCTGTATGTTAGATATCACCTTGGGCTACAACAAAAGTACTCTTTAATGACTTCGCTCTAGTGAAGGACAAACCAAACATACACATGCAAGGATTTAGATACGCTTGGAACCTGGGAAAAATTCGTGACTCAACTTAGCTGTTGTTGTTGTTGTTTTCTTTAAGAGAAATCTCTCTTGTATCTCGTGTCACTTAAACATGTTAAAAATGCCAATAAATCGAATCAAGATAAAATCTCATACTTCTAGCAGTGACCTCAAATTTTTCATGCTTTATTCATAAATGCATGACTAAGAAATATCTGGCATTGCTTCAACATGAATGCCATCAATATTACCTATGCCTATAGAGCTCGTATTAGTTGATCCATCATTGTATAGATAACTGCGAACTATATGCTGTTAGCTTGGGTGAAACTTTTAGAAATTCATTCTTATTTTTGTTTAGTTTTAGGGTTAGTATTTCTGTGCAATCGTGACTGAATGTTTTTGTTGGAGGAAAAGGTTACGGGGATTTAAGTACCCCGCCCCTTAGCTTATTTCGGATTCAACCCGGTTAAAATGTATAGCCGCGGCTGAATTGAGGTATATAGCTTGAGAGGAATGGGATTTAAATGAGTGTTTATGTAGAGACTGTAATTTTATTTTAATATTTTGCATCATATCATTTTTCAAAGTATGTATATTAGAGAGAGGTTAGTTGAAAATTTTACGGATTTGAGTCAATTTGAGTGCCACCAATTTTAGTTGTTGCCAAAACCATTCTATACCGTCACTCAATGGAGATTTGAGAAAAAGTGTACTACGGTTTGTTGTTCTAGCAATCGCTGAGTTCAAAACGGTAAAAAAAAAACCCTTCTCTCTTTGTACCAGAGTTTGCAGTGCAGAGAGTCTTGTTTTAGTTATCGAAATCGGATTATGCTGTACAAAGTTAGGCAATTTAAAACCAAAATAGGACCTGATTATGATGGAGGAAAGCATGAAACGTCTCCCGCTTATTTCTTTGTCTTTTGGACTTTGATCAGAAAGGGGCGTCGATGTTGGTTTTATAAAATAGGATCCTCCAACCCCTCTACGTCACGATATTTTGGCACGCGAACGTTTTACGTGACAGACTCAGAGACCGCTTCCAGGATCTAGGACTCATCACTCTCCAGCCAAATTCGAAGAGAGGTGTGTGTGTTGTACTGTAAAATCCACTCACAACTGCAAATTATTTCAACAATGGTTTGGCTACACGTGTTCCCGTAATCTGCAAGATTGTAAAATTGTTTTATGTCACGAAATGTTGGCAAGCAAAAGGTTACGTCACAGGCTCCAAGACCCAGCTTCCAGGACTGATAACACCCCAAACAAAATGAGGAGAGTTGTCTGGATTACACTGGAACATTCATTCTCAACTGCAAGATATTTTTAACAATGGCTTGGCCACAGATCTCCAGGTAATTTGCATTGTTATCAGATTTTTTCGTTGCTAGAAACAGGAGGCGTGCATAATCAATTACGTCACTGGCCCAAGGTAGTTCCCTGGGCTTTTCCCTTAGAAATAATGGAAACGAGGTTTAACGTGGCTTACTAGAGCTTACCCCGGTCTCTTTAGCGTTGATAGCCTCCCCCATTCCATTCACAGCAATGCAGCGCTAAATCGGACAGAATAGTTTGAGTCTAATTGAAAACCCAGTTCAACTGAACCTTAACCAGCCGCATATATTTATTCTCCTAGATTACAATGGTTTTTTTTGATCAATTTGCCTATATTTTGTTAACGTTTTCTTGTTATCAATTACAAATGTCACGAGTTTTAAGAGCATCCCCCTCAAATTATCAAAACTGATTACATACCGCAACCGGAACACAAAAAATTAAATGAGTGCCGAGGTACTCAATAAGTAATTAATGCCCTGGATAGGATGTGAGTCCCACCATTCCGTCAGGCCGCTCCAACAATAGATTGTTTTTAATATATTAAAATTCAGCTTGGCAGTGAGGCCTAGAGGACACAAACAAAGAGAATGGAATGTCCTCTAGGCTTCACTAACGAGCCGAATGTTAACATATTGAAAGCGGCCTTTTCACCGGTACCCAAATATACACCTGGGTGAGGAATCAAAGGCATTGTGAGAGTAAAGTGTCTTGCCCAGGAACAAAACACAATGTCCCCAGCCAGCCCTTAAGCAGTGAAACCACTTGATGACTGCATTGAGATAACTATTTGGCCAAAACACCACCCCACTTATGTCCCTTAGCATTAAATTGGGAGACTTGATACAAATAAGCAAAATAGAATTTATTTACCTTTTAAATGTGAGCAAGCACATTCTGATACAAATGAAACAAAACGAAAACTTCTTCAGCCAGTAAAGGTAGTTATTTTATACAAAATATTACAATACAACAATAAGCTAGTAAATTTTAGGCAAAGGTGTTTTTTCAAAATGTTCTTGATGATATACCTGAATAATATTGTTATTTAAACTACAAATAACAAACCCAAGAAAACCTTTACTTTTGTTACAAAACTTCAACCGAATAAGTTTTCTTAACAGATATAAAATTATCTCTCTTCAAAATATCAGCAAACATTACTCCATGTTAAATAACTATAATGCCCACCCCTCTTCCATCAGTTATAAAAAATAAAAGTATCTTTTCCAAAAAAAACAATTGGTACATCTTGCTTTAAGTTAAATATTACAACTTGATAGGTTCTTTCACAAAAAGGCAGCTTTTGAAAATAGCTGTCCCAATCTGTTCTTTTGTTTTATATTTAACAGTAATGGGTGTAATTTTATAGTATACCTTTAAGAAGAAAAGCAACAACAATGAAATCTGTTTATTACTGACATGTATTTTCTTTCTTTCTTTTTAAACTGAACACTGAAGAACAAAATGTAATTTATGCATGTGATAATAAATGTTTCTGTTATTACATGTAGGCCCTGCTTCCCTTCAATCAGAGTTTCAATGTTAGTATGACTTACACAGATCGACATTTTTTCGACTTGATCTCCAGCAACTGCCCTGTTGCATAACAATGAGCAACCTTTCTTTTAAGCTTCCTCCTTTCTTCACAGAGCAGTTCCTTTTTCTGTTTCAGCTCTTCAAGGGACCTCTCCTTTGCTACAATCTCCTGCTTTAACAATGCAAGTTCCCCTTTCTTCTGACTAAGAGCAATTTCTTCTTCACTCATTAGCTGCCCCAACTTTGGAAGTCTGTCCTCTACTTCACTGAGCTTGTCCGAGTATTGTTTCAGTACAACCTCTACAATGTTCTGTTTTGCGAGCGTATCCAAGGCAACCCCTTCAGTGATGACAAATTTAAGAAAGGAGTTGTCAGCATCAGACCAAGTTTTCACATTGCTCAAGCTTGTGGGAATGACCTCTGAGCAAGACTCGTCTTTAACTCTGCCTGCTGTGATCAGGTCTTTTGGCTTGTTGGAATTACATGTCTGTTCACAATCCACACAATTTTCATTTGACAATGAAAAGACCTGAGTGATACAGGGCACACTGTCATCTTCTGATGCAAGGTTGGCGCTTTCTTTACCGCCACTGAAATTGCTCTCTGGCTCCATTTTGTCAACATTTTCAACTTCAGTTGATCCTTCTCCATCATTACTGATCAAGGTTTCTTCTAAATGTGTTGTGCTGCAAGTTGCATTCTCTGCTAAAGAATATAATAGACATTCATAACAAACTTTTCATTGGCGACCCCCAAGTCAACGGTTTTACTCATATTTCTCATTTCCTGTTGATATGACATTACATCATTACTAAGTAATGTGAAGACATTATTGATCATCGTCGTTATGCACACAACTTAACTGGTATCACAAAGGTCATGGGTTCAAATCCCGTTTAAGCCTGAATATTTTTCTCAGGCTTTAATTTCACAACTGTTTAAGTTGTGTGTATAACTGTGATGATCAATAATGTCTTCATATCTTTCTCTGCAGTTCAAATGTACAATCTTTCATATATTCACTTGTATGAAGTAATGTATTGCAAGGAAAAAAATTGCACTAATCAGTCCTGGGGCTGAAAGGAAAATGTCAATATCAGTTACTTAGAGTTTATCACCTGAATAATAGTAACTATTTCACAGCAGTACAAAATGCTGCATTTTGGTAGCTCCTGCCAAACCATGGCAGCAAAGTAATGGAAATTGGAGATTTTCTGTTCTATTGCAGTGTATTTGAATTTCATTTCTAATAATACACTAGAAAAAATACTCAATTTCGATTCTGATTGGCCAAAAAGGAGTGTAGTTTTCATGTTACAGTCTAACACCATTGCAAATTTAAAACAAGAGTGTAAATCTGACACACCAGTGCAAATTACAACGAAGATATTTGAAGTTACAATGTAGTATGAAGACACTCTAAGACTACCAACGGTCATCTGAGGTATAAAATTTTCAAAGGTGGTCGAAGTTTCTTTGAGGCCAAAGGTAATTAGCCGTTTTCCAAGCACTTCCAAGGATTACCCGAACCCTTCGGAAATCAACAAATTTTACCCTAACACTTCCAAATACCTCCACCAATCACCCGAACCCTTCCAAAGAATTTCAAAGATTGCCAAAGATTACGTAAAGCTGGCCAAAGACTTTTGAACATTGTTGGCAATTCTGCAAATATTTCTGGAAATGTTTGAAGATTAGTGGAATACCAAGCACACTGCAGCGTGCCTAAAGAAACTGTGTAGACAAAGGCCCTCGATAGTATGTTTTCAAGTTGATTATTAATTAGCAAGTAATCACATAATTATTATTTTCGTGCAATTTGGAATAAATATGCACTTGACAATTTTTCAGATTACAAATTGACTTCAGTTTTGTTAGCTTTGTAAAATTTACTTGTGCTTATTTATTCCAAATTGCACTCGAAATGATGCGATAACCTATACTGATGAGTAAGCTTGAGTAAAATATTTGTAAGGTAACACTGCAGTTTAAAGTGAGGAATTTCTCTTGATCAATGGGTTTTCTCACCTTGTTGTGGTCCAATTGAAAAGATTTTGACAGCATTTCGTGGGTCTGTTTCCCAAGCAAGAGAAAGCACTGTTTCATTTTTCTTGTTCTTTCCGCTGGGCATTGCTTTTCCAGGGAATAATACGTTCTGCATGAATTTCAGTATTTCGAATCCAGCAGGGCTGTCCTGGGCTAGCATATGCAAAATGGAATCGCCACTGCTGCCTTCGGCGGTTTCGATGACCTCTGTGATCTCTGCCCTGGTGAAAATGGCATCATCTTCGAGTTCCAGCAACCTTACAACCATGGTCTTCAAGCAAAATTGATGAAAGGAAACGTTCTTTCGCTTGTCGATGCGCGATCGACTCAAAATGTTTGCAGCCGACACATGCAGTGCGGTGCGACCAAATTTGTCCCTTGCCGCCAAGATCTTGGGATGATGATCGGTTAGGACATGAAGTAGCCGCTCAAATGTGTCCTCTCTGTCTTTACAAAGAGTTAGTTTACCTCCAGTAATCGCTGCCGTTTTATTTAAGTACATTGCTATGAAATGCAGTGCAGTCTCGCCGTTGTTGTTCACAGCACGCGGGTTGAAGTTGTTCCGTAGGAGCCCTTCGACGATGGCTGTCTTCCCAAAAGCACAGGCAAGTAAGAGCAATGGGTTCCTCATTGCTTCTAAGGGATCCGGAATCTCGCTGTCTTGGTCCCAACCGTCCTTTTTCGCCGTTTCTATCGCTTCCTTTAGTGCAGTTGGCAGGTCCCCCAGGCGCTGAATCTTCGCACTCATGCAACGTCCGTCCTTGAACAACGCTGTCACTAAATCGTGATGCACCAGATCGCAGTCTCCTTGACAGAGTGGCGTGTGATTCTTCCCTGACGCTTTCGGCTTGGGCTTGGCTTTTGAATCCATTTGCAAATGACTGGAGCTCGCAGAAGAGATACTTGCACTTCCAACAATCAACAAGATAGACTCCAACAGCGCAAATGTGCGCACTCGACAAAAAAGATTTGGTCCACTCAACCGAAATTTTCGCGCGATGATGTGACGTCACGACGGGTTACCTGCGCACGCGTTCCTCCCGCCTTTCCACGGTCGGGGTGGGGTGGGGAAGAGTTACACACGTTGGTTAGGGGATAGAATTTACTTACCTTTCTCACGTGCATGACAGTTTTTCATTTGTTTATTCATAACAAGAGAGGATGATCATCCTTAACTTGTTCATTATTTGAACTCCAAATAGTTAAACAAAGCCAAACGCTTGAATTTTCCAATAGCAAAAACAAAATGTCAAATTTGCGGCAGTTACGAGTGAAGAGTCTCGAGCCTAACTTACCAATATATTAGAAAAAGATTTCTTAAAATCTATATTTGATCTCCGTTAAAGCTAGAGCCCTTGTGAACCTAGGATAAGAAAGTTAACTTCGGCCAGTGCGAAAGTTTGAGATAGTAGAAAGCAATTCCTGTTGTGAAGGAAACTGGATACTGTTTTACAAGGTTTCTGTTCATTTTTGGATGATTGCCGATGAAACACTCCAGTTCTGGCCGTTTCCGTCACGCAACGCTACGCTCTTTCGAGAGCGAGGGTCCTTCTCTATCACGAACGCAGCGTTGCGTGACAGAGAGAGGGCCAGAACTTGATAGATGGTGGAACACAAGCACAGTCTTTCAGGAGTTAATGCAAATTTCCTGATCTCATCTAAGGTGTACTATGAGAAGACAACTGTCAAATTAACGTGCCGGTGAAATATCGAGCTGCGAGTGGCGAAATACGAAGTAGAAGACATGAGAAGAAATTCTGCCATAGAATAGAGAATGGAGAATGGCTTCTAGGAATTCCTAGGAAAAGAATCTTACCATGGACATTGCATCACTCGTAATTTTTTTCGGGGTACGGACCTGACGAGTAAACGATATGAGCACCATTTTGACATGCATATGTCAAATAAATGTCATTATCATTTTTGCATTTTAAGTAAAAGGTCATGCCTTGTCTTTTTCATAAAATTTCACCTTTTTTAAAACTGAAAGGATACTGAGCAGAGGGATGAATCTCCCAGGTAACGGCTGACAGATATGCTTTGCCAGCCTCTGTCGTCCTTTGAATAAAACTATAATGTTTACGTGTAATTTATAACTCAGTAGTGCTTTATCTCTGAGCTAAGGATCACGGGAAGATTTTTGGTCGTCGTTCACATATCGACACCAAATACTCTTGAATTAAAATGACCCGTATGGATTGTGAAGGAGTGCAGGGGTTAAGGATTGAACAGTTGCTGAACGACATTAAGAGGCCGGCTTCGGACTGAAATCGCCATGTTTTGGTTCAACTTCTCAGTCGCTGTCGGTGTTTGCTTTCTTCCTATGTCTAAAGGCCAACGACACCTTATGGTTTGTATTTTTTTTTTACAACATAATGTCTTTGCTCTTTATCGCGACCCTTTTTTAGAGTTTTTCAAAAAAAGCAATTGATGCCATTTATGTCATTGACAAACCTGGTGGATACTGTTATAGCTTTTGATTGTGTGCATAAACGCGTACTTGGAATAGTAGGAACGCAAGAGAGATAACTTCTGCATTATATATGAAATTTCTTTCTCCATTTCTTTTAATTGTGGATCTTTTTTCTTGTTATTCATTCTGTTAAAGGGGTATGCGAGAGATTCAAGGAGAAGGTAGTTGACACCAGAGACAACTCACCATACTTTTAAGCGTTTGTAGCGAAGAACTTCTTATAACAGCTCTATATCTGAGAGAGTCTTTCTGCCGTAATAATCGAGAATTCCGAGACGGGATCTTGGTAGCTCTTACAGTAGGGTGTGAAGGGAAGGAGACCTTGCCAGGATGTTTCAGAGCACTTTTCATTCGACTAAAAGTTTCGGTTTGCATTTCTGGGAATTTTTTTGTTGCAAATGAATAGCAATTTTCCAAATTTTCGTTAAAGACTACAACCTCGCGAGGTAAACCCAAAGTTTTTGGAAATTTCTTGCCACAAATTTCAATTCCATTTGATTTTCCTTCCGAAATTTTCAGTTGAACGGTTTGCTTTTCGGAAAAAAAACTTTCAAAGCACAATACGATTAGATCATTTTTCTGTTTGTGCGAAATTTTGCTCCGAAAAACACGGTGCACGTTTATAAATATTAAATTACAAAAATTCACTAGTACTGACTTGTGTGTGGGAGAATAGCTGTTTCTCCGGAACTCACAAACTGTTTAGATCGAGAGAGGCCTCCTTGGAAAGTATTTAGAAAGTCCTGACCAGGAAAAATTATTTCCTTTGTGTGACTTTCCAGGAGCGAAGCCGCGTGTAGATTGGGGCTTAACAGGAGCTTGAACCACTCGAACGCACATTGTAATTCAAAGAAACCAGGTCACAGTAAAATCAATCGTTAGCGTTTACTGGAAGGAGCGATGAATCAACAATATAGAAATCAGGATAACAAAATAGAGATGAACTTGTGATGTGAAGTCGTTGTGGTTGTGATTGTGTGGTTCGAACTAAAAGCAAAACGATACAAAAGGCTTATGTAAGCTAATACTAGCTACGATACAAAACATAAATCAAGGATACCGATGGAACATAAATCTTAAACTATAACGACACGATTACAACTAAAATATATGTAGCAAAGACTTACTTTGATCTTGCTCCTGCGAGGGTAGCAATGGTAGAAACGATAGCTTAGCACGATAACGATGGCAGCGATAGCATAAAAGAACAGCGAAAACGTAGATGGCGCAACTAAACTGATAAAAATGTGGTGTCTCTAATTACATGATTCCAAAGGTTATATTACGAAACTTGCATTGATCACAGCAATCACAGCATGAATAGCAAAACTTAAAAAATGTACATAATCGTTAATAAGTAATAGTTATTTAAACAAAACAAAGAAGAAAACGAGTTACGAAAGTAACACTTTGATCCTTCGATCTATTCGAAGCTTATTCGGCCATGCAAAAGTACTTAATCTCGCTTTTGTGCTCGAGTGATAGATTCTAGGTGATATTTTCCTCTTACGCTATTGACGAGTTAATCTCGACCAATAATTATTTTGCGTCCAAATGTTTGACGCGATATACAGAATTTGAAACGATGCACGTTCACAAGTTTTTCTTCCACCCACACCCTACTCTAAGAACAGCTAATAGATCTTGTTCGCAGGGCTGTACTCATGCAGAATAGAGCACTTATAATACGGTAGTACAGAAAGACAGAAATGTGCCTTTATTTTAGTCTGCTTTGTAATCTATCCTTTCTTAAACTTGAACTTTGAACTTTCGTCTTTTTTTAAGGCTACATTAAATTTTGGAGTAACTAATTTTTTGTCTTCTTTTTATCCAGTTAAAAATTCAGTTTAAATCATTCGTTTCAATTCAATTTACAAATGAAATTTTGGCGAATTTGACAGGGTCATACTTCTCAGAGTATGGGTATGAAAAAGTCATGTTTAGTGTTTGTGTTTGTTACATCTTCTTAGCTTTTAAAGCTGTCAACAACCTTCTTCCTACATATTTAAGTGACTTGTTTACTATTCGTGAGAACATTAAGAATCTAAGGGGCACCAACAAGCTTGTCATCCCTAAAGTTAACACCACCCGTTATGGGACTAAGTCCGTGGCCTACACTGCTTCAAAAGCTTGGAATTCACTTCCGGATACACTACGTTGTATGAAGACACTTAAAGATTTTAAGATTGCGGTTAGATCTATTGTAAATTTACATATGTAAACCAGTCTTAGCTGTTATGTATTTATATCTTGTAATTTTTTAATTTCAATTTTCTTTCGTTTAAAGTTATTTTTCTCGGTAAATTAGCATAATCTTGCTATAGGCCTAATCAGCCTCATCAACCCGAGTTGAAATAAAGTTATCTATCTATCTATCCATCTGCGATCACAAAGTACCCAAATTATTCCTGAAAATAACTTATCAACCATAAAAACGATAATTTAAATCATATTACGGAATTATGCGGGAAGAAAAACATATTTTAGATAAAATTGCGGCCCTGTGTTCGGTTCAGTGATTTTCGATACAACAGAGACAACAGTGGCCACATGTACACCTCCTGAACCATTTATTGACTCGCTCCAGGCTCTACGCAGATACAGTCTTCGTGACTTCGGACAACTTCGACTTCGTTGCTCTTTTGCCTGTAAATATGGCTGCGATTGCTTTTGCTTTACATGTTTGTCCAGGACATCTAAGTACAGCACGTTAGTTATCAAGCCCTCTTTGGAGTTCTTAGCTCATCTAAGAATCTAAAAGGATTGTAACAAAGCTTACTCTGTAAACATTCTTCACCATTATGGGGAAAAGCCGGTTGTAGATAGCTACAACCTGCTACAACAAATAGCCCTCCACTGTGTCGTGAAATAAGATTAAGCTGCAGCTTCAGAGAAAATATGGCTAAAAGCGGCGTTGAACTGGAACTTAAAGGAGTCCTGGAAGATTCTGCAGCCGTCGGAGGTAAAAATCTTGGCTCCCCGAAGACGCATCGTCCGGATTACGAATCTTTGAAAGAAGTCAATGATAACAATGGTAAGTCCTCGAAATAAGCGTTTTGTGACTAAGAATGTCCAGTTTAAAGATCTTTAGGCCGTAGTAAATCGCTGTTACGTCTTTTGCTATCAACAGCAGTTGTTATGTTAAGTGTTTACCTGCTTGGCAAATGAAGAACTATTATTTCCTTGTCGAAATAAGCTTAAGACGTGGCCTTTTAAGCTAAGTAATCTTGGAAGACATGTAAAATTACATGAGACATGACTGTTGAACATGTCAAGACAACAATGACCTCATTAATCTTGAACAAGAATAAAACAGCTGTTGTATTTTCTTTATTATTAATTTTGACGTGTTTATAATACTACTCAGATGTGTTGTATGTCTCAGAGGTATTAAATGGTCTTGCGAAAGACCCTCCCAATACATATTTGTTATGACTGAGAAAATCATGCCATTGTGATTGGACAAGAGTGGGCCAATTTATTATTTTGTAATGCAAATCAGCACATGCATGTTGATAATTTTCTAAGTCTTAAAAATTATAATGAGAAAGTGTATGAAAGCCCAAGCAATCATGAATATATATTATATTATATTATATTATTATTGAAAAAAAAAAAAAAAAAATGAAAGGATATATATGATTCATGATATTTGGAGTTCTTTCAAATTGCACTTGCCTAAGTGCTCATGCAATTTTGACAGAATTTTCAAATGTTACTCGCAGTGATCATTAATATTATACATAATTTGTATTCGCATTCACACAATAATATTACCTTTACTCAGCACTGGGCAACATTTTAACAAGAACCTTCATGGAGCTAAAACTGCTTGGTTAACATTTAACTGCATTTTTGCTTATGTTAGGGTTTAAATTTATTTTTGTGTTAATTTTTTTTTAACAAGTTTAAATTTTTCAAACTGGTTCATATTATTTTTTCGAACTGACCAGAATATACTTTATTTTAATTTTGGAAGCCAATGTGATGGATGTAGACAACATTCAACGTCAGAAATTACAGTGTTTGTACGGGAATCCAATGGCAAATTATTACTCAATGAAGAATATAGTTATAATTTATAATTATTTATGAATAGCAAAAATTAAGATACTCAGTGTTAGAAACAAAATTTTGACAGCACTCACCTTTTTGGTGAGTGACTCTCGGTATCTCATAATCACAGAGGTCCAGCTTGCCATTTTGTGCTGAACTTTCTTGTTCTGGTCTATTTAGGCATTTACAAGACGCCTCCTTAGGATTGCAGACTGATTTTACTGTTTTGGCTTTTTTTATCATCAACTTTTGACACTTCTTGGAAATATTTCTCCATTTCCGTAGTTTTACATGAAAAACAGCTAAATGAACTGCTGGTACTACCGAATTTGTATATATCCACAGATTCAAGACATTAGAGTAAACTATTTGTTGGCATGTGGAAGACTGATATTTTTCCCTCTTATTTTCAAAGCAGTGTCTATTTCAAGATTTTCAAGATTTTCGTGAATTAATGCCTGCTTGACTAGAGACCAGCAGTATCCCTGTTTAGACATGTAACCATAATGTAAATTGTTACTGGAGGAAGTCATATTTCATTTGGTCTATTTAGGAAATGCTATATTCTGTATCATTGGCAAATTATTTGGGTATGTTAAAAGATGAATGAGGCTGAAAAAAAGCACTCTGTCTGTTAAGTTTTCGTTTAGAGATATTCTTGCCAAAATGGAAAATAAAACGGAGTGTTATCAATATTCAAGCTTGAAACATTTCCCAAAAATGAAAATCATTATTGTCAGTATTTCTGTATTCAGTTGGTGTCACTCAGTATTTCTGTATTTCAGAAAATGATGGAGAAACCTTCACATTGTCTGAAGCAGTGGAAGCAATTGGGATGGGAAAATTCCAGATCCTACTCATTCTAATGGCTGGTTTTGTTAATGTAAGTATGGGTTTGAAGCTGTATTTTCTTCAGTGAAATATCTGCAATTAAGTCTTTAAAAAGCAACAATCCCTGTTTGATTTTTGTCTTTGGACAATATTAGCCTCAAATCATTCTAACAGTCCTTTGACAGGCTATGAATTCAACACAATTTCCTACGTGACTTGGCACCATACCAAGCCAGTTGCAGCCTGATCTTTGTTAACTATAACCTCAAGCATTATACAGCACACAATAAAACACCATGTAGCTAACGTTTCAAAAAAAGAAAAAAATGCACAAGTAACTACCAATATTGCTCAGACTTGAAACAGTGAAACTGTGCTTCTGTTACTTACTTTCCTTTGATAATGCCTATTATACTGCATGAGGGCAGACGGTGCATATAATGGAGGTCAGGAAATGTCAAATGAAAAGAAGTGTTCATTTGTACATTAACCCCAACACACTTGGAGTAGCACCCTGACTCAAGTTGCATGCCAGAAAAAATGTTTCTCCTTAATTTCGCCCTCAGCCAGAGAGAAACAGTATGTCTTTAAGTTGTTAAATAAATTATCCTTTCAGATGTGTGATGCCGTGGAGCTTTTGTTGCTTTCTGTCTTGGCACCAACCATTCAGTGTTTGTGGCATTTGTCATCGTGGGAGGAGGCATTTATAACCACAGTGAGTGTTTATCTCATAGATTGAAGCTATTTAAACAATAGAGTGTTTTGTTGAGGAACTAGCAGCTGATAGTTGCCCCACGGAAATATGATGTCCTTAAAAGAAATATTTGCCTGAGAAGCAAAGCTTTGAGAGCAAATACACTAGATTTTAAGGTTACCGTGTACCTTCACAATGGCAATTTTCTTCAAATTTGGATTTTTGGGTCAAAGTAATGGTCGAAGAGTAATCTCTAATTTCTGAAAAAAAAATTGAAAAACGCTAAATATTGGTGGAGAAATAGAGGTTTTACGTTATGGCCGGAAGTAAAAGTTCCCTCTTGATTGACAGCCTTATAACATGTATGCAATCAACCAAGACGAGGTTTCCAGGAATATAAAAATTTGCCTGTACAGATACCAACAATTTGGCTAGTCGGTTGATCAGCAGTTTCAATGTTGTTCTGACTGCCAAGCATTTTTCATATTAGGTGTACCGGTAATTCTATTAAGTTATAAGTAAATATGGACCATGAAAAACTCCATGGACCAGTTCGAAAAGCGAAAACAGCGAAGAACGAATGAAAATACATTACTGACTGAAGAAGCGAAAGTTGGCCTTGCGGATGAAGCTGCAGCTATCATATCAATTTGGCAAAAAGATGGAGTCGAGAGAAGATAAAGGTTCTGTCAAAATTTGGGAACTTGACAGCGATGTTTACAGTGACTCTTCTGTTGAGTCCGATACCAATGAATCGTCGGACTCATTGAGACCCACTGGAATGTTATTCATGCACAGTTGTTCCTCTGCACTTTCTTTTGTTTGTTTTCTTCACCCAGCCACCTCTCTAGCATTCGTATCCTTTTTTGTCTTCACCATTTTGCCAGACCAGCATCAAGAAAAACCGAGCTACGAAAAATTAGAGCAGAGCATTTGAATATCCCTGATATAAAAACATAAGCAATCGCCTCAAAGCGTAATTTCCAAATCACAAAATCATGAAACCTACCCAAGGGAACTCATTTCAGCAATAAGGGTATTTCTTAAGCTGTCCGTCAATTCTTTAACGTCTTGTTTTTCAGCGGCACATTTTCCGCCTTTAACCTTTTGGCACGGGTTTTGCCTTTGCCTTTCCCTTTGACGTCTTTGCCTTTTATATTACATCATCGTTCTGAATTGAACTCCACTGAGCGAGATAAAAAACATGTTGCAATGCCATGCTTTTCCCGGGAAATCTTGATCTATTGTCATAGACATTAGGAGGTCCTGTTGTTCTATTGGTTTGCGGTTTTATTAGGCGTGATAATCTCCGGGCATGGCGTGAGTTGTTTACAAACCTTTACAAACTAAAATCTCACATTTGATTTTTGGAGGAATACATCCACTTTGAGCAAATTTATAGGGTATGCAGATTTGATGGATTGCCGTGAAATTTCACCAGAACATTCCAGAGATAATAATTTGTAATTATTACAAACCAAAGTGTCGGGAAATTTTGATATTTAACACATTTTTCCTGTGGTGTCCATTTACACAACATGTCTTGCATATTTTTTGCTGCTCCAACTTTAGATGTGGATATCTAGACAACCAATCAGAATATCGAAAAAGCCCGACACACTTTTGGTGATTGATGCCTTTTGAATAAGACTGTGCAGCCATTTTGCTCATACCGCAGAATCCGATATGTGATAAATTCAATAGAAGAACCCTCGGTTGTTTCACGCCTTATCGCCTCCTGACACTTCCTAAAAGAAAACATTGCTGAAATTGTAATTTTTTTGTAAAGTACAGTTATTATGCTTATGATATATAGTTTGTTGGGGTTTTATTGAAACTGGCGTGCATATGATTTTTTTCCCCAAAGGGTAACCGTGAAGGTGGGAAGTAACCTTAACCTGGTTATATAATGAAAATGTAAGAAAACAAAGTCATAAGTACTCAATGAAAATGTAGACAAACAAAGTCAAAATACTCAATTTTAAGTAAACATCTTAGCCCTGTAAAAGTCAAATGCATGAAGTAGAGTTTGGATTATTCAGAGTAATCTTTGCATTACCGAAACTTAAGGAACTCGCCCTAAACTTGACGGAAATTTTGCAGCTAAATTGAAACTGCACACGTCATGTTATATGCACACACGACCATGTGTACATAGAGATTTTGTTCATGATGGCTAAATAGGAATTAGGTAGGACTAGTGTGCGCCCTATGTTGTAATAAATTTTCTTCTGCGAGCCAGTTCAAAAGTCATATTGAATTATTTTCAACTGTTTTAGATGATAGCTGCAAAAGCCAAATGTAAAATTTGAAAAAGAAAACAGACTAAAACCCATTTAATACAGTTTCAATTGTTTATTTTAAATAAACAGGCTTGTTTACAGAAAAACATTCACTGATGAGTACTATCTATCTGCGTATTTTCCTCGGACTGGCACTATGGGCTGATAGTGTGTCCCAATGGATGAACACTATTGAGTCACATGATCAATTTAAACCCACAAGAATCGGAGAAAATTTAGTGGTGAACTATAACAAGCAATAGATAATCATTGCCTAACTCTGTACTATTTGTGTCAAACTGGTTTTAAGAGGTTGGCTTTCTAGAAGCAATCATTTAATTTATATTCAACAATTAGGTTATGAGCTTGAGATTTCTATCGTGTGATAGTTGACAAGGATGCAGCCTGAGTCAACTGTATAAATCAAGAGCAATATAGTCTAATTGTTTTAGTACATGTATAAATCCACTAGTCATTCAAAACTTTATCTAAATCCTCTTCACTGTTGAGACACCTTGAAAACACAAAGAAGCAGCCGTCATTTTGTTAACAAGCGCACACTGCTATGCTAAGTACTCATCCTGCTATGCTACTCACCATCTGCAACAGGATAGATAGTGAGTAGCGTAGCCAATCAGAGAACAGCATTTGAGATGGAATGCTAGTATATTTATACAATATAATAATAGCAAATAAATGATATAAATGAAGGGCACTGGTACTAGAAAGCCTCAACCAGTTTGATAAGCAATATTGATAACAGTTGTTTCTTTGTGATTGCAGACTGTCTTTGTTGGTATGGCAGTTGGCTGTCCAATCTGGGGCTGGCTCTCAGACAATTTAGGCCGCAAAAGTGTGAGTTGAAGTTTGTTGTGTGAGTTTGGGCCATGTCTTCATGTACCAGTGCACTAGGGAATAACCAAGGTTGTACTTTCCTTTTTAGGAGTCATTGGTTAGCTATTAATAGTGTATTGTTTGGTCTTTTGTATTTGGTTCTTGACTGTGTATTTTGCTTTTATTAGCTCATCAAGTTAAGTGCAACTCTTGTTTCTATAGCATGTCGCACCTAGAAATATATTTTATATATTATGATTATTATATTACACATATTATCCATTCTTCCAAGATTAAAAGCCTGCAGTCCACTGTGGGTCCTCCAGTAAAATAAAATTCACAAGTTTGCTAATTAATGCTTGACTCTGATTCACAGATGATTTTTATAAGTGCAAGTTGGCTGGCTTATTTTGGTTTCATTAGTTCGTTTTCACCTCATTATCTCTGGATTGTTGCCTTACGATGCTTGGTGGGCTT
Organism: Orbicella franksi; assembly: GCF_964199315.1. Taxonomy (NCBI): domain Eukaryota; kingdom Metazoa; phylum Cnidaria; class Anthozoa; order Scleractinia; family Merulinidae; genus Orbicella; species Orbicella franksi. The sequence goes on along the minus strand of NC_138156.1, from coordinate 8,149,719 downwards.
TGGAATTGGTGGTGTGCCAACTATGTAAGTGTCTCACAACTGGAATGTGACTTGTCTCCTCTTCTGGAATAGCTTTCTATGTTTAAATTTACATGTATATGTTTCAGTAAATACACAAACTATTTTAAAATACAGTGCAACTAGATTTTTATGAGCCCTGAAGATACATGTATTAATTACAGTGAAGCTGTTGCAGATCAATACAAACTGTTTTTATATACTTGAATTTCATCTCATCCGCTAGCTGTACTCAATCTTATAGCACTGGTTCAAACATCAAAATTTAATATTGATTGACACTCTTGTTTAATATTTTATTTTTACAAATTTATATTAATAAAAGGTTGACGCCCTTTTTTCCAACAAACTGTTACTGAATGATTGGTCAGACAGTTGTGCTTTTCTCCTGTAACTAATAAATGATTTTTTGAGGCTGTGCAGAAGCAGCGGAGCATTCTGAAACATGGGGAGCTCATCATTACCCAAAATGTGTTTTGCAGCCCAGTCAAAATGTTTTTGAGTAGCAGGCAAGATGGCTGGAATAGTAGGCAGCAGAGGCTGAAGGCCTTTGAACAAGGGGCAGAGACCCTTGCTCACAAACGGGGGCTGGGGGCATGGCCTCTCCGCAGAAAATTTTGATAATATTGGCTTCAAATGGTTGCATCTGGTGCATTTTAGGGGTAAACTTAGCCCCTATTTGATAGCTTTTAGATACCTCTACTGACCAGGGAGCTTTCTTTTCAAATCCCGGGTACTGTCCACTACTAGTGTCATTGGCAAGCAAAGATAATTTGGCAAGTTTTTGATATTTTCTACAAGCAAGAAAAAATATTTCTGCACTTGCTTTCAGAAAGCACGAATTCATACAAATTTTGTTGATAAAAATGTGATCGTTTGCAGCTGATTAACGGTGCTCATGGCATCAATGTAAGTTAGTGATCAAAGAAAGCAGATAAAAGTCTTTAGGAAGTCACATAATTATCCATAATAAACTATTAAATTAATTTATATTTTAATATTAATAATAGTTAATTCATATTTTCAGGTACACTCTACTGATTGAATTTCTACCCATCAATATGAGGTCGTACATCATTTTGTGTCTTGCTGTGAGTACATGTATTGCAATCCTACTTGGAACAATGTGTTGTTCTTCAAATGTTCAGTCTGTTTGTTATTAGTTGCGACCTAGTTTGTCGTGTACTATTCAAACCAATTCTCATGAAAGAGAATTGGTCAGCCTAACATGTTGCTCAAAATTTGAACTTTTCAATGGTATATTATTTCTCTTTTCAGTTTTTCTGGGCACTTGGATCAACATTTATGGTCGTTGTGTCACTTCTCATCATGCCGACACTTGGCTGGAGATGGTTGCTTGCATTTGCCACGCTTCCTGTTGTTATATTTATCATTTTATGCAAGGTAATCTTGAACACGTTTTGATAGTCAGCTAACTTTGTGCAAAGACGATTAGGTATCTGGATACAAAGTCCAGAAAAGGAGTGACAGTAACTCATGACCCTTTTATTCTTGCCTGACATAAGTCCAGAGAAACGTCATAAATGTACTAAGCACTGTTAGTAGTAAACACTCTTTTAAGCTCTCATTCTAATAAGACTTACAATTTTTGATAATTGCCTTTTCTGTTATCATGCTTTTCTCCCTTTCTCTAGGCATTAAGCAATGACACTTTATGACAAAGGAAAAATATGACAGATATTAAAAAAACATTGTAATTTTTACGAAACTGTGAATTATTGGCAAGTTTAAAAGTCTAGTACACAACATGTTTATGTCTTGTTGTTGTTTTTAACTATTTGTAGAGAAATCAAAGCATAAATAAGTAATGTGACAATCTCCCACATCAGTTACAGAAATGTATGAATGTTTGACTTTACATTCAGGCAGGGAATGAAATCAACTTTACAGATTACATGTATTGCAACATTTTGAATTGTTTCACAATCCATTTGCATTTATCATGCTGTCTTTCATGTTATTTAAGTGTAATGGTAGCCATTCTTGTTTCCAAATTGGTTCTTGTCATTTGTTAAATACTCACGTCCAAGAAAGTCTAACTATAGTACAATGTAGTCCTAAAATCAATTATGTACAAAAAGGTAGCATATTAAGTTGTATAAATAATTGAGAACACTCTTACATAATTAATAGTATTTCTGCTGCATCTGAAGTAAGAGGGAAAGTTCCTTGTAAATGTTGATTTCAAAAGAGAACTCAAAATTTTCCCATCAGAAGCCACTGTCGATAAAGTGAAGGAGCCTCCTTTAAAATATACTATTAGGCCTTTTTATTGAATGCACAACTAGACACTTTTAATCGCCCATTTAGAAGCTCCTGTCAATGAAGTGAAGAAGCCTCTTTTAAATATTCAACTGTACCTTTTTTATTCTCTTCATTAGTGGCTACCAGAATCTCCTCGGTACCTGCTTGCTGCTGGTGAAAAAGAGAAGGGCATGGAAGTGTTGCAACGCATGGCAAAGATTAATGGCTCTAAACTTCCTCCAGGAACTCTTAGAGTTGAGACAGAAGTAGGTTCTGTTAGAAATGTAAGGGTTCAGGATGCAGCTAGAAAATCAGTTTTCCAGCTTGCTCTTCAAGCAAGTTGTAACTAAGATGTGCTAGCCCAACACTCATTTTCACTAGCCCATGCACCCACATTTTTCCTCTAGCTGCATGGTTAATTACAGTAATTAAAATATTTTGATCTCCTACAGTACTTATATAATTTGAATTTTCTAAAACTTTACCCAAGAAAATTCACTTGCCCATGAGGCCAATCATGACGCCAACTTTGGTTGCCTGGTTTGACTGTCTGGAGGAATTTTTTCTTATACATGTAATAGTAGTAAATAAAAGAAGTTCAGTTCACAAAGTTTTGTCTGCTTGTGAAAGCCAATTGCCATCCTGTTGAAAACTTTGATTAAACCCCTGATCTGGTTGTTTTATCTAAAAGAAGTATTAATAATCTGTGAGAATATGGAGAAAATTATTATAAAGAATAACCTTCATTTTATGGCTTTTCATAAACAAAGTTTGAACTAATATACTCATTCTTAATTCCATTCTCTTTTCAGAGTGCACGACAAGGAAAAATCCAAGTTCTTTTCAATCAAGAGTATAGATTAACAACCCTTCTTCTATGGCTGATTTTGTGAGTTGACATTTTGATATACATTTACAATAACTAATCTACAATAATTGCTCCTAGTAATAATATAGGAGACACGGTGACTCTTTCTCCATCCACGTGTATAAATGATTATCCAACTGAACTAACTGCTGGGTGACCTTGTGATGGAGGAGCATCCCATTCTGGGGGAGTAGTTGCCCCCCTGGTGGCTTCATGCTATGGAAACTGGAGATATAAAGTGCCAACCTGTTGGTCCATTAGGCTTGGACAGACACCTTGTACCTAGTTACTCAAATCACATGAAAATAATTGTCAGTTTTGATGCAAAAGTAGTGATTACTTTTTCTTTTGATTCTTCTGAAATTATGTTTGAATATATGAAAGCTACTTTAACTTAGCACATCCAGCAAATCAACTCATTCAAAAAATGTCAGTGAAGAAAGAATAGTTTTTACAGTCCTTAAATTACAGGCTGTAAAATGTCCAGTGTTTATCTACAGTGGAGAAATCAGAGAATTTAAAAGTTGATTTTTAAATGTATTCATTAACATGTTTCGATGTGAATCTAGCCTATGAATGACCAGAGTTTCCTCACCCATAGTAATATGCAAGGGGAAGGGGAATTAAAAAGTATGGAGAAAGACGGAAGAAAGCAGGAGTTCTAGTAGGGAACTTCAGGTTGCTTTGTAACCTGGTTATCCTAATTTGGACCTGTGTTTTCTTAACAGTTTTTCTGTTGGAGTTTTGTACTATGGTGTTGTGTTGATGACAACTCAAGTTTTTCAGCAAATCCGTCCAGGAGAGAGTTTGTGCAGTGCAGGTACTTATCTTGTTTAGTTAGAGAAAACATCATTTTTTATTGGGTGGGAGTGGGTGGGTGGGGGGGGGGGGGCACATTTTAAGCTAGATATTGTCAATTTTGCTTGCCCATCATAGTGATCAGAGCTGGATTGTTCAAAAGCCGGTTAACGCTAACCCAGGATTAAAAGGTAACTAAAGTATTAAATTTTCTTGTATAAAAATGTTTGGCACTTCCTAAGTGTTGCGTAGTTTTAGATTATTCAACTCAAAAGTGAAGAACAAGCAATATAAACAGAAAACCTCACCAGAGATTTACAAAACTGAAATCAAAATTCTTGCTAATCCTGGTTAGCTTAATCAGGCTTTGAACGACCTGGTCCAGAACGATTAATCGCTAGTGACAATCACCATGACAGTGGCAGGCACACTTCCCTATTTTTGCAATCACTGTAACAAGCATATTAAATTGTCCAACTTGGGTAAATTGCTTGAGACACTTCCTCTAAGGGGATGCCTCTAGAACTCTAAGGTAGACTCTTCTACTAAGCAGATGCTTATTTAAGTTGTTTTTTTATACTAAGGTTCGATCAATCATAAGACTACTACAGCCCAGTATGGTGCCTTTTAGTGCAGTAATAAATATGTTGTCTTGTTAGGGCCGATTTACACGATATGACTTTGTCGCATGCGACAAGTTTACGACAGGCCTACAACATGAATTGTTTCGTGTAAATCAAACCTACAACTTGCTTACGACTGTTGTGTATGTCAAAAAAATTGCCATAGGATTTTAAAACATGTTTTAAAATGCTGTGACAATCGTAGCCGAAATTTATAGAGAATGACATATTTTGTGACAAAGGAGAAGTTTTCTTGCGTCAAAATGGTGGACGAAGTTGTTGTTGACTGATTAACATGAAGTCGTTTCTCAAAAAGTACTGAATGGATTAAAGTGAAAAACATCTCATTAGAAAGTTTTTTCAAAGTGTAGGACAGCTGAAATATTTGTTTACCGTTTGTTAGAGCTTTTGCTCCATAGATCTCAGTGCAAACTTTTGCATATTTAATTTTGTAAGTGAAAATGTCGTGCGCGTGTAAATGTTCCTAAGTCATATTGTAGGCCTGTCGTAAGCTTGTCACATGTGTCAAAGTCATACCGTGTTAATCGGCCCTTAAAGTGTCCAGAACAGGACTTAACCTACCTAAGGTAGTAGTTCTCTGCAATCTACAGTCAAACACCTATTAAGTGACCACCCTAAGGGAGTGGGAGGTGGTCAGATGGCCAATTACTTAGGCTTCATAAAATCTGAATATATTTTTTTTGATATTTGGGTTAATTGCTTAGTGAACATGGGATCACGTTAAGACAATCATGTTCAACATGTATTTGAATGTTTTTATTGGCCGTCAAATTCTATTTGGACCACCACTTACTGTGTACCTGTCATCATCCTTTCCAAAAGATTGCCAAACTATATGTTTGTTAGATTTTGGTGGCTGCTTAAGGACAATAGAGAAAACATTGGGATGTGCCAATAAAAGGTGGCCGGTTAACAACAATTTTGGGACTTCGATAACTGGCCGCTTTATAAGGGGTGGCCACTTAATAGAGGTTTGACTGTAGTAGCTGTGCTGTTGTTTGTTGATGAATTCATTCCAGTGTTTTACTTGTTGTTAGAGAGTCTATCCACGTCTGTTACTGAATGTGGCTGCAAACTCTTAACTGTGAATGACTATATCAGTCTTTTGTGGACAACAGCTGCTGAGTTTCCTGGTGAGTTTCAAATCTCAAGCTCCAGATTTAATATCAACTCTTCTTAACTTATTTCTTTACATTTACAAAAGTGTTTGTTAGGTTTGTGTTTGATCAGTGTTGCTTAGTTGTTGATTCACTTTATTCTCATTACTTACAAGCCTGCTTGATGTGATATATCAAGCACAAAAGACAGTGTTTGACCACATTTCCAAACCCCAAGAAGAGAGTTGAGAATACGACATGTGGCAGAGTATTTTTCATCAATTTTGAGGTGTCTGAAAATGTGGTCAAACATGGTCTTGAGTATTTGATTTATCTTCTCAATCGAAACTAAAACTAAGGAGAAAACAGAGAAATAAAATTGTAAAAATCTATGCTAATTAAGACCAGATAATTCAAATGCCATCATGGTCATGATTTCCTTTGTATAAACTTGATGAATTATTATGGAGTTTGAGAAAGTGCATTAAGATATATACACAAGTATTTAATTTATCTCATGTGCAGTGATGTCTATGTATGTCATGTACTCGAGGGCCAAATGTTTTGCCATCCAGTTTTACCTAGCCTACTCCAGGCAGTCAGTTAGCAGTTGGTTAGCAACAAGAAAAGGGGTGAGAAAAATTGGAGCAGGGTGTAGTCAGCTGCTCTCCTGTAACACTTTTCTCTCTCCTTTCTTTACTCTGCTTTTCAACTAACCAAATGCTTGGAACAGGCAAGGCTTTACATTCTTCAGTCAATAAGTATTTTACCACAGCATATTTACCAAGTTTGATGTTGATGGACGGATAGGAAAATGTTTCAGTGAATGTTCTGCATTGGTCTTGCTAAGTGAATAGATTATTATTGTTGATGCATGTGGGACTGGAAGGCTTTTTCAAGACTGGCTTTACATCAGCCATTAATTTCATAACCTGTCTGCCACACTGAAGTGCAACATACATGCAAAAAAAAAAAAAACTGAAAAATATGAAGAATGCCTCTTGCGAACTAGAACCTCGTTGACAGTCTGCCTTTAAAGCTTTTGTGACTTTGATGTGCCATTTCAAGTTGTTTCCAATTCGCAGAAGGCTTGACCAAAATTTTGAGGTTATGAATGCCTCTTACTCACTGTAAGGGGGGTAATATACCAGTGTAAGATTCACCATGTACCAGTAACTAGTTTCATAAGCCACCACCTTTACATGTAACTTTACAGAGTGAGAGAGGGTTTCTCTGTGCTTTAAAAACACTCTCAAAAATGAGTTCTCCAGTCACCTGATCTCTGTAAACAGACACCTTCATTTTCTATTTGTCAATTCTATTTTTTGCTCAGGAATATTGTTCACAATGCTTTTTATGGAGAGACTTGGTAGGAAACGAACTCTAGCTGGAGAGTTTTTCCTAGTTGCTGCAAGTCTGGCATTGATGTATATTTGCACTGGAAGGTAAAAGATATTGGAATTGTTACATCACATTCTCTCACAATATGTAAGATAGCCTACAGGCATAAAGGGATTTCTGCTTATTGTTTTATTTTTTTTATGTCGCTGAAAAACTTTTTTTCAGTGAAGAAACAGGATCTGTCTGAATTCACAGGTCATTTGTATGTTAATTTTAAGTCTGTCTCCATGTTTTGGAGGAATCAAATGGCTTTTGGTGGTTGCTGTCACTTGCCTGAGGGCATCTAGAAGTAGTGCTTACTACTTCTAACTAACTAAGCGAATAAGGCTTGACATTTTGGGTGGTCGCTTACGGGAGGGTCAACTGTATTTTATATATTTTTGTACTCCAGGGTGGAGAGAAACTCTATATGAGTAAGTTATCTTGCTCAAGAACACAAAACAATGACCCCGGTCAGGGCTTAAACAATCTACATTTGATAAGCACGCATTCATTAAAAACATTTCCCAATATTCAGTATTGAGCTCACAACAGGCAGCGTCATTTTTTGTGAATTTATATAGCAATGAAGTAACTATTAATTTCAAACTTAAGTTGTTTTTTAAACTTCTTTTCAACAGGACTCTTTTATTACTGTTTATATTCATGGTGCGTGGCCTTTCATTAGGTGTATTCCAGGGTTTCTTTGTGTATGCCCCAGAGGTGAGTGCATCACAGTTAGACCTTCATTTTATAGTAGACCGTAATGATTCGATTTAGGGCTCGGGACCCTAATTCACTTTTGGTGGCACAAGGGAGGGAACTTATTGGAGAGGGGGCGCCCATTAGGGACTTGATGCTTATTTCTTTTTTGAAAGGTTATGTAAACTCATGCGATACTTTCGAACCAAGCCTATTTTGCACCGTAGGACAACCGCAGAAATCAAATGGGCTCTGGTACTTTGTCTTCCCTTGGTCCCCCCCCCCCCCCCCCTATTTGATTCTTGAGCCTGGTTATCGCTGTTTTTTCGAGGTGAAGTGTTCATTTTCAGAACACGGTTTATTTAACTAATCAACCCTGAGGGTTTTGTTATCATCTTGAGTCTTGACGTACGTATAAGAAATTGTCGCCTCTTTCACGCTGATTCTGTTCTGTATCTGTTTGAACTGCAGGTTTACCCCACGATCGTTCGATCAATAGGCTTTGGTTGTTGCAATACCTGGACCCGTATTGGAGCAATGGTAACACCTTACGTGGCTCAGGTAAGCCTAGTTCTCGTGACACACATTATAGTCTCCCGGGGGGGGGGGGGAGGGGGACTCCCGTATAAAAAGGAGGGGGGGTGTTCGTCAGACCTTGTAGAGGTTAAAAAAGGCGGATTTCGTACCTCTCAGGGTGTTCAGCCTCAAAAGGTCCACAGCGGGAGTTTTTACAGTAACTTTGAGCCAAAGAAATATGAGTACTTCTTAGGGGTGGCAAAAATTTCCAGCCACGCCCACAAAACTGGGTCTTGGTACCTCTTAGGGGTTCTTTTCAAAATTTCCGACGCGCACCCCCCGTCCTTTTTTTATGGGAGTTCCCCCCCGGGGGATAGTCTACGTTATGTGTTGTTTCGTATTTGCATTTGCTAAGCTGAATATTACGATATAAAGTAATGATGTTTATGTCAAGCTTGTTAGAACACAATGTAAGGGCGAATAAAGGAGTTTTCAGCGGGGGTGGCATTTAGCAGCAACGCGCCCACTAAAACCATCTGAATTGAAAACTAAAGTTCGACACACACTCACGGATTTAGGGGGGAGACTAGACACCCAGTGCACCCCTCCTTTTAAATCTGCCCCTGCAGTGATACCCTTCCGAGTAGCTTTGGTCACAGGCTGACTTCACTGATAATTTTTTTCTTTTTCAAGAATGACTGTTACTAATTTCCGCGGCTAAGCAAGCGCTTGTAAGACTCCCAGTGATGACTTTATTTTAGGTTTCAACTGCCATTGGACAAACCTAGTAAAGATCAACAGGAAAATACTTTCTGTCCTCTTACTTAGAGCAGTCCTCTTATCACCGTCATGAAAACAAAAGCTAAGTAAACACGTTTGGCCAATCACAGAGACGCAAATAATGCAATGAACCAATCAGAGCTGGAATGAAAACTTGCAACCCGCGCTAAGGGCGGGAAAACGGACGCAAACCAAGTAACGTTCTCCTGATTGGTCGAAACAAAATCACCTCTGCTCTTATTGGTTAGAATTCGTTTCGCATATTTTTCAACCCAGTTGCAGAGCTCTGCAGCTGAGCTCGGCGAAGACAAACACAGTTAGCTTTGACAAAGAAACGAGAAAAGCTCTTTGAATAGTGGTAATCTGATGATATTTTGCGCTTTTTATCGTTGCAGGTATTGCTCAGAGTCTCATGGAACTTGTCTCTTGGTGTTTATATATCTTTAAGTCTGATAGCTTTAGTTGCCACGCTCTTACTTCCTTATGAGACTAAGGGACGCGCCATGCAGGTAAGTCATACAGCTGACAAGTCGTTATACGTAGTTTCTTTCTAGTCTCGGTCTCGTTTGTAATCCGTTTTAATTTTCTCCAATCCCTGCCATCTTTGTTTCTTGTCGGTTTTTATTAGCACTTTAGTGCTTTTCTTTCTTAGAAAGCTGTTATTTCGAAGCTTTCTACGATCTGAGGAACATTTTTGCAAAGGAAAAACTGATTTGATGTTTCGTGATATGTTTCGAGAACTGCTTCGACACGTAGTTGCATTGTGTTAAGAAAAAATTATTTTGCTTGTTTCTTGCATTGTTTGACCACTCCTAACGAAGGTTGTTGATAAGGTTTTTAATGTTTGTTTTTAAACCTCTTGTAGGAAATGTGAAGAAAAAGAACAAAGAATTGCAATTTATTTAAACGTCTTTACTTTAAAAAGTTATTTAATTTGTAGTAATATAAATCTTATGAAAGAGTATGTCGTAGCAAGGCACTTAAATATTAGTTATTAAATTCTCGAGACGTTCGACAGGGATTAACAATATTTCGGGTGCTGTTGAAAAAATGATCTAAGCTATTTTTTTTAGCGAAGCGAGCGGGGGGAAAATGAACCACAGCGTTTTGCACAAACCAACAAAAGACTGAATGAAAAGAAGAAGTAACGATTAAATATGACGAATTCAGGATGGAAGGAAGGAATTTGAATGTATAACTGTTTTATCCGATTGAAACTTTTTAATCATGGATGTCAACACATAAATTCTCCTTACCAGTCCTGTTTATTTGTAGGATGTATAACACTATCCACCGTATAGCGTATTTTTGGTTTGTTATCACTATTCCACTAGATAGGAACCTCGTTTCCAGGGCTTTTCCCTTACCAATTTCTTACGGAAAAGCCCTGGGAACAAGGTCGGCAAGATAGTGATTTATCTGGCGAGTAGTGTTATCCACGCCTTGAACAAACGGGTCCAGGTCCCCACATATTTCTCAAGAGATACTAACTGGGACAATTTAACGATTCATACATTATACCATGTTTCAGTTGGTGCTGAATTGTTTAAGACGGGTTTTTAAAGTCAGAGTGGACTGTAAACTCTGCATTTCTAGAGGTTGTATTTTCAGAGGATTTTTACATGGAATTCTGCTTCTCAATATATTTGTAGCGATTTATATATGCCTACTATAGAAATGGTGTTACTATATTTGGTAAGGAAAGTTTTGTTAATAAAGGAACACAAGCTGATTATTCTCGTTTATGTTGTTTTTTACAACTAGTTGATTTGGCTCTCTCCTCCGCAAAGGCTCAAAGGGTTTTTTTCAGGTGGGGAGAATCTGCTGAACCATTTGAGTGCCGGCGCAACCTGTGCGGAGGATAGAGTTGATTTGGAACATTGTGATTTCCAATAAAATGAAATCCTCGACATCTTTGCGCAATCAGCTACTTGGTAAGTTTTGTTTTGAGACGAAAACTGAACTTTTCCACCGACCTGCGCCACTTTAAACAAATAAATTTATTACCGTGAATTTGTATCTCTTCTCTTTCTTTGGAGAGCCATTGTGGATTACGGCCGGGGAATATCCGAGAGAGCTCACGGTGGGGTAGTACAGTAGGCCAGGAAACGCATATGGGAACTCACGGCGAAAAGTGGAAACCCATATAGACTGGTACGACAATGTGCAGGAGTGGGTGTCGGCGTCGGGTTTTGTGTTAGCCAAATTTGAGTGTTATTCATTTTGCACAAAGTGTCGCCCCAGATTTAAGGCAACGGTTAGATTCAAGGTATAGAATGAAAGACGGAAAGAATAAGGAACGCACAAAACCGCGGCGGAAACACCGGAGAAAGCACGCGAAATATGCGACGGAAAGCGAGGATTCCGCGGATAACATATGGCGGAACCTACGGAGAGCGCACGCAATCCGTAAATAAAGAAATAAAGGGAAAGAACTATTGAAACGTTGAAAGAGGAACAAAATGGAACGCAGGAGGATATACCTTGAGAAACGAACAAACTACTTAAGGGAATACATAGTGGATACTTTCAAGTGGGGTAGGGTTTAAAATTTGGGTTACACCAAGAGACTGATCTAGAGACTATGATCTACTCTTAGATCAAAGGGTGCGTTCCTTTGGGATGATCAGGATCAGTAATCCAAGATCACTGGGATCATGGTGCAGCAAAGGAACTGATGAATCCATGACCAGAGTGACTTTGATGCACCATGATCCGAGTGATCTTGGATCACTGATCCTGATCCAGATCACCCCCAGAGGAACGCACCCAGTCTCTTGGCTAGATTCAGGCCGATTCAGGATAAAGAAAGAATGAGAGAACATAAAGAGAACGCACTGAAAACGTACGGGGACCAACGAGGATTGTGCGAGGCATTCCAATTGTAAGGGGGAAGAAACGGAAAGCACGACACAAGGGAACGCACGGAGAAGGCATTGGGACTCCTCGCAGGTTATAGAAGGGAATTGCAACTGGCAGAACTAACGGGAAAGTGATGTACGGTTTCCTCATTGATAACACAAGTAATTGCTATTGAATTCGAGAATTCACCGCAAAAACACCTCTAAAACGTTTTGTTTTTTTAGGCTAACTACAAGTGGTTGACCCCTCAATAGCGCCACGGAACTGCTCAAGGAAAAATACCCACAATACCTATCGATCGCTTAACTGTCGCACGTGCTAGAGTGTACATGAAGGTGAAGGGTATTTGACTATGATTTTTAACTTTTTGGTAAGTAAATGAGTTTTCTTATCCCATTTCATGAAGACTGTTTTAACATAGCAAAGTCATATTATATTCTAGTCGCTTTTTCTCATTTCTAGTAATCTACATATGACAGAAAAAGAATGGAGTGTAGAAATATGAGAGGCCGCCATCTTCTTACATGAGGTAGGTTGTCTCACCGATTTTATTCAAGCAAATTTTGTTTTAGTTATGGCATATTTTACCAGCAGCTTCTGTTTATATTTCCTCTATCTCTCCTTAACGCTGGGCAAAGCTTCTAAGTTTGTTGGAAAAGCTAACGGGAAGGTCATTTGAATTTTGCAAATGGCGGCAAATTCAAAACCCAGTTTCATGTTTTGAGAAATCTTGAATAGGCATACCTTAAAATTATTGGATGAGGTGTTTGTGATATCCGGAATAATCAAGGTCGAGGTAAGTGTTATTAGCAGAAGCCAAAGACTGAGGCTGATAACACTAACCGAGACCTTGATTATTTTGGATATCACAAAAACCGACTCTCATAATTGCTTTATTATACATTGTGTTAAATAAAATAACGACAAATGCATTATCACACTGAACACAGTTTATTTTCGACAAGCCATGTTTTTACGTGAACTTGACATTGCTCTTGGAAGTCGCATGCATTGCACATGCAACCTACGGATTATTCACTAATCTGCTAGCAGATTAGTGAATAATCTGTAGGTTGCGCTCTTTCCCAGATTTAACTGTAGGCTTTTACCCAATGAGAAGACAGATGGTGACTACAATGTATAATAATAATAATTGCGTTTCTGGGTGCTGTCAATCTTAATTACGCCCACAACCAGAACCTTGAAAAAAGAAACGAACATTATGGATCATTTGGTCGACAAAAAATCTTCACTTGTCGGCTAGTGTGCTGTGAGACAAGTCTGCGACAAGATCGGGGCTTGTCGGGCGATATCCGACAGTGCTAGATATCAAAACGTCTTGGCAGGCCTTGTTGGCTAGTGTATAATGGACCAAGACAATTTCTCAAAGGGCTCGCACATGCCTCAACCAAATAGGAAAGGTAATGAGAGTCGTGTCAATGGAATAGGCATCATCTTGATTTTGAATGACTTGGCCCCAAGCCTCAGCATGGTTAGTTGCAACAAAAAATTGGCTAGTGTGTGGCAAGCTGATGGCCTGACAAATTTTAACCCCATTTTTACCCCAACAAAAAATCTGCAGTTCTATGGCCAAAAATCAGCCAGTTTGCGGCAGCCTTAACATGTTGAAATAAATTTCTGTTTCCTGAGAGAGCCGCTAATGTGATTGATACGGCGAAGCATGACAGGGGTGGATACAGGATTTTTTAAGAGGGGGAGACTGGTATCTTGGGGTTGCAGAATCAATGAGACATGCCTGCCCAAAGGTTGTAGAAAAAATGTTCCAATTATTTGAGAATGATCATTTGCATGTGCCCATGAATGCATTACTTTTAAAAATAAAACATCAATTGCCCAGAGAAAGCCACTTCATCTAAAATGGGTAATGGCACACTGGGATTTTCTACAAAAACACCAGGATTACCAGATGCAAGTCAGACAAAAGAATTTGCGTTAGAAAAAAAATGTTGCTGTACTAAAACATGAATATGTCTTTTCTTTCCACAGATGTCTTCACTGATGTGCTCATCCTCCTAACTTGGTGCAAGGTACTTTTCTCCCATGGAAACAATCCACTGACAATTGAAAGGTAGGTTGAATTTTTCTAAAATAGATTTTTCATGCATGCAGAAATTTGTTAAACAGAATGAATTTTTAGAACATGGTTTTAACAACATGAGAGGACAAATGCAGAATCAACAATGGGACCTATGCTGTTGTATGTCACTTTGAAATAAATAACAAAGCTTGATGAAGAAGCAATTTCCTAGGTGGTAGATTTTTAAGCATGTCATCTTTTTCCCTTCGAACTATACAATATTTTCATTCTCAGGATTTAAAAGGACAATTATAAATTTCTCAAATATTTATGTGGATAGGGCTCACTAATATACCGGTATTGGTAGTGTATGGGCTGTGCAAATCTTGCAAAAAGCAGACTTTCCATGCACTTTCAAGAATTGAAAATGTGCTGTGATTGGTGTATGGGAATAGCCCATTCATTTCAGCAGATCATCGTTGAGGAAGAGTGCATGATGAACCAAAAGGAATGTGTGACAGCATGGGAGGCTACATTGAGACACCCTGAGCCACTGTATGTCCAGGGGTTAAAATGTATATAAAGAAGTATGCCCTCTGTGTATATTTACCTTACCCAAACTATATTCACATCAGTATCTTTCTTCTTCAGAAAATGTCAAACATAGAATGGAAAACAGCTTTGTTTGGGAGAGAAGGCTGGACAGTTCCAGAAGGTTAGTTTACATGTATTTGAAACATTCTAAGCTTTAGGCCCGAGTGGGAGACCCAACCTTACTCACCAAGTGTTATATGACCATGTCTCCTTTCATGGGTGCTTGACAAGCCTTGCATAACACTGACCAGTGAATGTAATATTTTGGGACACAACGAAAGTGCTTTTATTCACCTAGTGTTTTCTTGTGATGGGCATTAATATCATTATGATACTTTTATAAATTGGAGTGTAGCAAGTTTTGTTCCTGAGAAGAAGACAATATTTTTTTACCTGCATTATATTGCATTGATACGTGTACACGTACATGTACTTGTATAAATATAGCACATCACTGCACTTGCTTGGTGGTTTGTTTTGATGGTTTGTCTTCCGATGTACACATAGTTGAGATCAAATTTCAGAAAGAATATGTTACATTAAACATGAAGTTTTTTGTTATAGATGACAATAAGAATTTTTGAATCTTTATGACTCTTCCAAAAATAAGTTAAAATATTTTCTTAAGTAAATTACAAAGAAAATACCCACGTACTATGACTAACTGCTTGATATATTATTGGCCAAAATAACATGACTTGACCATACTGACTGAGTCAAGATCAATTTTCAAATTACAGCCAAGTCGTGGTGAATTTCAGGGTCATCATGAACATTTGAATTAGACAGCTAGAATCCTCTCAGCCAGAAATTTACTTTACTGAGCACCATAACCAGTCATAGTCATGAAATTTTGACATTTTTAGTTGATAAAATTTTCTATTGTTTAGTATGTTAATTTTCTGTCTTGAAAAATCGCAATAGTAACTGGCATGCCTGCGACTAGCAGACAGCAATTTTACCAGTGGTTTGACCTTATGGAGAAATTGTAAGTTGTGTCAGAAATTCATCCCAGTTTCTCTTCTCACCACCAATTCACTCTTAAAATAGACTTTGGATTAGAGTACTAAGTTAATTGTAATGATTTTTTTTTTAAGTTTTTTTGTGACTGTCACAGCAGTAAGTGTTGTTCAGTGGAGATAAGTCACTCAAATTCAGAGGTTTTTCCTGTTGGTATATTATTTTTGCCCATGTTTGGATTGAATATTACTCAGACTCTGCAAAAGTTTTTCATTTGGTGCTACATGTAAGTCATTTGCAATATTATAAAAAAAATATAACAAAAATATTTTGACTTAAAGAATATTATTATAACATGGCACAGTTCCCATCTAATTCTTATTAAGCCATCATGGTAAAAATCTCTATGCACGGCTGTGTGTAAATAACATGACATGTGCAGTTTCATTTTAGCAGCAAGATTTCCGGCAAATTTAGCTGCGAGTTCCTTTCGTGAAAGTGTTGGCAATATGAACATCACTCTGAACAATCCAAACCCTACTTAAAGCCTTTGACTTTTGCCAAGCTAAAACGATTACTAAAACTTGAGTATTTTGACTTTTGCCTATATTTTCGTTGAGTATTTTTAACTTTGTTTGCCTAGGTAAGCAAATTTTTCATTGACAATGTTATAAACCAGATGAAGTGCTTTTGTTCAACTGTATCTCAACTGATTGTGGCATGTTTTTAACCAGCCAATAGGATCCTTTGTTTTCCTTCACCATGCAACATGAGAACTTAGTAGTCAATCACAAATAAACCATGTTTTAGCACCCAAGTTGTGGTCACTGTGTTCTAAAAGAATTGGTTCATGTCTTCAGCTGTGCATATATTGAGTTATGGATGCATGCAGGAAGTTTGGAGAGCAGTCAAGAAGCTAGAGTTGCTTACAGCTGTGCCTCTAGCAACTCTTGTGCTTCTCTAGTGCTTTCCAAACTTCCTGTGTACATTCATAACTTGATATAGGCACATTAAGCATGAACCAATTCTTTAATTAAATTAAAACTTTTTAAGTCAAAACAAATTTTGTCGTATTAGGCAATTTCTGTGTAAGAACATTTGCTTCTGGATAAATCCATGTTTTTCTCTAACCTGTACAAATTGAGTTACATGGGGTAAATAGTGTTTAGGGAGGTGACCTTTTTGACATCAAACAAGCAAGGTACAATTACTTCTGCCTAGGTCCCTCTGAATCAAAGACTGCCTTTCCTCTAGTCATCATACTATGCTAGTTCAATTGATGTTGTCTTTCCTTTCGTCAAATTCAAATTCACACAAACTGTAATACTGAAGTGTCCACAATGATTCTTTCCAAATTGGAACACCTACAAACCTTGTCAGATTTGAGTTTAAGCATATCTAAAAAATAGTGTGATTACCATGGCTTGGGCACATTACTCTCATGTATTCTAAGCACTTTCAACCCAACATTGCCTTTGATAAAGCTACAAATCACGTTTGGACGTGACGTGCTAATTGTTTCTGTGCATCCTTACTGAACACGCAAATTCACACACCACATCATACATGAGAGTGCACACTAAGTAATAAAATGAACAATGATAGGGCAGATGGCCATTGCCATAGCTTCACCTGGATTTAATGATCTTCAACGTTCAGTCAGTGACCCCTATTTTTGTTTTGATGAATCATTTTCTCTACTGATTTGCTGCATTTAGCAAGAAAAGGAAGAAATTCTATTGACTAGAAGTTTGAATTTTTTGCATAATGCACTATCAAATTCCGTTCTGTTTAGCTCTTCATTTATCTGTGCGACAGTTTCAAATGCCTCTCAAAGGGTTAAGTTTTGAGAAAACATTGGTAACATTTGGAATTATTTACGCAACAGACCTACTTCTACAAAATATGACTAAGATTGTTTGCCTCCGTTGACTCACCTTCGATATTTTTAGCTATAAACCCCTGTACACCATGCTGAATTACATGTGCTAATGTTTCAAAATCAGGGAAGTTTTCCACACGCTCTATCTCTGAAACGAAGTCAGTGGCCCCCAAATTTTTTTGCTTTTCTGACACAAGTAACTGCAGTAAAAAATTAAAATCTATAGACTGGAAAATGTTTGCATGAATGTCCTAAAGGGACAAAAGTAGACTACCTTGATCATTATTTGATCATTATTATATGGCTTTGGCTTGTGGCCGATATAACGCGCGCTCTGATTGGTTAATTGTCACTGAATTGTAGGGCATTATTCTCCCGTAATGCCCACGGGCCGATTACGGATTATGCAAATTAGGAAGAGCCCGGTTCTGAAAATTCAAGCGCATTGAAGCGATGAAAGCCGATTAAAATCAGTACGAGAATATCAGTAGCTAAAAGTTTAGAGATATTTCTTTAATAAAATTTATATAGATGACTTACCAGTCGGTAACCTTGGCGGGCACTAGTGAAAAACAATCAAAGTTTGCCTAGTCTTAAGTAAAGCTAAAATCGCTAAGTAAAAAACACCATCGGCAGATCTGCCATGCATCCTGAGCAGAACACCACAAAGAAACTTATAAGTTATCATCTTAGTCACAGCAATTACCGAAGTATTGAACTCCGTCAAAGTTCTCGTCAAATAGATTCCCTCGCTTTGACACAAGCAAGTGTAAATCAGCTTCCAGGATAATCAGATGTAAACAATCGGGCGGTTTCTGTCGGTAGCAGTGTTTCTGATAACTGCAGACGTTCACAAGGCTTGAAATGTTCATCCATAAATCCCAGAATGAAGAAGACGAAGATATGTTGTCGAAAGCGAATGCGAAGATCGAGTTAAGCTTATTTTGAGCAGTGCATTCTGAAGCATTAGTATTTTCTTTCACCGAAAGACGGTTGGTTTGGACAATTTTGAAGCACTTGCTGTCTTTTCTATATGCGTTGACGTTTCGCCCCAAAAGTCGGAAAAACTTCCCCATCAACTTGTGGTACCACGATACTAAAATACGTTTTTGAGGCTGTGACAGTGACTTTTCCGTAAAGAAATGAGTGTTTTTAACGGAATACGTAATACAGTGGTGAAATTCACTGACTGTGTAGTTTTGCCCTAGGTTTGAGACGATGAATGAATCGGTAAACGCGCGCATCGCCGGATGTAAATTGACGACTTCCGCTCGAATGATTTTTCTCTTTATTGATGAGCTATATAATAAACAACTTAATAACCTCGACCGTTGGGTCGTTACGGGAAAATCTCAAACCTCGGCCTACCGTATTGACCTCGCTATCGCTCGGTCAATGCGGCAAGGCCTCAGTTTGAGATTTTCCCGTAACGACCTCACTCTCGGTTATTAAGTAGTTATTATTTGACATCACAAAGACAGGTAATGATTAACAAATAAAGAAGCCTCGACTGTGCTCTGTTCTGTTGTAAAGCACGCAGGAAGCGGTAGAGCACGAAAGAAGTGTAGGGGAAAACACGAGACGTAGTCGAGTGTTTTTCCCTACTTCTTGAGTGCTCTACCGCTTCCTAAGTGCTTTACAACAGAACAGAGCACAGTCGAGGCTTCTTTATTTGTTTTATGATAAAGAATCCGATAATTTCCCCACGCATTTGGCTGAATTTTCAATTTTGGCGTCAGCCGTGAACTGTTCTCTGATAAAGCACGCTAAAATAAGCCAATCACAATCCTTGTTAGAATTGTTCAAGTAGTTTGATTGGCTAACGAAGCGACAGCTGTCAATCACAAACTGGACTTCAGCTAAGCTTTCAGTTTCGAGTAGTTTGAGCGGCTTTCGAGAGAACCCTAAGAAGAACGATGCCTTCGAAGTTCGCTTTTAAGTTAAGTTTTAAATACGGATCTGAAGGCAGGTGAAGGTTTATAGTCCAGAGGAATCCGGCCGTATTGTGGCCCATGAAAACGTGCACTTTTTCAGTGGAAATTACGAAACGCGGAACTCAAAGCTTGCGGATGACAATGCAAATGCCGAGTTGAATTTGAACGGAGCTACAGTTATTTACGGCTTGTAGCCGCATGCAGCAAGATTGCCTGAACTAGCGTAAAAGTTAGAAAGACTAAGCGGCTCCCACCGGTTCTACTCCAAACACAGAGGAGAATATCAGAGCAAGCTTTACACTGACCACTCGTCGGTTCACTTCGCTGAGATGACCGGAGAACGAGCGTTACTACACTACATGTAAGTGTTGTTTGAGCAATTGAGCAGTTTTACAAAAATAAAGCTTCTCATCGTGAACAGAGACAGTTCAGTTGTTGTTTTCTGTCGTTTTACTTCTTAAGTATAATTTCTGCCTTCGTAACAAATATAATGTCTTTTATCGAAGCACTGTTTAGGTTGAGAATTTGTTTATTTCGCTACGTGTTTTGTCGGCGGGAATCTAGCAAAACTTGTTATTTTAGGACAGTTTTAACACTACTGTTGCTAACAATGGTCTCTGTGAGCCATATTTACTACAGACAAATAGCTCGTTTCCATTGCGTTTGTCTGAATCACAGGGGACGTTTCATTTGGGTCAAATTTGTCAAAATTCCGAAGCAAAAATTTGAAAGCCAACTTACCGTTATCAACCCGTGCTCTGTTCTCTGATAAAGCACGCTCTTTCAGCCAATCAGAGCGCGCGTTATATGGAAACTTTATTATAATTTGCAATAAGATACACATGCATGTATAGGGGAATCTTTCTTTACAATATTTGTCTCATAAGCGTGAGTGATTCAGTCTCTGATCAAGCTACAAAATATCAGTTCAAAGTATTGAAATGGCATAGCGTGATTAACTGTCTCAAGGAATTTGAGTGCGATGTATTGAATAGTCTTGTTGTGCAACGTGGGTTTGAAAGCTCAAGATTTTACATAGAATGTATGAGGTCATTAGCTCTTTGGAGTTGCAGTTATTGGAAGCCAATTTCTTCTTGAATATTAATCACAAGAAGAGAAACAATTCACCAAACACTTAGTTTCATAAGTTCTGTAAATGCTTCACATGTAAAGTCAGTTGGTATCTGGCATGATGCCTTCTCTACCTATAGTTGTATCTTAATGAGGAAAAAGATAAACAATGATTTCAGCAATGATATCATTGTTGCAAAATTTGCAAACTAGTAGTAGACAAGAAATAACACTGAGATAAAAACACACAGTTTTAAGTTTGCAAATCATGATTCGGATGACCAACATCCATCTTCAGTTGCAAATACAAATGAACTGCCAGTCGGTGTGACATAAAAGCGAACTTTCGTAAAATATATGAGTACTAAATAACAACATGAATATGAAGCACTAGAAAATACAATGGTTAGAAAACAATGTGTATTGTAACACGGAAAATTAAAATGAAAGTGTTAAATTAGCATGATTGACTTGCTTGTTTTTCCCACCCAATGTTTAAGGCCTCCTTGATTTTCAGTTGAAAAGGCGTGAAAGGCAAACAAGTCAATCATGTTAATTTAACACTTTCATTTTAATTTTCCGTGTTACAATACACATGTCGAAAATATAGTCAATTGCTTCTAATTTTAAGGGTTTTCAGTATTGTGTAACCATTGAATTCATAACAAGTTAACCCTGTTAACTGTCAGGAGTGATCAAAATCTAATTTCTCATCATGATAAATACCAATGTATCATCAAGCAGGCAGGTGATGAGAATACAGAAAATTATCAGCAGTGTGATATTTTCTTGATGTACCACCAAATTCTCATAACTGACATTAAAAGATTTGTATGGCTGTCATTAAGAAAAATTAAGAAGAAATCCACCAGAAGTTCGAGTAACAAGTGGACAAAAACTTTGTACAGAGATTATGTACATCGTATTGCAAAATTCTGTGCGACTGTTTTAAATATCTTCTAAAAACAATCATTTCTAACAACACCAAATGTCGAAAACAAATTTTGAAGTAATAGATCAAACACAAAAGACTGTGTTTGACTACATTTCCAAATACCAAGAAGAGAGTTGAAAATACGACGTGTAGCAGAGTATTTTTGACGAACTTCAAGATGGTTGGAAATGTGGTCAAACACTGTCTTGAGTGTTTGATACATCTTCTCAATCGAAACTTAAAATTGTAAAAATCTATGCTAATTAAGATCATGTATCCAAGCACCGTCGCGATCATGATTTCCTTTGTTTAAACTTGATGAATTATTAATGAGTTTGAGAAGTTCATATGAAAGACTTGAAAATACTGGTGAAACGAGAGTGATAGAATTTATGATAAAATTTATATATGTTGGCACAATTTCTCTGAACTTTAAACTTTATTTTCTCGAGTTCCTATGGGAAATTGTTTTCAGTGTTATTTGAAGCAACTATTTATATCTTTAGCTTTAAGTAAATGTAAAAAGTACTGTAAAATAGCTAGTAAAATTATTCTGGTACAAGGTTTTTGTCCACTAAAAACTTCACCGGATAATAACTTTCTTTCATCTTTTGCTTCAATAGACAAATTGTGGTTCTTCATGGAGGCCATATTTGTTTTTGAAGCTTTCGTGTTGTACTGCTTTCTTGCTACTATCTCAATGTTTTTGTTTGCTTTTTGCCCTTTTTTTTCGCCTTTTTTTTCTTTTTGCTTTTTCTTTCATGCTCTTCAAAAAGGAAATAAGTGAAAAAAGCAAAGTTCTTAGGACACAGAAATTTGAAATTTAACCAATTTGGCAGAAAACAAAGTATGATAAGTTTCTCTACCCAGAACGAAGTGACATTTAGGTACAAGCATGGCAAAGAATTGACTAAGAACTTCCAGTTTTTCTATGTACGTGTGAAAATTTATTTTTACACCAAAAATCCCAAAGTACAAACATGATGCATAGATTGACCTCGTTTTGTGTTTGAAGTTATACAAAAAAAAACCCAGTCTTTTTTTTGTTCATTTACACAAGGACGATTCTTTTAGTTAACCTTTTGTTTGGTTGTCATGCTTTGTTTACTTCTGACTGTCACGCTGCGTCACTTTGGTCGTCACATAACGCTGTCCCGCGACCGCAGCTTTTTACGCTCATTAATGATTCATTAAGTTTAAATAAAGGAAACCATAACCTAGACGGTGTTTGGATATCTGACCTTAATTTGCATAGATTTTTACGAATTTAGTTCTCTGTTTTATCTTGTCTGAGTTTTAGTTTCGATTGAGAAGAAATATCAAACGCTCTAGACAGTGTTTCGTCCAAAATGCTCCGCTATACGCGTCATATTTATTCGTGTGTGATATATTATAATAAGTCCTCAAACTCATTAATACCTCATCAAGTCCTCAAACTCATTAATACCTCATCAAGTTAAGACAAAGAAAATCACAGGTTTGGATATCCGGTCTTAATTAGCATAGATTTTGACTATTTTACTTCTCTGTTTACTCCTTAGTTTTTGTTTCGATGGAGAAGATATATCAAACACTCGAGACAGTGGTTCATTGGCCATTCAAACGCCTCAAATTTCGTAAAAAATATTCCGCTGCGCGTCGTATTTTCAACTCTCTTCTCGGTGTTTGGATATCCCGATGAAACACTATCTCTCGTGTTTGATATATTACTTGATATGCATTTGTCGAGATTTCATTTGTTGATTATCGTTTTGCTTTATTTTCATGCAGGTTGCTGGATGGCTATGATGCGTTACATGAATGAGCTGCGAGTCAGGATTAACTGGCAAGAAGGACAATCATCCAAGGTTTAGCGTAGAGGTAGAATAGAGAACTTAACGAGACTTTGCGAGACCTCACGACAAGATCATTTGAGAAGAATCGAAGCTTAGCATTTTCTGTTCAAGAGTCAAACAGTTTCAAAAGTCAACCACTGACTTTATTACCATTTTTGAATTGTCTCGGAAGCGAAAAATTTTTGAACAATTTATCACCAGTATTTAAACGTAGACAGTAGGACTGATCCTCACGGTAGTGGGAAAGAAGTGCAAAGGGTTAAAGCAAGAAGTTGTACTGGTATAAAATAGAAGCTATACTTTTGTAACAAGGGCTTGCTAAGTTTCTACAAACTTTAGTAAGTGTTTGTTGCAAATTTATGTTTTTTACTTTGTGCCAGCCCGACCTTTTGCTTTCATCTTTTTCGTCTCAATTTTACTGGCGTACGGATCATCCTTGTCGTGTTAGGACGGAGGCATTTTGAATTGTCAGGGAGCTCAAATTTTACGAGACATTTATTTTTGAATTACTTATTCAAGTACAATTTTCAATTGTCTGTGAAATCAAAACTTGCTTAGAAATTTATAGTAAGAGTAAAGAACAAATTTTCTTAACCAGTGTTATGTCATTTTTTTCGTAAAAGTTGTTTCCTTGTTAACATCGGTTTGACCGTGTTTAATTTTCCCGCCAAAAGACTTAGAAAAAATACGGGCGCTTAAAATACGCATGCGCCGTTTTTTTATATATTTTTCTCTATACTTGCTGTAAGTAACATCTGTTCAAAAATTTTTATTTTTCCCGCCAAAAAACTTAGAAAAAATACGGGCGCTCAAAATACGCATGCGCCAATTTTTTAAAAAAAAATTCGAAGTAATTTATTAAGTCAGTGTTAACTACTCTTAATTATATTGTCAATAAAATTTAATTCACTTGTTTGTCGTCTACTCTCTCTTTGTTGCAATCAAGATAAAGTCAATAATAAACTACAAGTTGGAAAGTGTTTTCCAATGTCTTTATTATCTCTTAATATAAATTCAAGGAATAACAAGTGTTTTGTCTTGCAATTACTTTTATTCATCTTTAATTAGTTGATTGACATTCGATTTAATCAATTAAAAAGGTGTCAAGAAAAAATGTTCCCTTTATATACTAAGACTTTTGGCGGGAAAATTTGAAAAAATTTGCACAGCGTTTCCCCTGACAACTTTTTGGACAGAAAATTCAAAATGGCTTCCCTTGAAATTTTTTCCGCCAAAAGATACAAACATCACCTCGTGCAATAAAATTGAAAGTAAAACGCCAATTTCGTTTCTTACTCTTAAAAAAAAATCCGAAAAAGATATTTTAACGATGTTGCTTGACTAAATCAAATTTCGAAACGAACAAATCTCTCCGAAATATTTTAGTTTTTTCAAACTCTTGCACGAGATGAGGTTTCGGATTAAAACCTTATCCAACCGATTCTCGTTTGTAACACAAGACAAGCTGAATCAAAAACTTCGAAAAATTTATCCGCCCTAAACAATCTGTAACAACAGTCACGAAGTTTTGGAATAAGTATACAAATTTTCAATTGTTGTTTTACTAAGAACGTCAAGAAATGTACGCGCCCTAACCAATCAACAACAACAGTTATGAAGTTTTGAAATAATACAAACAATTGCAACTGTTGTTAAATAAAGAAATCAGCTCAGTGTTATTAAATGTCTTACAAATTTTTTAATTGGTATTATCGCAATGTCCTGTGTTACAACGAGCAACGGCAGTAAAAGATCTTCATCCACCTACAAGTAAATCTTTTTCAACCACCAACTTATCGCAAAACCCAAGTGCCTGGTTAAAATAACTGAAGCGATTAAATTCTGCAAGATTTATCCTCCCCCTTATTAAACTCGAACATTTGATAAAATAAATAAAGGTTGTACGGACCACAATGAACACAACGAGATGAAGGCATAGCATACGACCAAGACATGCATCAGGAATAATATGAAGCTGATTGAAATTTGCGATATAATCCTGTTTGTTCGCTCAGAAAACACTTTGCATTATAATTTGAAACATGGAGATAAGACAATTGCAATACCAAGTTATTCATTGCCATTTGTTTCCAAAAGACTTGATTTGCGTACGAAATGAAAAGAGAGTCGGATCGGAAAATAATACTAAGCTCTTTAATTTAGCTGTGTAAAGCACAAGAGAGCAATATTAAATTGAATTATGAACATAAACAAGACAATTGTGATGCCAGTTGCAAGTTAATCAACGCCAGCTTTTTTTCAAAACAGATCAAAATCAGATAGGAAAACAATTCAAAGTTCTTTATTTTGGCTATGTATAGAACAAGAAATAAATCTTAATTTAAAGTTTTAAAAATAAACAAGACAATTGTGATCACATGTTAATCATTGCAGGGTGTTTTCAAACGAATTGAAAACAAAATTTTTAAAGTCAGATTGAAAAAATATTCTAAGTTCTTGATATTGGCTAAGTGAAGCACAAGAAAAAATTCTTGATTTAAAATTTCGAAGATAAACAAGACAATTGTGAAACCGAATTAATCATTCCAGGTTTTTTACTTTCCACAAATTGAAAAGTCACCAGTGAGAGAAACGAATTGTTTTCGAATCATTCATCAGCGAATTTTGTTTGATACTTTTTGGTCTGCACAATGAAAAAAGCTGAAATCCTAACATTCGGTAATTTGGAGATCACACAAGACAATTATAAACCAGGTTGTTTCTTTTTGTGAAAATCTGAAACGGTATCGACACAACCACTGCTTGACAAAACAATGCGGTTAATTGGATTACTTTTTCTGTGATCTTGTGGTCCGTATAACTCGAAAACAGGGAAAATACTGACTTCATCTAGACCTCTTAATCTCGATATTCTACGAGCCAGGCATTAGGGTTTTATAACAAGTATTAAATACATGACAAGAGAACATAGGCATCGTATAAACATTTTCCGCCCGGATGTTTGCCAAACGAAAACAATTTAAATGAAACTATAGTCTTCACGTTTTGAAACCGAATTTAGTTTTGAATAATAAATAGTTGGTACCCTGGAGTAAAGTCGTTAGTATAGTGTCAGCGTAGTGTAAAGTTGTCTGTGGGACTGTTTCGTTCGTTTCGCCGTTGGATTTGTTGCCTGTCAAGTTTCAAAACTCGCTTCTTAGCAGGAAACAGTGATTAAGTAGTCAGTTGTTGACAGTTTTGATTCGTATATAGTCACAAAATATCAGAATATATCACTAGGTTTTGTTTCAAGGCAAGTTCGTTCATTGCTTTTGTTGTAGGAGTAATTCGTTTGTAAGGTGACGGTGACTGTTCTAAGTACCAGCCTTTCAGAGTCAGTGGCTACAAATAGTTTGTTCTGGTACTCGACGCATTGAGCAAATTAATAACATCATTGCTTCAGTTGGTGTCGTGCGTGTCGTGTCAGCAAGTCAGTCAGGGCTCCACCAAATTAAGACGGAAAAACTTAGACTTGCTATCGATTTGGAATAAAATATATTCTTAATCATCAAAAAGCCCATATTCTCTTGTCAGCAACAGTTAAAGTAACAAATAAGCACCGACTGTTTTGCAGACATGACGAAAAGCTGTTGAGAAAACAACGCTTAACAATCGAAAACTCGTTTTTCTAAAAGCAAAAATAATCAAATGAATTATAAAAATTTCATTAGTATTTGAGATTTAATAATTTATAAAATTGAATCAAGACAATTAAGAATTTGCTCCGCAAAAGATGAACTAAATCAAAATATCAACAGTTGACAATTAAAAACTAATCGAATGCTTTTAAGTTCGCAATAATGTCTGCAAAAGAATCGGTAAATGGTGGCTGACATTTAAACCGTTTGGGATGGCAAGTTTACTTTGTTTCATTTCCCAGTCTAGCTCTAATAATGGCATTCTTTTCTCCAATCCAGACAATTAGTGTGCGATTTTGATGACCCAAGAGTAACAATTCCCCTTTCAAATTGAAGTGCTTTCTTACATTTCGCCGTCTCTGATTGACGCATTTTCTTCTCCGTTCCAGACAATAAGTATGCAGTTTTATGAGCCAAGAGTAATGCATTATCGCAAGTTAAATACTTTCTGCCATTTTCCAGCATCTAATAAAGTCATTTTTCATCCTTTCCGGACAATCAGTGTGTGATTATTCCGTAGCAAATTTAGACATGGTTCAGCCACCATTCGAACTAGCTCTTTGACAATTTGAAATAAGTTCTTATCTTTGAAGAATTCCTCATTGTCTAGTGATTTAGTTTGTCCACCTCTCTTACGTCCTGAATGACAGCGTCAGCCTTCTTGAATTCCTGCAAAGCGACAGTCCAAGATCAGTAAATGCAGAAATGTTCTAAAGTAGCGCAAGTATAAAAGATTCATCAGACCATTAACTACAAATACTGTAGCGGCTACGAAACTGGCAAAACCCAAAGCTAAAAATGAGATTTCGGTTATGACACAATAACGTTTTGAAATGACCTTGAGAAATCCATATGGCTACAATTTTGTGGCCACGTTAAAATTTTATCAAGCGTTTTTGCCTTTGAACCGTGTAAACAATTTTTTTGTCGCTAGCTTCTTTGCTTGAATTAGTCGAGTGTATTTTCAAACCTCGAATCTTGATTTCAATA
This sequence comes from Orbicella franksi, assembly GCF_964199315.1. Lineage (NCBI taxonomy): Eukaryota > Metazoa > Cnidaria > Anthozoa > Scleractinia > Merulinidae > Orbicella > Orbicella franksi. The sequence goes on along the minus strand of NC_138156.1, from coordinate 8,121,913 downwards.
TTTCTTTCAGGCTCATTTGACCACCAAACATCCAACTGAAAATTTCAGTGAACTATTACAAAGCATTAGCTTTTGCTGCAGTACCATTCAAATTGACGGCCCTTAAAATATTGCAAACGAAACACTGTATCTAAGATAGCGCTTTGCTGCCCCGGCTATTTAGAGATGAAGCGACGCTCAAAGCGAACAGCGAGTGCACGTGTTCACTCGCTTGGGTAACAGTTTGCTGCTCGTTTGCCTTTCTCAACAAAATTAAGGGAATGTTTTCCAACAGCAGTGCTTACCTTTGATTGGAATAGAATGAGGACTTCTTTCCAAGCGTTAGGTTCTTCCAGCATCAAGCATCTTCTTCCTTCAGGAGTAAAATTGGCCCTCAGACGGACGACACGTCTTCACTCATCAACGAACAATCTAAAATGTGTAAAACTCTATGATTGCTATGAATATGGATTAGATACTCAAGCCAATCGCTGACAAACAAGGCACGGATCCGACGCGGGAATATGTTTGCACGCTCTTTCTGTCAGCGAATCATAAACTGCGAAAAAAGAAAGAAGTCGTGCTAGAAAGAGGTCAAGCTACGAGAACTTTTTTGTGATTATCCCATTGTTTTTAGTTTACCATTTTGTTACCAAAAAGTTTTTGTTCACAAACTGGGACCATAACAAACTCGGCACAGATCTGATGCAGAAATTAATTTGCTCGCTTTTTCTGATAGCGAATAATAAATCGCGAAAAAAAGAAGTAGTGCGTTTAAGTATTCCAGCTAGAAAATTTTTCTGTGAACGTACATGTTGTCTTGTTTTCTTTGCCATGTTATTACTTAGAAATTAAACTTTTTGCTCACAAGCTAGGATCAAAAAGTTAAAACGATCTGAAACGCGATGGAAATGGTTTGCAAGAAATATAATTTTCAAACAGCAGCCAGTTTCTTTCGCAAGTGACTCGGAAAAAAAAATCAGTGTTTTCCCTAAGAGTCGAACCTGTTACCGTCCGCTCAACAGTCGGGCTCTCTAAAGTACTGAGCTACCAGAGACTTGCTTGAATGACATAACGTAACTAGACTATATAACAAATAAAATTTCCATGTTCTAACAAAAGCGTGAGTGTTGAAATCGGGATGCAAACCCACTCAAATTGCATGAAAAACAAAAACCTTTACAATTCTCACATGTAATGAAGCTGCTATAATTCCAAAAATAGTTATATCGAAAGTTTACGTACACAATGTATCAACAGTCTCAATTTTTGCCTGAGAAATTACATAAATAATTTCCGTAGTTGGCAACAACCCCCGTCCCAGGTCGTACGCTTATGCTGGCGTAGTATCGTCTAAATGTGCTTTACTCCAAATAAGTCTGCTTAATAAGTCTGCGCAATTGCAATCAAGCTCTTGGGTGGAAAATGGCAGATCGCTTCCCCTGAGCTGTCAGAGAGTGATTTAAATATGAAAACAAACTTTAATTGGTGATCGAATGATAAAACAATTTACCGGTGTCTCGCAGATCAATTACTTGCCTCAGCCTTCTTTGGCAAATAAGTGATCTGCTCGCCACTGACAATTCAAGATATGTTGCTCAACCTCGTCCGATGATTGTCCATTATTTTGCGATAAATACACACGCTATTCTATCGCTTTGCTTGAAGAACGCTCGATAGTCAAGAATGGTCCAATATAGGAGTTTTTTTCCGCAATTTTGAAAATGGTATACTGCATGCCACCAGTTACAATGTAATTATCGGATAGAGAAAGTAACTGTACTGTGCATTACAGTTCCACTAGTCAGGACGTGGGAAAACGAGAATTCCTACATTCCATTTTTAAAGATCGAACAAAAATTGTGGTCCGACAAACGAAGCTCTGCATAATAAGGCGCGTTATTTTCCATTGAGTTACTCAACTGTTCCCAACCAATCAATGTTGTCACAGCCTCCCGTTAAATGGGGCTATTGTTTTGCGATCCATTTTCAAAGTAGTTCAAGAATAGCTCAGACATCACCGGACAATCCAGCTACGTTTGGCATTTACGCCTTGAATTGGGAAATCTTTTCGAAGACGCAAAAGACGGTAAGCTGAGATGGAATGAAACCATAGTTGTCAGTACAACTAACAATGACAGTAAGAAAATTGTTGTTATCACCATTGTTGCTATAGCGAACTTCAGTGATGGTTTATAATGCGGCCATCTGCTTACGAACCAAATGTATTTACTGAAGTTTGCAGACCTCGCCTCAAAGACAATTCTTTCAGAATTTTTACATTTGTGCCACTCCTACTGAGCTCACATATTTTCATAGTTTTAGCTGGAATAGACGAGAAAGCTGACACAATATCGATTAGAGACAACTTATGGTGTATTTGGCAGCTTGTAGAGTGATAGAGGATTTGACTACTAACGAGAAATTACTATGAAGAATATTTATGCGATTTAAGACTTCAGCTCAGTTGAAAACACTCTAATGGAAGAGATCCCGACTAAAAAGGCTTAGCATAAACAACAGTTCATACAGATACGAAGTTCACGCTCATATTTACAATAGAAATACGAACACCTCAACACAGACAATCCACGAGTTCCCATTAGCAAAATTTATTTTGCGGCTGCCTACACAATCAGTTAGTTTCGGGCATAGTCTGATTTAGGATACGATAGAAAGCGTATGGAGTCGTCTTGTTTCCGTAAAAATATTTAGCCCCATGCATTCAGAGCGGGACCAAGAGAAAATATTCCTCAATCTAGGCGGAGAACCTCTGGTATCCCAAACCTGTGATTCAAAGCGGAAATTTTGCGATCGGTAGCGCTGAAAAATAGTAGGTGTGCTTGATTGATATTCGGTGAATTCTAAATCAGGAATAAAGGTTCAACGAAGGTATTTAATTTCGCTGGAAAAGAGGGAGTTCCTCAAATTACAGGTGTAAAAAATTAAATAAAAAAGTCTTCAATTCGTCGAGCTTTTATCAACATCGAGGTCTGTGTCCTATATATGCAAATTGTAAGCCTTGTTAACATGCAAATCGAAAAGCTTAATGTTTACGAGGCGCAGTGGAGCAAAGCAATCATTGGTGCTTTACGCTGTTTTGCTAATTTTTGCGTGAATTCATTTATTTGGTCCCGCTAAGTAACGTGTAGTAACAAGATCACGCGAGGACTCAACTGTTGAAGCTAATGGGCCTTATAATGTTGAATTTGGTAATATAAGGTAAAACGTCTGTATAAGAGCCAAGTGGCCCATCAGGCCGGAGCTTATCCCGGTTTCCGTAGCATGAAGCGACTAGGAGTATTTCTACTCCCCCCTGGATGGAATGCTAGTCCATCGCGGGGTTACCCCCAGCATTAAGTTCGCCGGTATCCATTTATACACCTGGGTAGAGAGACGCACTGTGAGAGTGAAGTGTCTTGCCCAAGAACACAACATAATGTCCCCGGGCAGGGCTCAAACCCTAACCGCGCGATCCGGAGACGAGCGCACTAAACATGAGGCCACCGCGCCTCCCACAAAATTAAATTACCGACTGACAAAAGCTTACCTTTGGACAGAGAGCCAATTCCTGGTATTCAGTGCAGTAATATAGCCAGTAGCCATGGGGAAGCACGTGATGTTGTCTTACCAGTGGAACACACAAGAACTTGCGGAGCAAGTGTACCAAGGTTTGCGCAGTCACGGAATCAATGCCTGGATGGACGTGCATGGTGGAGTGAAAGGAAACGTCAACGACAGGTGAAATTCACCGACAGTTTATTGATTTTTAAACGGCCGTCAATCCGATTAACGTAGGATTAACGTCCGACTAACATGACGCAGCTACCCGCGTTCTTGGTGTTGGCCAAGAGGAAAACGGGCTCTGGGGACGAGATAGTTGCTTTGTAGGCGAGCACAAGTAGACACGGTAAAACTTTGGGTTGCAGTTTAGGGACGTCATATAACCTCACGCCTTCGTGAGTGTTTAAAAAAATACACGGTACCATTTAGTCTCTTGAGTCTGAATTAACTCCACTAGTTCACAGAAAAGGTAATTATGCCATTTTGTATTTAGCATGGCAGAAGGAGTTGATGGAGCGGCCGCCATATGCTGTTTTATGACATCTGATTATTTCGTAAGTTATTTTACTATTGTCTTTCTCGCCATAGCTACCTCAGATAGATCATTACTCCCTTGTCGAGGATGGCAACTGAGGCAGCGTGTTAATTATAAGAGACCGGACAATAAGTTTGTAGGTACAGTTTTTGTGAGGATACCAGAACAATAAAAAGCAAAAAACAAAAACAAAAACAAGAAAATAAACGAAATAAATAAAAAACAAAAAAACTTTATGGTAGACCAGAATGAAGACGCACAAAGTGAGAAAAATAGCGGATGCTAAGAGGTTATTTGCTAGCGTCCAGTGCATTTGTTTTAACCAAATTTGTTACTTTCCTTTGTTTTGCTTAGCCTTGTTGCTCTCAAAAATCATTAAAAAAATCGAAATTTTCCCGACAATATGTCCTTGCAATATATTAATTGTCCAGAAGAAGACGAAGGCCGTCATTTGGTATAATGATATACCTCTAAAATCTCAGAGCAAATTTCAAAACAAATGTATGATACTCAGTAATAAGAAGAATTACTATTTTGAGACTGCAATCGTATACTGCCACAAATTCATCGATCCTGATTTGCATTTCAGGGTTCAAGGAACTGTAAAAAGGAATTAAACTACGCCGACGCGCAGGCTAAGGCCATTGTTCCCTTGATGTGTGAGAAAGGGTTTAAGGCGACGGGCTGGCTTGGTATTATCACCGCTGGGCTGTTATGGATTGATTTCAGGTAAACGAGCAATTCCGGTTTTGTTTTTTTCGGTAAAGCGGAAACGACTGCACAGGAAATTTGGTAATCTACTCGATGGCCATACACTAATCAAATAATGGTTTAATAAGTCACTGAATTGGCCCGACTTTTTTTAATGTTGTTGCGTTGAGTTCATTAACGCTTGATGTCTGTTACTGCACGTTACGTTTGCAACTGCCTGGTGAGTTTTAGTGTGTCTGCTCCTTTATTGATCATAAATGCGCGATCCCTTTGTGATCATAACTGCAAGATCCGTTTGTGATCGTAAGTACGCGCTTTGTTTGTGATCATAAGGGCACACTCCTATTGTCATCATAAACGCGCGATCCATTTGTGGTCGTAAGTGCACGCTCCGTTCGTGATCATAAGGGTGCACTCCTTTTGTAATCATAAACGCCAGGTTCATTTGTGATAGTAAGTACACGCTGTTTGCGATGATAAGTGCGCGCTCTGTTTGCGATCATAAGTGCACGCTGTTTGCGATCAAAAATGCACACTCCCTTTATGATCATGAATGTGCGCCCCGATTGTGATCATAAATACTCGCTCCTTTTGTGATCATAAGTGCGCGCTTCTTTTGTGGTCATATATTAAGCACGTTCGCCCAAAAATTGATTGATTTTTTTTCTGAGACTTTTACCACTGTAAGATGAAGAGTTAGTTATGTCAGAAATGTAAAAAAAAAAAGGCGGGGGGGGGGGGGGGGGAGGGTGTCACCGACTTCGTTTTGGAGAGAACATGCTCGGAAGAACACCCTAAATCCGAAAAAATCGGGCTTCGTCAGTGAATAAGGCCACAGTGTCTAAGCCCAAAAATATTGCAATTAGATCTTTGAAGTGAAATGTTCTCTGCCTAATACTGTTTAAGTGGACCCATTAAGTGAATTTAGTCAGCTGGTGAGGTTCCTTAAAGAAGAAGTTCGCATTTAGCGACCATAGTTTCACGCGTTTTGCAGCCGCAAGATGGCAGGATTCGATGTCCCGTGGACAGAAATCTTGAAATTTTTTTTAACTTCACACATTGATTTTTTTGTTAATTTTTGGACAATGTGGAGATAATTATAAATAAAATCTGTTTCTGGAAAGAAAAGTAGGGGTCACCGAACGTCCAAGATCGTTAAATCCAGGCAAAACTATAGCAATCATCTGCCCTATCATTGTTCATTAAATTACTTAGCGCGCGCTCTCATGCATGAAATGGGGTGTGAATTTGCGTGCGCGCTCCGTTTATGATCATAAACTCCCATTCTTTTTGTGATCATGAGTGCGCGCTCCGTTTGTAATGGTAAGTTCGCGCTCCATTTTTGATCATAAGTGCGCGCTCCGTTTGTGATCACAGGGACGCGCGCTCTATTTGTAGTTATCAGTGCGCGATCCTTTTGTGATCATTAAGGTGGCCGAACACAGTTTTCGCGCGCGCTTTTGCTGATGCAATTGAGCGCGCGCACAAGGATTGCAAAGAGCGATCATTTTATTTACTCAACACCCGCACCATCTGTGTTATTTTTTCTCTATTATTGAACGCAGTGTATTGATGGCTTTAGTCTTTTATTGCATAGATATGTTAGAAAAGGTAACGACGCAAAGAAACCAGCAATTCTCAGCTTTCTCTTTGTTACCGAAAGAACCCAGTTAAATGCAGCGCATGCGTAGTTGCTCGAAAAATTGAGACCGATTGCTTTTGCAGAAACTTGCGGATTTCTGACGATCCAGTCGTTAGAATTTCAAGAAATTTGGCAAAAAAATAGTTCAGAAACCACGTGAATGATCTATCGCAAAAATTCTGAATTTTGACATAGGGAATTTTTAATAATACAGAACATGCGGTGAAAACGATTTACGGCGAATTACGGAAATCGCCTATGTCAAAATTTTATTAGAACAGTGTTGAAAGAAGGGATTTAATGTCAATTCGTAGTGGGCAAAAGATGAAAAAAATCTAACGACTGGATTTTTTTTAAATAAACAAAAACCATTTTTTAAGCCTTGTTTTTAACCAGCCCCGTTGCCATGGCAACAGCACACACCTTAGCCAAAATGCGAGAATAAACTTTTCTGTGGTTAACCTTGACTCTTGCAAAAAACGAGCGCCAAAGCATAAATAGCTTAGAAGTAATGGTGAATTAGGCATAGGCTCTTGAAAACTGTGTTCGGCCACCTTAAAGAGCGCCCCGTTGTGATCATACGTCTTCGTGTGCTCCTCGTTTGTGATAAGCCCCGTGTGAAACTGAGTCAAACTCACGTATTAGGTGTATAAGTTATGTGATCACCTTTTTGTCTTACAATCAGAGAAGGAACCAAATTCAAGAATTCTCTAGAATCCCTGGCGAAGGAGATCATCAATTCCCTGGAGAATGAGGATGATGTCAAGATGAAACCCTCAGAAAGACCGGCGGCAGCTGACGCGACAACTCCACAAATCGATATCAAGAAGAAACCCGGAAGAGCCTTCCTGCACAAACTGACTGGAAAATTCCTGGCGGAATCAGGTATTAAATGTTTTTGGTTGACCAAGCAGTACGAGCCAGCGTCCACATGACGCCGGAGAAATTTGAAAACGCAGCTTTATTTCTACGGTTACGCGTGCCGTCCACACTGTTCCACCACGAAAACGGAGCTTTCCGAAAACGCTTTTTAAACTGGAGGAACTTTGAAAACACCGGCTTTGCATTTTCGTGTGAACGGAAAAGCGGAGCTTCTCGAAAACGATGACATCACGATATTCATGTGATTTCCCTGACCAAGTTTTCCTCAACCACAAATCCAAAATGACTGGTGATTGTTGCGTTTTCAAATACCTCCGGCGTAGTGTGGACCGAAAACATTTGCGGAGTTTTTCAGAGTGAAACATGCGTATTCAAATTCCTCCGGCATAGTGTGGAAAGGGCCTGAGAGGCCACGAAGTTAAGGATTAAAATGTCAAGTTTTGGTTTCGCGCTCAACTGTATTTTCAGAGCCTGCATCAGTTTTAGTCAGCGTGGCAAACTGAATTAAATGTGTATCTAGTATTATATTTGAGACTGAGGCTGTTTAATGTACTAATTCGTAGTCAAGATGGATCAAGGAAGAAAAATTGAAATATCTAGTATGAAGTCTGAATTCTTTGCTCCAAAATAGCTTCAATTAAATGCAATGCAAACGGGAAATCTAAACGAACGTTTTTAACATTATCAGTGGTTTAATAAGTATAAGGTCTCGTGGTTTTCAAAGCTATTGTATTATCGAAATGCTTGATTCTCTTTTTATCGCTTTTCAGGACAAGTCAAGTTCCATCAAGCAAGTGGCAGTCGCAGTACTTTGGTCCTGAGAGACCGAGCTGAAGACACCAGTTACTGGGAAGAGGAAAAAGTCAGCAAGTCGGAGATTCATTTCTTCAAAAACTATGCTACCAAAGAATACTTAGGTGAGAACACTTATAACTTAGAAACCAACTTTGAATACCGTAGCTGCTAACACACATATATATAACCAAAATGCAAAATCACCTAGTTTAAGTCGTTGTCAAGTACCCCGTCTCTTCCGAGGCATAAGACCCCCTTCGAGGTGATGAATGGAGAACTCAAGCGGCAGACGTTTATGTCCTCTGGCATATATATAATGCATGCAGGTTGGAGGATAACTACTTTTAATGTCAACCGCAGAATGTTAGAAAGTTAAACCAATCTTGTGCAGCATAATAAACAGTATAAAAGAAAAGTATAGCTCAAAATAGTTTTCATTTGAACAGCATCATGCTAAGGTTTCCTTCGGAGACTTAACAGTCCAATTGACTCAAGGCATGACCGTGAGCGTCAAATGGTTCAGTAATGTAACGATAGGGTATTTTAAGCCTCCTCATTACATGGCTAGCTCTGTGAGCGGGCAAGATGAACCGAATCCTGCGCTGTGATTGGCTACCCGAGCGGGCAAGATGGTGCTATCTTAACCACTCGGGATAACCCGCTGTGTCTCGTAAGAAAATAGTGTTCTTTTTTCCATATAATAAATCCCTTATTGACCAAGCTCGTTAGGTCAAGATGGCTGGATATTGGCCTCGTTCGTTTTATGCGTGACTTCGTCTCGGTCCATAAACACGCATAAAGAACTTGGCCAATATATCCAATATATTGACCGGTCAATAACCCAAATATATGACTTCCTATGTTACATTTCTCGACAGGGTATGACCCCAATGGTGATTATATTTACACCAAGGACCAGCACTATGGCGCGGAGGAATGGATCCTAAAGGCTGATGACCAGTCCATCGACGGTCGCCGGGCAGTGGTGCTCTTTGCAAACTTCGGCAAGAAGTACCTGGCAATTAGGAATGGAAAGCTCACTGGAGTCTCAAAATATTCCGAGGACTGTGTCTGGATTTTAGACTAAAATTTGGCGACGCTGACGTCGCTCTAGACAATGTATTAAAGGACACGTGACCACGAACACCATGGGAGTGATATACTCCAAACATTTTGTCAGCGATTCACAACAAGTTGTTTATTAAAGTACATATTGTGTTTTAATGCCCCGTGAAATATGACAAACTTTGACTGGCCTAAATAAATAGTACCCTTTTGGCTCACTTCTGCGGGATATCGGGCGCCATATTTCCTTTTAGTCAAAATACCCCTGGTGAGATCAAACGGTCAGTGACTTGATATCAGAGGAAATCTGTCCCTTAGAGTGCTTAGACAAAGTATCTGACTGGCTATAGGCACAGTGAATAAAACATGAAAACACTCTATCTGAGTTGATTGTTGAAACAAGAACCGAAAACCACAGATGCTCTCGGAGACTACCTTTTCTGAGGATAGTGTTGTATTTGCAATGACCATACTTAAACTTCACCTGAGAATTAGGGCCCCAGAGACCCCTTTGGGCCCCAAAATAGTGCGCCTCAAGATGGTACGCTTTTCAAGCCTGAAACCTTTTAAAAGTCCTAAGCCCTTTGGGTCCCTGAAACTCACTTTAATGTACTGTGTTACAATCGTCCAAAATTGTTTTATCGCTACATACACTGTCAAAACTGATATGTTTGGCAGCCGTTTATATTCTTACAGGTGAAAACGTCGTCTAAACCCGTATCTAGCTGTTAAGCAATCAGGAAGCACCCGTCTTCTGTTCCACAGCTAGATACTTAAATCACTAAATCACTGATAGGACAAAATGAGCACCACTCGTTACAAGAGCAGAATGGAATCGACTGCTGTTCATTCAACTGACTACGGAACAAAACGCTCTGAGCACATGAATATGAGTGAACTGTTTAGCTGGTAAAAAGAGACAAAACCAGTGTAAAGGCTCCTGCTTAACCTAATTGGAATAAAACGCCTTTTCCTCCGGCGTCAAGTCTCGCATTTTAGCGATATGATCAGACGAACGAACGACATACCGCTGGACATAATCTCGAGTATCGTTGTGAAGTCTCCATTTGTCACGTGGGCTGTGGTAATTGCTTCGTTCTTCTGTCTCACGATCGGTAAGTTGAAGATTGTTCTCTTTCCATGCGCAAGCTTCCTCTGAGAATTGCGGCTGAACTTTTGAAGAAGCAAGGAAACTTTTTTCTCCGAGTTTTTCCACGGACGTGTAACCCCCACGTTGTAGTTTCTCTCTCGGATTTTCCTGTGGAAAAGCTGTACTTTGAGAAATTGTTTCAGAACATGGTACTGGCATTATCAATGACTCCTCCACTTCAAAATCATCGTTTAAGCCTGGATAACGCTGTTTATAACCCATAAAATCTGGCATGCACACGTCTGAAAAGTTTTCTTGGCATAATTCAGGATCTGTAGCCATGTTTTCCACTGATCTTGTGAGTTCTTTTAGTTTCGCGCCAATAATTTTCAACGGTAGAGACGTCTTTTTTCCCACAGATCGATTCCTATCTTCAGTAGATCGCATGTGACTCAGATCCGTGGATCCTGGATTGCTGTAGTCCCTATCCAATCCATATTTCTCTAAATAGGATACTCCTCGTGGGACATACATCCTTGCATCTCGATCTTTCATCTCTTTCAAAAGTCGATCAGTAAATTTTGTCGTTTTTAGAAGGAATTCTTCTTCTGTGGCAGAGGATGACAGGTTTCGTATTTCCTTCTTCATCTCTTTGTTTTCAAGTCGCAGTTCTTCCATCTCCTTCAAAGCGTTCTTTAGTTGTTGCTTCAAATCCCAGAATTCCTCGCTCATCGTGTGAGGTAGGAAATCGTTCTGCAGCTCGCTACTTTGTCTATCGCCATTTTCTTCTTCGTTTACTGTACCAGTAGTTTTAAAACTGAAGTACCTGTCTTCTAAAGCCTTGCAATTTGTGTTTAGAATTGATTCTGCAGCTTCCTCTCTCGTGATTAAATTCTCCAGTGCTCTATGTTCTTCGACTTTTGTAGTTTTTCTTGTGACGTCATCCCTCTCATACTCATTTAAGAAACTTTTTGGATGCGTGTCTTGCTCTTTGTCTTCGTTCCCAGGGAACATTGCGGCCCCATGTTCATCTCCCATCTCATGACAAATCAGTAAGTTTACAAGCTTTTCGTCTGTGCTGTTTGAAGTGAAACCAGAGGAAATTTCCTCGGGGGAGGAGGGTGGGGACGATTCTTGGTCTTCTTCGCTGTTTTCTGCGCAAATTCGTCTATTTTTACGCGCTGAAGAAGGATTAGCGACTTCTAATATCTTTTGTCGCTCCTCAGTGACACTTTTCACATCTTCTCCCAGATCGTGGAACATGTTTTCTTGTTCTTCGCAAAGATCCTTTTCAATCTGCACGAATTCTTCTGTGGTTGCTCCCTTGTCTTCAGGGTTTTCCTCGTGGCTTTCAAAAGAATGGTCAATATGATTCGAATCATAAATTTCTGACGACGAACTCTGTGAAACTTCAAGAAGGAACAGATCTTCGTTTTTATCTTTGAATGAATGGTCACTTAACGCCGAAGATAAACTCAGTGAAAGTTCAGTATGTGTGGCGCTTTGTGATAATTCATCTGTCGGTGAATTTTCGTCTAAGCTGTTCACGGTAGATAGCAGATCACAGTTGTTTTCCAACTGAGGAGACAAGATCCCGTTATCTTTTAATTCGTCTACTGGATTAGTGCCATCATTTTCAAGGCAAGAAAAAGCAATGTTGTTGTCATTAGCCTTAATATATTCCTGTGTGTTTACAGCTTCGTCTGTTTCTTCTACACACTGATGCTTAGAACTCTCATCTTCCTTTTTGTGGTTTTCAGTGTCATCTTCGCTTTCTTTAGCTTCTCTTTCTTCTGCCTGTGGTTTCCGCAGTTCTTCTTTAAGCTCCTCCAATTCCTTGTTCACCTTGGCCAGTTCCTCTTCGGCTTGTTCTCGTTGTCTCACCGCGTTCGCTAGTTTAGAGGTCAGAGTGCTTATTTGTTTTGTTTTCAAACTCTTTGCATCGCTCGCAGCTTTCTTTTCTTGTTCCAGTTGCTCACTCAATGATCTCACTTCTGCTCTTAGCTCAGCAATAACTTGCTGGAAGGCCTCTACCTCGGAAGAAGTGTCCTTCTTTCCCGAATTAACTAAATCTTCAGGCTTCTCGAAGCTCTATACAAAAGAAAAAGCGACAATAAATTATCACTTGTTACTGCCAGTGACAACTCAGTGTTATGTACAATCTACGATTGGTGAAAAAAATGGCCAATACTATATCTTAACGACCTGCTATTGGTACCTTTTTAGTTGTAATCCGTTAACACGTCAAGCTTTACTGTTAATGTCCTAATTATCGGAACTAAAATTACCTCGAAATGACGCAAATCGCACTTCACACAAAAACTTAGGTGAACATTTTTAGTTTTAAGCTCGTGAAACGTTTTCCACGCATTTACTTTTCGTGGGAGACAGCTTGCAGTTTTCGCGTTATGAAGCTTACTCGTGAGACTGAGAGCATTGGTCTTCTGTTCTCGTCAATAATTTTCTCCGTCTTGTCTACAGTATACAGTGAATAAAGTTTAACAAACGAATTCCTCTTATGTTTGACTGAAAATTTAAATTTTCAATTTCCAGGAAATTAATGGTTTAGATTTCAATGTTACCCGCAGAAAATGAGCTCTCTAATAAGTTGACCCTTTCTTCAGCACTAGTTCTAAACACAATGAGGGAGGGATAATTTTTCGTGATTGTTTATCGAGTACATGAAGAGGAAATTATGATCAGTTTGGGCTGGTTTGGAAGACGACGTATACCTCGCCCTGCTTTAATATTTTACCGTTTCCAGTTTCTTTTGATTTGTAGCACACATTCACTTTGATGGTCACCAATACAATGTAGGTCAAAATACTGAACAAATTAGTCTCCAAATTCTTCCAAAGGTCTGTCAGAAGCCAACCGTAGGGTTTTGATTCTTAGGGTTGTTTTTGTTGTTATTATAATATTGACATATTGTGGCTTATAATTACAAATTGTATACAACAACAAGAACTTTAGGAATAAGACAGGAAGTGAATTTAGTAATCGGTTGTATCTCATTCTGGGCTATCGATTGGTAATATTCTGAGAAAAAAGAGTAGTCTGACAAAGAATTCTATTTTTAAAGTAATTGCCAAGCACTAATCAATTTTCACCCAGCTAGTTTGTCGCCTCATTAGTGTTTATTATCATGCACAATACACCGACGATAACATACTTACATGTTGTTTGCTCATTCGTCTTTTCACTCGCTTTAACATCTTGCCTTTAGTCAACACTAAGCATTACACTTGACTAATTTCATCAGAGGCTGGACTCTGTCGCCGCAATTTTTTTTATCCTTCCTCGTATGTTGTAGAGCAGTAATTTCTTGAGACATTCAAACCTGCCTGAAAGAAAATTGACATTGCTGGGTGAGCTACAAGCAAAAGTTATTTTCATTTAGATAACTTGAAGATTTTGTTGACTCAATGGAAGCGTCCGTACAAAAACTACTCTTGCTTTAGTAAGAATATTTGAAAAGGTAACTGAATTATTTGTTGTTTAATGTGTGCAAAGGGCATGATTTAATAGGAAAACCTACATAGTGACTATGATAGCTTATAAAGACACGACTGAGGGCCAGCGTCATGTGTAATGACACGAGTTTTATCCTAAAAGCAATGATTTATCTTTTGAAACCATGTGCCACTTTTAATGAATAAGTAACGAATAAAAAAGTTCAGTTCCTACAAGTGTATCAGCTCTGGTTCTGAGAAACTTCACTTAGCAGTTACAACTTATATAATGTAAACAAACCTGAGTAGCAGAAGTCGACCAAACGCAACACTCTAAAATGTCTCCGTTCGATTTCCTCAAAGTGTAAGGTTTGCAAAAGTCTGATGCCAGCGGGATATTACAACTCCCAGCAACATATGTGACAAGTTGAAGTATTCTGCGGCTAGGAAGTCCTTTATGTTCCTTTCATTGCAGTGTACTTTCAAAAGCAACATGATTAGTCATAGCGTGGCTCATTAACTGCATACTCAGACAACAAAAGCCGAAATTTAATTAACACCGAGTCTTTTCGAAGTCAAATGCGGTACTCAAGTGTTATGCAAATAAAGTTTCCTAACAGAGAAGTGAAATGAAAGTAAGCCCGTCTTAATCCAGCCCTATTCACAATGTCTCTACAATTAATAATTTAAGGATCCAATCCGGCTTTAATTAAGAAAATGTAGTGCGTCGAGGTTGCAAAAAGCAAACAGAGTTTTTCTGAGGCAACAAAAACCGATTTACCTTTGAAGGGGCTACTTTTACGTGTTAAGATGTAAGAAATGGGACAAAGTAGTTTAATTTTACACTGAGCGTTTATTTGACGCCTGGTATACATTATGGTGCTATGGGAAACTTAAACTGCATTCGACAAGTGAACTTTCTTGTTGTTGCGAAAACCAAACCATGTAGATCATAGATAGTAATTTATGCCAATGGAGTTCAACTTGCTGAGGAGTAAGCAGGCTCTGGTATCAGCAATTATGTAGCTGACCTAACCGAGAAGAGGTGAGAAGAGTTAACGAAGTAGAGGGTAGATGCTTCTCTCAGGCATAGTCATAATTGGACTCTGAAAAAGAAATATGTTAGAGCTGTGCTAAAATTTCCAATTTTTTATAGAATAGACCTTTTTCGACGGGGCGGTTGGTTGCCCCATTTCAGACCATGTGATGAGAATTCTTCCTTTCTTCCTTGCAAATTTTCAAATAGTCGTGTGCATGTGAATAAATATTTTTTAGATGGATAATAGAACAATTCTCTAGAGAATATCACGTAGTCTGTAATGGGAAAAACAAACCTCCCAAGCGAAAAAGGTCTATTTTAGATAAATGGAATGAACTGCCATTGGACACTCGCTGTGGATACGATCTAAGAGCTTTTAAGGCACAAGCTAGAAAATTCTTTATGTCATCAGTTAATGTAAGGGGGTGAGGGGATTTTATTTCATTTTATTTTTATTATTATTATCATTTATTTATTTATTTATTTATCTATTTATTACCTCTTTTGGTGGTCTGTATTTGTATGGGGTTTTGACTCCTTTACTGATCGTCCATATGACTTGTTTTTATTCTTTGTAGTAGTCATTAAATTGTAATAAATACTATTACCAGAGTGGATTGTAAGGTGGCTCTGAGCCCCTTCCGGAGACGTTTTTTAAACTCTACCAAAAGTTCATTCATTTGAAAATTATTCCACAATAAGATACGATTATTCAATAATAATTAAAAATGAGGGTTAACGAACACGCTTTTCTTAGTTTTTTAGTTGTGAGTACTTTGCTTTAAAGAGTTCTATTGTTGCTATGCAAACATGCTATGTCAAGATGATGAGGTGGTAGTATTGGTCCTGTAAAGCGCAATTGCTGCCGGGTAAACCGTTATCATGGAGCCACCGTAAACAACATGTCATCATAAAATATCATTGTTATTTACTGACTGATGAGACAGTATTGGTTAAATATTACGATACGCACGTAAAAGTAATAACTCCCCAGTTTATGTCTGCGAAACGTTTTTTAAGTTGGCTTTCGTTTAATTTCCACGGAAACACGGAAACAGTGACAACTTGCCCGCTTATTTTATTATTTCCCAACAAGTTAATTAAACATTTCCGTACAGTAACACCAAAAGTATGTGATCTTATGTAATACTCTATTCTAATTTGTTCATTGAGTTTTTTAAGGATGCTTTTTTACAGTTTTGTTTTAAAATGAAGGTGCGTAGTTTGTTCAGTTTATTTACAATAACGCGATGTATGACATATTTCAACTACCCGGCTTATAAAACCGGCCGTTTCATCGTGATCACACTAGAATTGAAGTCAAATCTTTTCTCTGTGATCTATCTTTATCTATCTTTCAGTTGAAATCTTTCCCTGGTGGAACATCTTGTCTTCTGTATACTTAAAGGAGCTCAGTCACGGTATTTTGAGTTATTTTGGCCACGAACAAAAGCACCTTTAAATTGAAGGAAACCTGAAAATAGTAGTTTACTAAGATAGAAAAACACCGGAGATAATAACAATAATAAAACATAATGAAACAAGGATAGTTAAGGATGGAGAAGATTAACACGGATTGTCCTCATGAAAGCTAAGTGTACATACACAATAAACTTGACTTGACTTGACTTGACAAACGACGAACTTGAAAGATTTAGGCTAAACTTTTCGAGACGCGCAAACCTTTCGTAACGCAACTCCTTTAATTCAATAAAAGAAGACCATCCGATGGACTTCAACAAAAACTTTTCGAACAGCTACGGTTTTAGGTGTAACCTAATCCCTGAGGTTTTGTTTTTGTCATATTGAAACTATACCTCAAACACTGAATACTACTTCTGGCGAGGGCCAATTTTCATCGGTTAGGTGCTTTAAGCCTTTGGCGGTCAAGAGACTGACTTCTGCCTGTAGGACCACTACCATGAGTATGATCTCGAAAGGTCAAAGGTCAATGGTCTGGTTTCGTTACAAATCCGTTCCCAGGGTCTTTCTTTTTTTCATCAAAAGATACCCAGCTGAAGCTATTTAAGGGATGTTATCATACACTTGCTCAAGATTTTGATTTTCAAATTGAAAAAGCTAGGCAGACCTTTTCAAATCTGGACAAATCACTAAAAATTCTTATCGACAATTCATACTCTATCTACATGCATCTTGGTATATTCTAGGGGATTTTGTGTTCAAGCCAGTTACCACTAGCTGATTTGCTCCGATACAATTTTAACACAATCGTGACCAAAAAGGTAGCAAGATCCGCACGATAGTGCCTCTTTTAAATCCAAAATGGATTAAAGTTCCATGTTAAACAATAATTCTACCTCTTCTGCCGTTAAAAGGATGTTGATAAAAGGAATTCAACGGTCCACCTATATTTACACCCTTCCCACGTTCCCGTCTTAGCGAGGTCGAACTAACTAGACTAGTGAAACGTATTATTATGATTATTGTAAATATTACCAAGTAGACTATGTTAATTTCATATTAAATTCACTCTGTGTTGAAATCTGTCTTGGCTGCTATTCATATTAACACACTTCTTGTGATTTATGTTGTTGATCTTCTGATTTAAATGGAGCGAGATCTATTTCGACTCTTGCAAGTCTCTGTGGCGCTCTGTAAAATAAACAGGAAAAATAATGGCATTAAACAAAGGGAAAGTGGTGCAAATTAAAATAAAAACAATATATTGCCTTAAGTATTGTTGTGCCAGGATTTGGAATTCAAGTGTTGAGTTAAAATCATGCATTTTGTGCAAATCAACTCTATTACACATTTTCAGAAATCGGAGTCCATTACTTAAGATAGATCTCCACGGAAATCTGGTCTACTAAAATAGTTTTTAACTTGTTTTGCGTAAGAAAAATGATGATTTTTTTGAATAAGGCTATTTTATACACCTTCTATTGACCTTGCTCTGATCTTTTGTACTTGGCAATAAAGGATATTTTTAGATACGTTTAATGGACTAATGTTCCTCCTACACATCTAACGGTTAGTCTTCATTTTTTCAAGTCATTAACTCGCATAAAAATCAGACTTTCATTGAATGCTTCGACAGCCAAAAGAAATAGAGTTTTTGTCCCTATTTGATGCGCCACATTACCTTAAGCCTTGAAGAAGGAAGAAGGCTCTCCGAATACTTTTTAACGCAAACCATTAATGCCTACATGGTAAAACATTTCTTCCCTGAAATAAAACCTACATTACATAATACTGAATTTAGAATTCATCGTCAGAAACACAATTTCCGATGTTTTGTTTTTAGTTTTAAACAATTTTTGAAAAATAGTGTTTTAGGGTTAAAACAGGCTATTTTTATCTTTTGAATATTGATGGTTTTAAAGATATTTTGGGATATATTTATTGCAAAGCGGCTCTTTTTGCAAACGTTGTCCAAACATTCGTTCGAGCTTGAAACTTGAGTAAAACAAAAAACACCTTATTTTGTTCTAGTTAATTTGCTTTCGTTTTTTTTAAAATGAGAGGCTGTACTCAAAGTTTTCTTTAGCAAACGTTTTCTCCCGAAATTGTCATCCCTTATGAAGCATTATTTTTGTATTTTTCTTCTGAAAAAAAAAACCCTGTCATATTGGTTTGTTTATTCTGTGAAAGTCAGGCTTTTAGTGAAAACTGATTCTTAGTTTACACACTCAGAAATCCACTTGTATGTTGCCTAAATTTAGGTTTTATTACCGGAAATCCTACTTCCCAAAACTTTCCAATGAGACACTGGGCTCTCCAATTTGTTTTCGCTTAGCATGAATATAAATTTTACTATAATTGCTTTCTTCTCAACTTCGTAATCAGGACACATTTGGAGATGTTTGAGTTGTGCGGTGTTTCGCTTACTTCCTCTGGTTTCTTTATGATCACGTAGTCCTTAAAAAGTTTATTGTAGTGTCCCTGAAGTACTTAGAAAACTAAATAAATTAATACAGCTCAGTTTTATTTTCGAATAATTATGTTGGATAAAATTTGTCTTTCACATAAGCCACGTTATAACTAATTAACTCTCTTTGCCCTGAAGAAGGCCCGCAGATTTTTTATTTTTATCTCAAAATTTCCAAATCCTCTTTTCAATTTAAAAAATGCGTAAGATAAACAAAAACAGCGTGAACTGATCTCAGCTTCTAATAGTGTCCAAATTGAAGACGTTTTCAAAGGTTTACCGACAAACAAACATGTACAGTCCGGTTCCGATTTTTCATATCCTATTACTGTTGCGGGATTTTGTTGCCAATTTCGCTGTTGTAAATCCTGGGAAACAAACCTGCAACAAAAAAAATTGTCGTCGCCTTTTCGGAATAAATGAAATCGAGACGAACGATAAATGTTTCGATACAAACGACAACAAATCTTTAAATTGGGCTATAATCCCTTGGGTACTTTCCTTGCATTTACACATAAGTTTAGTTAAATAATATCTCCATTTCGTGACGTCAGCCGATGAAATTTTGTTAGGAAATTTATACCTTTGTGCAGATTTCAAGAGTGTAACTTAATGACTTAATGGTCAAGTTAACTGCGGTTTTGTGTTAAGTTTAAAATCGGTCTAAAAGCGTTGTTGGTTTGGTTTGTGCTATTTCAAAAAGAGTCGCATTTATTTTAAATATTCTCATTCACTTTTCAAAACAAAGGTTCCACCATTGACGTCATCAAAAGTAATGTTTATGTCTTTCTGCGGAAGACTGAATTCTTTTTTACTTTCACCGAAAAGAAACACGAATCAATAAAAAAAAAAGATTATTAGAAAAAAAACTTTGAACCGCTCGGTAGATGAATGCAGAAAAAAAATATTACCTTTTCCCTTGTTCCAACAAAACTAAACGGAGGTAAGGCGTCTTCAAATCCGTCTTCCATATCGCTCTCTGAGAAACTCCAATCTTCCACGCGAATCAAGGGAACACAGAATGCCGAATCTTTTCTGATAATCGCTCGTGTTTCGGTCGGATAATCCTCGGCAATGTCCATTTCAGAGCCGCTTCCGTCTCCTTCTGACACCAGAAAGTCTGAAGCGTCCTCTGCCGAAGTGAAGACGTCGTCGCTGTCCAAAGGTTGTTTCCCTCGAGCAAAACGCGGCAGCTTGCTGAAGGAATGTCCACCCTGGTTTGAAAACATGCCTTCGTTGTTACCAATTCCAGTAAAAGACGTGTCCATGTTATTCCTCGGTTGGGAAGGTTTGGTACCTGACCGAACAACTGAAGAAAATGGAAGGAATTCAAGTGTTTACACTATTCAGCACCTTCAACCGCTTGTCCTCGCAGTTTTAATTTTCTGTGAGAAAATTCCAGTTGTAGCGCCCCTGGACAAGAAATTGACTTGTAAACCAAAGGTGGTCTTGTGTAGGCTTTGCCGCGCTTTTTTTTTCACTGTAAATTGAACAAACAAACTCAGACGGAACTCAGCTCGCAAGAGAACGATAGAAAAAGCACACACAAGACCAGCGTGTCGCCTCTTAAAAACGTTTCACTGCTCCTTTTTTTCATCTCATTAATGTCTCGATACGGTAAATAAAACAAAAATGGTTCCGCTGCTCAAGTGCTCCTACGCAAAAAATTTCGTCCTATTATACTCGTCGTCTTTCATTGGTTCCACCAAGAACAATAATCCCAGACTGCTTTAATATTAACAAACCGTGCGCGTAAAATATGCTGCCCAGCTTTCGATATTAAAGTGTGGTAACCAAAAAACGAAACGGCATTTACTTTTATATTTACTTTGTGAACGCGGATCACTTTTGTTGTGAAACCCTCCAGCGACTTGTATAATTTAGATCCACCAGCCAGACCAGCCCATTTTCCGGTGTCGGAAACGGTTTGATGGCATATTTTTTCTTCCGTGAAAGCCGACATGAAATGATAAAGAAAAACGCTTTTGTTTTTTCCGCTTTTGAGCTAACGATTTCGTGGGAACGGCGCAAACTTTTAACGAAAATTACAAAAATTGACCGCGAAAGAGCAATTTTCTGCCGCGAAGGCTGGGGTGAAAATGTTGGAAAAATGATATTTCAAGTTTACTATTTCCAACTTTGACTAAACGTATGCGACAAAAATAAATTGAAGGGTATCTTTTAGAGTAAGGAACTCGTTGTCATTTAAATTTTTGTCGGTTACAAAGAACAATAAAGACATGCGAAGCAAATCAGTTATCGATAAATTTAAAGGTTCAAATTCAAAGGAAAAATACACCATTTCCCAAGACCTTTCGAGATGACCGAGCCAAAAAAAAATAATTAAAAACTGTATTAATTTTTTTAGGGTACATTTTCAATTTCAAAACAATATTAGCACTTAATTGTTCTTTTGAGCAAGAAAAATCCATCAACGTACAGAACAGAAAAATTGATGACTTGTCTTTGTCATTTATGACGTAACTCGTGCGTAACCCACATAAACATTCATTACCAAAAGTGCGTAGGGAACAATTTTCCAGAACACAAAATGCATTAACCGTATCGGCCCTCAGGTCAAAATATATCAATTTCAATTACTGGTTGCCTATTTTCTTTATTCTCCTCACCCGCCTTCAAAATAGTGAATCGATATTGTAGGGAGAAAATAAATGTTTACCTGGGACCTTGAGGAGTTATGGATTCCCAAAACTACCAGATGCATGCAAATTGAAAACTATTAGTGTATTTTTTTTTTTCTGTATATTGCTCCGGTTTAAATCAAAGCTTTCCTAAAATAGCAGTTAAGTTGATTTTATTTTAGTTGCCCCTCGGGGTGAGATAAAGTTGAAACATATAAAGAGCAACAATTTGTGGGAAAATTAACGTTAAATGACAGATGCTGCTCTATTAGGGTGAAGAGAAGCTGGGATTTTATGCTACAAGATACATACCTCTTGCGATTTTGCCACCTCCGAAGGAGCGAAGAAAAAAATTTTATTCAAAAGATCGTCTCCAACCGATGCAGTGGTAATTGTCGCTTCTGAAACAACCGGAACACCGGAAGATTTCACCGGAACTGTAGTCTCCCGTCTCGTACCCAATATTTGATAGATTCTCGGTTTGGGGAATCTGGGCACTAGCTCGATTTTTTTTCTCGCCCAACAAGCCAAATACTTTGCTGAAATTGTCCACAAATGTGATTATTTTGTGTGAAATAAACGGTTCTGAATGATGTTTTGTTAATCAAATGTAGAAAACCAGCAATCGTTTGTGTTTCTGTTGAGATATTGTTATATGGATAAAAAGTAACCACTTCGTTTTTCAGACATGCCGAGATAGCTCAGTTGGGAGAGCGTCAGACTGAAGATCTGAAGGTCCCTGGTTCAAATCCGGAGAACTCGCATGAGTTCTGAATAATCCCGGGTCTCGGCATATTTTTTTTTCTCTCTTTCTCAATTTGTCTTCTTTTACTTTTTCGTAATCTGGTTAGATTCGAGGCAAGAGCATTCATTCATTCATTAACGTTTCGGAGTTACTTTTTACATAAACTATAAGCTTGTATTAGAGTCACTCGATAGCCGACTTTTGATACGAAATCAGTGAACACTGCTAATCCTCCATGTAAGTTGACAGATCACGGCATTTTTCAGCTGACAGTGTAACAACAACGGCGAGCGTTCGAATATAGGACTGAGATTCAAACAATGGTTGCAGGTTTTGAGTGCATATTGACAACCGCCATCTTAAATTTTTACGCAGAGACCCTGGGCACCAGGCTCGCGTTGTGTTTGCTTTTAGGAACTCTGTAAGTTTTGAGAGACTTACACAACGAAGGCTAGAAAGCCAAGAAAATAGAAGGACTTTTGCTTATAGCAATGGATGATAGTGATGAAACAGTATGTGACGATGTTGATGATCCTACAATGTTAAGTCAGTCCCAAATGTCGCCTTCGATCATCGCTCCAATACCTCGGTAAGCTACTTTTGTGTCGTGAAGAACTGAACTTTGCCGGATATCACTAAAGATGCTTTCCTTTCTTGCTTTAATAACAGATCAGACGACTTAGGTAAAAAGGCTCCAGCTGAATGTGAGAATAAAACCACGGGCGACGTTCACGGCTCCCCAGAATATCTCCCTCCGAGTGCTAAAATCAAACGACTAACGTCCAAAGAAACGCCAATTCTGGACGAAGGATCTTCAAGATCTAGTGTCTACCAGGAACAGCTGAGCTCACAAGCTGCCAGACCAGCCAGCAAGGAAATGACGGCGGCAGAAAAATTGAACGTAATTAGAGAACAGGAAGAGAAAATTGAGCAAATGCTGGTGTTACTCGAATCAAGCGTCAAGAGAGGTCAGAGCTTCCAAGATCATTGTCATTTTGTAAAAATAAATTTTTGCACAACTATGGAAATTTAGTCTATAAGTTTAGTGGCATTTGAAACGTAAATGACCTTTGCTTCTGCTATTTCCGAAGTTGTGCTCTAACTGAATTGCGATTTGGAGTACCTAGTCTCCCTGGTTATTTTTCCTCCCCAAAAGAACTAGAGAATGGCGGAGAGGGACGGGTCCCAAAATTCTCCTCAGTTCTTCTGAACTTAGACTCAAGCAAATTATTTTTTGGAGGGACTTCAAAGACCTATATGTATAGTTTTAGGTAATATGGAAAGTTAAAATGGGCAAAATAAAAAAAAGAGATAGGATTGACATTTCTTGCATTGCAGGTATGACACCAAAAGAAAACCCAATCTTTTCAGAAGTCAAACTTCTCATGACTACAGTCAAGACTCAGCTTGCTGACTTCACCCGTGACCAAAAACAGCAAAGGCAAGAAATAGCTAATTCTAGTAATGGAGAACCGGGAAGTCAAGATGGGTCTTCTTCTCAGTGGACATCCCAAACAAAACACAAACTGTTTGAACTTGCAACACAACAAAAGCAGCTACTGACACTCTTTCAGTGTCATAAAAAGCTACTTGACAAGATTCAGGCATTGAAACAGAAAGCAAGGTCAGTTACCAAACATATAATACCAGCGGTGGAAGTGCACTGTAAATCTAAGAGAAGGGTCAATGTGCAGCAAAAAGTCATGGATAGGAACACTCAGCAGCAATCCTTACTCAATATGTGTATATCAAACACAAATCCGTTGGCTGTCGCAACATGTGAAAACACCATACCTAACATTACAACTAAACAAGGCAATGAACTATCTGTCAGCAAACATACTTCCATTCCCCTCATTAATGTTATTTCCAGTCATACAGAGAATAGTTGCAGTGCTATCCCCTCACAGCCTTTAGTCACTTCAGCTGTCACACAGGTGACTACAAGTAGCACTCCAGTGACTGTGTTTCACAATGTCTCAACTGCAAGTTTGACAACCCCATTGGTCATATCTCAACCAAGAGTACAAAATGTTGTCTTAACTGCAGCACAGCTCTATCAAGTGGGTGGAAGACAAATTTACGTGTTACCACAAGTACTCTCCGCGACAACAACATTTACAGTGACACAGGCAGCCAAGCTACAGCAAGTTACAGCAAAACTCCCATCAACAACTTACACAACATCAGCTACACCAGAAATGGGTTTAATTTCCAGCTTGTCAGTCGCAATATCTGCCCAAGGTCACCCTTTGAACACAGAAGTTTCCTTGCCATCAACAACAGCATCTTGGCTGGGCCAAAGTTCACAAAGCTCTTCTCAGGTCAGCAGTATTGTTACAGCTGTTCCAAGCTCTAGTGTTACAATGCCCAATTTGGACATCTCATCTCATAGTAACATTTCACTGCCTGTTTCTACTGCAAGAACAGTAAATAACAGCTTAGCCTTGCAAAATGCAACCCCACCCATTGCTTGTGATATTGGGAGTCAGGCAAATAAACACGGATCACATTTAAACCACAAAGCCCCCATTTCTTGCGCAGCAATTGAGAGTGCTCGAACAGTACCACAGTTACATAAAAGTGCCAGGTTACAATCACAGCACGGCATACCCACCCAGAATGCTGTAGGAGTACAGAGCTCATCACAGGTTACCATGACAACAGAAGCTGTCACTTCAAAGGGGGCAGTGAGTATTATTGTGCATGGCTCTCATTTATCCATTTATTTGTTTCATGACAGTAGTTTTAATCAGAGGTCGGTGTGAAAGATCCAAACAAAGAAACAAACAAACTAGTCTCATACATACTGCATTTTTCGTTTATAAATGAAACAAGTTTTTATGAAACAAAAAGATCGATACTTTTTTCACACAACTCCAAACCACTTATTTTTCTCATGAAAGTCAATGTAGTGACTCATGGTAAAAAGTGAAGAGCAGCTTCCCAAAAGATACTATTATAACACTTGAGGCAGCATATAGGAAACCTGGCATGTGAGGAAGAGTAACACTAGCACTTCCAGCTCCCTTTGCAACCCTTTGGTTATTCTACATTTATTAAAGCATTCATACAGCCCTTAAAGTGCACCTAACCCCAAAAATTTTTTTTCGCTAGAACGAATCTACTTATTATTTGAAATAGTTCTGCGAAACAAGTTTTGAATTCCGTTAAATCCTCGATTTTCTGTGCCACGACGAAATCTCGAAAATAGCTCCAAAACACCGCCATTTTGTTTCACGACCGAGTTTGAGGAGAATGGGTCCAGCGGCTCTTGTGACGTCTACCCAGGAAGGTTGGATATCTCATTTCCTCTCATTTCCTTCAGGATGGTGCAATACACATTCGAAAAGTGCGCAGAAACGCCTTCCAGAGGTGCTATCGGCTGTTGCAGCAATATTCCAGATTTAAAGAAAGATATACTGTACAATTTACTGACGATGATCGGCTAATGGTGCAATAAAGACGTAAACGATGGTTGATTTTGTCGAACCGAAACAAGCGAATTGAATCTGTGAGAACCATTGAAGAACTGTCACTAGAATTTGTTCCGCAGACTTTCGAACGCTATTTTCATAAATGTTCTGCTTAAAGCTAACCAGCAATTTGTAGAAATACTACCTACAACCTATATCTTCCAATCCCGCAGTATTTATAACATAACCGGCAAAGTTGTGTGATCCGGTCATGATCAAGAAGCGTTATACTGATATGTAAATAGATCGCAACTGTACGCCGCTAACCAACACTTATTTCTCTTTCGATTTAGATGAAAGTCGAAGATTAATCCTCTAGAATTACATGATAACAAAATTGTTAGACTCACAGAGTTTTCCGAAGGTTTGGAAATCAGCAGTGCGACAAAGATTCTGTGCAATAGCGTCGAAAATATGACCGCATAACATTATCTGCGGACCGCTTAGGGAACACATCCTTTTCGCTTATCCGACGAATTTCACTGCAAACTTTGAGAACAATTTACATTGGTTATTTGGAGTTACGACTTAAAACGTGTGACAATGTGAAATCAGTAATTGTATGAAATGTTTCCTTCCGCCTTGCTTCCCACAGCTTCAAAAATACAGGTCCAAACAATACGATTTTCAATCGATCGAAGCCAATGTTTTGCAGTTCATCAAGTCTCGAAAACTGCAACACGTACGTCGCTCTTATAAACATGAAGCATTCAACTGAAAGTAAAACACAAACTGGATTTAACAGAACCTTGACAAAATACATTCTCGCTAAGGACAAATGTAAACGGGCTATAAACACGCGTGGGAATCTTATGTTTAGTTGACGAAATTACCATCCAAAGCAGTCCTTGAGTTTTCTTTCCTGCTTTTCGTTTGCCTGCTCCTCCACTTCGTATCTAGCTTTCCATTCCTAATATACAGGCAGCTCGTCCGCAAAGACGTCTTCCCCATCGTCGCTTGAAATATTGTAAATTGCTCTAAAAGCTCTAAGCAGTGAGTTCACAGTTGTCGAACGTGCTCGATCGAAGTTTATTTCGGAGCCTTCCGAATCGAAACTTAACTCTGACTCCAGTGACGAAAAAGAAATGATTCTGAGACAAAACTTGGCCGTTTTAGTCCCAAAATACATCGGAACGATTAGTTTTGCGTTCTATTTTCTCGAGCAAATATAGAGAGTTGACTGAGGCGCTATTGTGTTTGGTTCCTGGGTAGACGTCACATCAGGTACCGCCGCCCCAGACTCCCTAAAACGCGGTCGTGAAACACTTAATCGCGACTTTGAAAGGGCATAGAAAATCGAAGATTCAACCAAATTCAAAAATTTCTTCGCCCAAATGCTTCAAATAAAGTCTAGATTTGTTTTAGCGAAAAAAAAATTTTGGGGTTAGGTGCACTTTAAAGGAAAATAACACTTATTCTTGTTATATTTCAAATTATATATTTGTAGGCTTTTGAGTCCAGGACTCTACAAAGGATAGGTTCATTTGGAAAAGACCTTCCTGATGTGAAAACCCTTCTTAATCACAATGTCATTCAAGCAGGCCCAAATGTTCTTTTAATGCAGCATGAGGTGCAGA
Organism: Orbicella franksi; assembly: GCF_964199315.1. Lineage (NCBI taxonomy): Eukaryota > Metazoa > Cnidaria > Anthozoa > Scleractinia > Merulinidae > Orbicella > Orbicella franksi. The sequence goes on along the minus strand of NC_138156.1, from coordinate 8,094,830 downwards.
TTAATATAATTGCTATATGACAATTACTACCAAAGTTTTGGAGAATTATTTTTGAGATTCATTAATTTAAAATTACACAAATCATTATTTGTTTTTCACTGGTTGACAACATTTATAAAAGCAAATTTTTTGAAATTACCAGGAGATATATTTAGTAATTTGGTCATGGCACAAGGAGGTTTGCTAGGAGTATCTTGTTAGGTTGTATGCAAAGTGTATGACCTTGTAGTTCAATCTGTAAGCCCAAATGAAAATCGCTAGCACGTTATCATAGTGAACTCGGAAGAAATAGCATAAGGTATAGAGGCCCTATAGTGTGGAATTCCATCCCAAAATTTATAAGAAACGTTACTTCTCTTCAGCTTTTTAAAGAAAAACTTAAACTAGCCTCAAAAACATTAGACCAAATACAGTTCGAGAAAGAGGCGTGCCTTATTAAATCTAAGAATAGTGCATTTTTATATTTTTAAAACACTCCTTTTTATACTTAATTTTAATAGAAATGTAAATTGTAAGTCATTTTAAATTATCTTTTAGTAGCTTTTGAAACCTAAGGATGTATTTTTAATAATTTTAGATTTTAGTTTCTAGGTATATATTTTATGGCAGGTCCACACCAGCCCTCTGGGTTGCCAGACGCAGACCTGCCTCATCAAAAATATATGTATGTATGTATGTATGTGGCTTACTGGTTAGTGTTGGACTCCAGACCTAACTCTGGATTTGAGTGTTAGTCGACGCATTGTTGTGTTATATTGGTGCTTAAGACACTTTAAATGTTCTCACAGTGCCTCTCTCCGCCCAGGTCTATAAATAATGGGCAGGGGCATGGCCAGGATTTTTCAAAGGAGGGGTCACGCCGTGTCAAAGTGAGGGTACCCACCAGATTGTCATGTCATTTTTGCCACCTGTTATAGGTTGTTTGCATAAAAAAAGGCTTACAAAAGAAGGGTCACAGGCACTCCAGGACCCCTTAGCTACGCCCCTGATGGGTATTGCCAAACTGTAAGGGAACCTGACAAAATGATGAGGGTAACCTGTAACAGACTAGCATCCCATGCAGGGGAGAAACAATACTCCAATTTGATTAGCATTAGCATTCATGTAGGATTACTTAGCTCAGCAGGCAGTGTGGGCTGGTTTGGAGTTGGTGCAAATTCAAATCAGTAATATCACTGCTGTTGGTATTGGTTTAATAATACTACACAGTTGAACAGATGCCAATCTCAATCTTGGGCTCTCTGCTAAGGGTTCTGGTACATTGCTTGGGGTAATTTGTTCTACTGTAAACTGTTTTGCTCATGTTTTTCGTTACTGTACCTATGAAATATGGAACTGTTGAAATATGGAACAGCTGATAGTTGGCCGAGTGTCAAATGATTCATATGAATCGATGAAAAATTAGTCAACTCTTGATCGACTGTTGACTGAGATGTCAATGGAGTGTTGATCAAGTCTCAACCTAGGTGTCAATGAAGTGTCAATATTGACACTCCACCATGGATACCTTTAGTACACATGATTCAACTTCTTTAACTTTTTTTTTTTTTGCTTTCTGTGATAGGGCAGGAATTTTGAAGCTTCTCTACGGTCAAATGGTTTAATAGAATCTGCTGGAGGAGAGACATTTCGTACACCAATGGCATGGATGAAGGCAGTGACAGGAAGCTGGAACAATGTTAAACAGTCTCATGCTTACAAGATGGTATGTTGACATAACATACAACCTGAGATGGGGGAACTGAGAAAAAAAAGTGACAGGGAGGTGGTGAATAAATTGTCAACTCTAATAAAATTTCATTATGCGACTGATACCCCCCAGAAAAAAAATTGTTTAAACCCCCATATGAGGTTTTGATTGTAAACTTGACCTTGGTTGTTTCCATATCATGCCCATGAAATTCACCAAGTTAGTGCAGGTAAGATCTACATCCATAATTTAGAATTCATTTTGTGTTCTACAACATAGCTAACTACTGACTATTAAATAAAACATCCCCAAATTCAGAGAACTTGGACTTGGTTATTACAACATAATTATTGTTATATTGCAGTAAATTTCCTTGACTTGACATATCATTTTAAATGTACAGAAAGCTGAAAAATCATAAGTCAGACGAAACAAGCTAGGATGATAAAATGAACCATAAATTAAAAATGATTTTAAATTGTTTGAAGCCCTTTGTACATTTTACAACCTTATTCTGCCAGGGAATATTAGAAAAACAAGTATACCTCTAATACAAGCTGTAAGGTTCTGAGACTCTTTGTACATTTTACAACCTTACTCTGCCAGGGAATATTAGAAAAACAAGTATACCTCTAATACAAGCTGTAAGGTTCTGAGACTTTTTTGGTTTTTAATTGGTATAGGTTTGCTACACAGGAAGGCCCCTTGCATTGTTCACAATTCCTTCCACAAACACAGGTATGTACACAGCCATACATTGCAATAAGATATGTTGTTCAGTACTTAATGCTTTGTATGCCATAGAGGTTATGACTGACTTACAGCTTATTTGTTACTTACTAGAAACCTGTGAAAACAGATGCAAAGACAATGTTTCCAGTGCTACAAGGGGAACACAGGAAGGAGCTGGGTAACTTGATTTCTGTCTTCTATATGTATCAAAAAAAAAATCTTTAAGTCATTATTGTATTACCCATTAAGTTAGAACTTCAAGTTTAAGACAGTTTTCCTTACAGGACACTCACCAAAAATATGATGAGTGACAAGGTGTGAATTAGTGTAATCTCATCAATTAAGGTTATTCCCCAGTATTGCATTGCGCATCCCTACTGCGCATAATTTCACGCGTGATTAGCACGTGCACATTAAAAAATGGCAGCTTTTTCTTTACAGCCGGACCTCGCCATAGAGGTAAATCGTCATTTTCTCGCAAACAAGTATGGTGACCTATCATTTTTTCTGTTGTTTTGAATTGAGTAATAAATTTCTCTGTGTAAAATAAATATGGACCAATTCTCAGGGTAGAACAAAAATCAATCATCAGAAACGTGAATTTAGCAAGCAATCGTGACTACAATCATGGTGCTATTATGAGGATTTATATGGGTATAAACAAGGTTCTTTTGCTCCTAAACGAACATGGGGACCCCTCATTTTTATTTCAAAATTTAAGTTCCTATAATATAAACAATCAATAGGCAAAGTGTGACAAAAATCTCAGTGCAGGTTCTATTTCAGTGGAATGACCTTAACCCATATACAAAAGGGGCACATCAAACCTGTAGGTCCTTAGTATAGACCGACTGAGTTGTATGAATTTTGTAAGGAGGGGTAGATCTTACAAAGAATTCTCTTGTCTATCGCTTTGTCTCTGAGTAAAACTAATGTATTTGAAAAAATGCTTTTATTTCTTATTTTTAAAAGCAAATCTTTCTCAGTGCATAAGCGAGAAAATGTTTCTGAAATCATTTTTGCCCCAGCTCAGAAACACATGTCTTGCACATTGTTCTTGCAAGGAAACAGGGATCATCAATGTAGTTTTCACATAGTTTTCTTATTCAGATTAGCCAGGCGATAATGATCATTCCAGGATCTTTAAGTTGCCCCAAACATAAAAATTAATATCAAAATATAAATTTGGTAGTGGTCACTTTGTGGAGATATCAAATTCATACACTCTGCCCAAATTGCAGATCTAATGAGCTGCCATGCAGGTGTGGACAAGTCAAGACCAGCAAGGAAGGTGGCCTTTTAACTTGCTGGGAGGATGTGGCTCGACTTCTCACTGACTGTAAAGTGATACCTATCAGCAAAGACGAATTAATACCAACAGACAGCTTTTTACCAGCAAATTTCTGGGACTCAACAAATGAGGTGGATGTACCAGCATCTGTTTTGGAAGAAGTTGATTTTTGAACAAGTTGCTCAGTTTGTTAGAGTGTAAGACAGGTAACTTTGGAGTTGTTGTTGTTATTGTTTGTTATACAGCTGGTGAAGAAATTATACTGATTACCACCTTAATATACAGTCGTGTAAGGCAAATAAATAAAACAAAACAAAAAACAACAGTGGATAGAAATCAGTACAATGGTAGAAAGTGATGGTACTTTACATTTGTCAGTTATTTTAAAACTTATAAGCATCTTGACAAATTGTATATTTTAATGAACAACATAAGCTAGGACAAAGCAAACATATGAATATTGGACATTACTTGTGAACAGTTTGTTAATCAGCTTCAAGTAATCACTGCTCGTGTGTTTTATTTCTCAAAATTAAGGTTCAGTTAGCAAGAGCACTGGCTACATTTCTGTGTGCTTTATTACGTTACAGGGCTGTTGCACTCAAATGTTAAGTGCACGCAGGGACAGATACTTGTGATGTGAAGTACACAATATTAAAGATTATTTTTTCTCCAGCTGCTCAATGGTACAGAATCCTTAAAGTGCCTATGAAGTAAAAAATAATTGCTACTTATTTGAAAGGCTTTTCAAAGTAAAGAAAAATGGCGTTATCCTTTTTGAAATATCTTTTTTCTTTATAGTGATATTCATGTTTTCGTATTATAAGTGATGACATCATAGGTGGTTCCACTAAAACAGTTCAACACTCAATCAAGAATATCTCTAGCAATATTAAAGCAGTGTTCTTTAAACTTGGCACCAGAAATGTACATCACAAAAGAAGCAAAATGGCACCCATCATGTCGTCACCATGACAACAGTTATGCCGCTGGTCCTGTTTTAATTAAAACTAACATTACGAGATTTTATCTTAAACAAGGATCATCCACTCCCAACAATCTAATGGGGAGAGTTAAGACAATATGGGAATCATATGTGTTCCAGGCAAGACCCTCTGTCCCTTTTCGAAGGGTTGCAAATTGGCATATTTGGTTTTTCACAGAAAGAGACTGGAGCCAAAAGTGTTGCCATGGCAACAACACAGAAGGTGGCATTCTGTTTCTTTTGTAATGCACATTTGTGGTGCCAAGTTTGAAGAACACTGCTCCAATATTCCTGGAGATATTCTTGATTCAGTGTTTTACTGTTCAAGTGGAACCACCTATGACGTCATCACTTTCCTCATTTGCATAATACAAAAACGTAAATATCTCTAGAACGAAACAAGATATTCCAAAAAGGGAAACGCCATTCTTCTTTACTTTGAAAAGCCTTTCAAATAAGCAGCAATTATTTTTTACTTCATAGGCACTTTAATCCTTAAATCTGATTGGCTAATCGCATGTGCACAAGCTATCTGGATTTTCCCATCCGAACCCCGAGTTGGGACTATTCTAAAATTCCAACTTTGGCAACTTTTCAAGGCTTTGAATACACTGCAAGACATTCAACATAGAGTCAAACAATTATGGATTCTAATAACAAATTCTGCAATCAGTACCACTTTTTGTGCCAGATTTGGACCAAACAGCTTTAATTGAAATTCAACACAATAGTTGCTTTCAAAGCAATACCGTAGCGAAAAAACTATTTGCCAGCCTTGGTTGGTAAATAAGATAAATGTATTTTCACTGAACAGTGTAGATGATAAGCCCTCTACTATTTGGTGTTTTTAATCAAGGTAGAGGCAACTAAGGTACCATGGTCAATAAAGGACATTAAATGTTATAATTTCCCATGAATCTATATTCCATGAGTTAGGTGAAATGATTGGTCAGAGAAAATGTGCAGTCTGAATGGCTGAAAGCACACCCAACTCTTTTGAAACATAATAAGTTCTCTTTAACATTCAAGAGAACTTGAAAAAACTTTGGAAACCACTTGTAAGCCCCTTGTCATAAAATAAGGACCATTTGTCTGTAGATATTCCAGATATAAGCCCTGAAAAACGCAGCATTTTCCATACAGCTACAACAGACGTTTAGGCTAGGCAATTTTCAATGTTAGTTTGAAAAGAAACAAAGAAATTGGGAGTCCAGCAATTGGTGGAGGGTGAAAACTAGCCATTAGTACAACGTTTGATTTCTGATGGATAATATAATTCCAAACCAAATATTACATCCAGGGTTGGCTAGTGCTATAGTATTGTAATGACTTCAGCTGCACACTAATACACCTTTATAATAGCTGCAAGTGATAAACTTACATTACTACACTAAACAAAAGTTTCTTTTCTAAAAAAGTGCTTAAAAATGTCTAATTGCTGAACTTGGATCCAATACCGAGCACTTTTAAGATATATTACTTCATTAGTTTTCTCATTTCTCTCCCAGTCCAATGTCGGTGAAATTTTAAAAATATTTTTTTTTCTACCATGAAATTTGAGGTACAAGATTTGTGGAAAAAAAATTAAAATAACTTCAAATCTTCTCATGCTAATAATTTATACACAGGTAAGTGATTTATACATGTAATCGTTGTAGATCTAATCAAATGGTTATCCCCTCTCTCTCTAAGTTATTGCTACCTTCACTTATGCTTGTCTCAACACACTCATCTGCATGTTGCTCTATCTGAGCCAAAGAAAACAATCTAGAGCAAATCGGGCATGGCATCAAGTCATCCTCGGGTGCTGCCAAGCTTGGTGTAGGATCTGTTTCATTGACACACAAGGCAGCATGGAATTCCACTTCAGCTGTTGGAAAGAACTTGCTGCAGATTGGACATTCTACCATGGAATCTGATGAATTGTTCTTGATAGGCGATGACTGATAGTCTCTGCCATAACAGAACTCTTGCCTGGCTGGTATGTTGTCTTCAGAAGAGTATAACATGGAGGGGAGATCGTCAGTGTCATCATCGACAGGAATACTTGATGAAGCCGAGGGGAGGTCCACCTTGAATATTTCGTCATCAAGGACTATTGAAGATTTCTTTCTTCTGTAGTTTTTGTTTTCAGGTGTAGATGCAGTTGTTGTAGAAGGCAGTGGTGGACTTTGCTTAGCACTTGAAGGGGTTTTCTCCTTAGAATTGAGTGTTTTACTACTGCTACATCAGAAAACAATAATTCTCAATTATAAGTTGGAAAGGGGACAAAGAAATTGATGCAAAATTAAAGTTGTACATTGAGTCAACAAACCTTTCATTGGTCTTTTTGTTTGTTCTGTTAGGATTTTTAGTCTTTGCAACAGTTGGACTGACATCACATTTGTTCGCAGATAATTCTAGAACATCCTGAAATATAGTTTTAACCAGAGGCAAACCTTAAATTGCAAAACTTATTACAGCTTCACCAATTGCTTTGACAAAATTCTGAACTATTTTTATATGCACAGACAAATGTATTTACTTCATCTTCCTTGTCTCGAAGTCTGAAATACTAACAGTTATTGCACTAAACTTCAGGCAGAATATTTGCATGCTTTTTCCAGATATTCAGTGAATTCTTAAAGATATGGCAATGTGCATAATTCCTAGAAAGTGTGACACATTTGATTTTAAAATGGCATGTTCCAGTTGTTCAACAACCATTTTGAATTTCAGTTGTGAAACATGCCTTGTTTTGAAATCAAAGGTGTTTAGGTGCTGTCCTTATTTTAGAAAATTTTGGCAAATCAGAAGCAATTAGTTATATTGTACCTCTTGATCATCGCTATCAGAGGTAGGTGGCACGGATTTCTCAATGGCAGCTTTAGTCATCTGTAAAAAATGACACAAATTTAAATTGAGAATACCACAACTTTCTATTCTTCAAGATTCATAGTTGTATAAGAAAATGTTGTTTTGGAAGGCTAACTGACTATTACCTGAAGAAATACTCTTTTCTCTGCTTTTGTAAGAGAACAACCTCGCTGTGCTTCCATTTGGCTCCTCAAGTCTGTAGAAACAAAACAAAGTTTACTAACAATATTACCCCAGACAGGACTCAAACCTTGACCTCTCACTCTAGAATCCATGGTACATGCACTTATCATAAATTAAAATAAGTCTCCCTCAACTTCACCAAGGCACAGATAGAAATTACCTCCAAATGTAAACTTTTGAAGATCAATCTTGGTGAAATCAATTTCCTCTAGAAATAATGCAACTTCATCACGAATCTGTTAGAACAAGATATAGAATGCAGTTAATTTTGAGTTCTGAAAGACGTAAAGGTAACAAAAACATGCAAACAATCTCTTTTTAATGTCTTTTTTTTAGCATAAACTGAAAACTGGCACTAATACCAGTAAGCACAACTTATAAAATTCATGTTATACGTAACATACTTCTTTCTTTGAATAGTTTTTCACATAAGCTATAACTACTTATGGTAGAGGTATTCTTACATCCCCAGCAAGGCTCCATTTGCTCTCTGGTTTGTTCTTCTTTTCTTTCGGGCCTATAATTATTATAGAACGGAAACGTTTACCTGTAGGAGCATTTATCAGTTTACAACAGTGTCAAGAAACAGCTACATTAACTAGACTGATATTCAAATATAGTAAAAACGCAAACTCTTGGCACTTAAACCCTCACTACATGTATCGTGTACTACATGCATCTGCAGTCGAGTGTCAATCAATGTCCTTGATCACCTTCGATCAACACTCGATCAATCTTGATCAATACTTGAGCAACATCTCAATCGACACTCAATTGAGTGTCGGTCAACATATGGCCGAGTGTCCACCAACTCATATGTATTGATCGACACTTGATGGTTTATCTGCAAAAATTATTCAACTGCCGACAGACATGTCAATAGAGTATCGATCAAGTGTCAATCAAGTGTTGATCGAGGGTCAATCTCATCAGGGCTTGATTGACACTCAACAGTGGATGACTTTAGTACACATGATCCTACTAGAAGTACATAACTTGTTGATGAAACTGGTTTTTATCTGAACAAAGCATAAATGGGAAGTGGATTTTCCATGAAGAAACTACAGGAATAGATCATTGAAAAGGTCAGTAAGAGCAGGGTGTTTACTGTATAAGCATTTTACACATACTAACATGTTTCTTATAAAAAGGACCATACCTATTTGGACAAGCAACACGCACCTTCTCCATTTACGAAAGTAAGAACCTATCTTGCCTCAAGAACCTAAATGGCCTAAATGGACCATAGATACCACATCTATCCAAGACTTTTTATGATCTGAAACCTGAAAAATCTTAGTTCCTACAGGTGGATTCATTGTCTGTCAGAGTCAATAATTGACTGTGATTAACAATATCCATTCAAAATGTTTTTTCTGGGTCTAGTCATGGGTACCTCTGGTCATTAATTCAAATAAGGACTTAACTAGACTGCAAACAGTCTCTCTTGTACTCAAAGATCTGCAAGGGAAGGAATGCAAACAATCGAGAGGAGGTGATAATCGCAGCTTGCAGTTTTGCCACTTCCCTCTTTTCGCTTGTGTTTCTACCATCATGGATCTTTGAGCAAAGAGAGACTGGTCACAGTCTAGGCATTTACTGATGCAATTTGCACGCTTTTATTCTTACATTGACTTTTTATTTGTTTAATTTGAACCAACTCATTCTTTTTCTTCTTTTTCTTATTCTTAGTGTTATGCAAAACAATTAAACTAACCTTCACTGGGTGACTGACAGTATCTCCTGCCATAAGGACTTTCAGGACTAGATGAAATCTCTGATGATGACTGAGAAGATCTTTTGTTCCTGGGCCTGATTCTAGAGGTTGTGGGTGATCTGCTATCTAGAGCAGCTTGTAACATTTTCCCTGCTCTGTTGAGTGGACTCTCAGGGCTACCTTTTTCTAAACTCCTATAAATACATGTATCAACATAAGTCAGTTAACAACAAGCTAATGACAAAAGAAATTTTACAAGTATGTTTAAATCGAGTTAAATAAAGCTTGGTTCTCAACCTAAGCTTTCCTCAAAATGACATGAACAACTTATAAATCACCGAATGTACTAACTGACCCTCCATGGGGCTTACTGACATGTAGTTAAAGTGACCACAGAGACCTAGAGTGACTGAGGGCTTCTTGTTTATTTGCATAAGGAAATTATTTTTATCACACCAGGGTCCGAAATTAACTTTTTAAGGCAGGCGCCAACTGGCGACTGAAATTTTTTTTTCAGTCGCCATATGGAAAAATGTGGTCGCCAAAAAGTTTCAATAAAATTTTTCCTTCACAGCGAAACAGAAACCAAAATTTTTGGGCGCCATGGGCTTGCCGGCAAAATATTTGCAATTGATGTAATCAGGAATCAAACCAGTACGCAAATCATCTTTTGACTACTTTGACAGATCTACATTTCCGCCTTTTGACACCCAGAGAATATCTAAATCTTCAACTAATTTCTTCACGGATGTTCCGTCTCCACCTTGTAATAAATTATGGAAAGATTTCAGAACATCTTTGGACACCAAATCGTCTGAATAAGTATTTACGGCGAAAGAACGCACATGGCCTCTTGCACCTGCAATACGTATGTTATGGAAAACCGCTGAAAAAACATGGCGGCAAAGCTTCGCACTGATCGTAGCTGTGAAACGTTGTGGTAGATTTATAATGAGGAAAATTGGTTTCATACTTCAAAAGCAGCGGGAAGGTAAAAAGTAAGTGCCCAATTGGCGGGCGGCTTTGAATTTTATTTTAATCAATTTGGCTGAAAATCAAAGTTATTGTATAATTGTCATGGCATGAAATAGTTAATCACCCACTGGCGACCAGTTGTGAAATTCTGGTCGCCAGAGCAAAATTTTTAGTCGCATTGGCGACCAGGAAAGTGCAATTTCGGACCCTGCACACACTTAACAGTCGCGAGAGATTCAACAAAAATTTTGCAAACAGTTTACCTTATATATTCTTGTTATACACTTCAAATTGTTCATTTTCTTAAAATTAAATGAGGGCAAGTTTTTACAGTCAATTTCACTTTGTACAAAGACAAGTTTTGTTTGTCCTTTTGCAATAACAGTACTGTCAATGCATTATAGCATTTGGGGGGTGTGAAAACAGATGCCTCAGACCTTGCTAAACCCAGAGACAGACATATGATGCACATTTGGGATCAGGCAGTTTATTGAGTATACAATACAAATCTAATAATATATCTACAATCATGTGTATAACTATTGGCCCACAAGGAAATACAATATCTACTACACTGAAACTAGACATGATTAAGACAATAATTAAAGTAATCACAAACATAACTAACAAGATCATGCTAACATCTGTGGAAGAGGGTGGGTGGGAAAGTTGCAAATATAAAAGTACTAGCCAATAATGCTATATACAGCAGCTAAGTGCTATGATCAAAAGATATGCATTATAAGTGCCCTAAAAATCTTTATGGCTTTCCGTAAAATTTTACCTAGAACAATAAGTTGTTTAATCATGCTAATAAAGAAGTACTACTGGACATCTCAATTCTTATGTCTTATGACTCTCATACTACATGTAAATCATTGCTCAATGTCCCTGCAAGATCCCTACATGCCTGGTCAATCTCCTGAATTAATATCCCTATAATCAGCCAGTCCATGCATCAAAGATTTCTGAGATCTGATTGCAAAATTCCACACTGATGAAGTTGCTCTACAATCACTGTGTAGTGCATTGCATATTTACATAAAAAAAAAAAAATTTAAATTGAGAGACAAACAAGAGACATGTCTGGTATGCAACTGAACACAAGATTAATAAAGACACTTGAGTATCCAGTTGTCCACTTAAATGACTGAAATTGTGTTTCTTACCTGAGACATCCCATAAGTCCTGAAGCCTTCTTTAACCTCATTACACCATCCTCGTCATTTTCCTCATCTGAAGGTTGCCCAGATGTTGATGTTGCAGTTTTGCCAGACACCCCTTCTGGAGAGGATGGGAAAGAGTCATTTGGAGGAGACCCTACTCTCATGAATGACAATCCAAATTGTTTGTCCAACCTATAAGGTTGACGACAAATAACTCTTACACGATCCCACTGACTTTCTAGTGCTTGCTTGGAAAATGCATCTGCAAAAGAAGTGTTTCATTTTCCATTAATATCATTGATTAACTCGCCTGGGTAAATATTATTTTCATCATTAAGTGTTTATTTCTCTATTTTTGATTTGGCATGGCTTGTGTAGCTATTGTAGAAAATGAATTCAGCTTAAAATTAAATTCCTTTGTCTCTTAACCCTAATTATTCATGGATCGTGAATAATTAGGGTTAGAAAATAAAGGAAATTGGGAATCAAACTAGGTTAAAATCACTTTAACCTGAATTTCATTTTGACCTACAACATAGCCACAAGATTATATCAATGTCATCAATGACTAATCAATGTAATCAATGACTATTCAATGCACTAAATGATTAATTGATGGCTGAAAATTCCGTGATCTATCAGTTATTCATTGATTGCCACAGGCAACTAACTTTTGCCTTTGGGTGACTGGAAACTTACTTTCTTCATAGGCTTAAGTGCTGGGCACCCTGGATTTCATGGTTAGGAACCTCTGGGCTCCTCATACTTTTTCTGAGACCAGCAGCCTTGCTCATTGATCAGCAATAGTCAAAAACTAATCAATTGATTACCCATTGAGTACCCATTGATTGCTCATTGATGTCATAAATTAGTTATCTCAGAAAGCCTTTCTGAGCTTCCAGAGTCAAACATAATGGTGGCAGCAAGTCATGTAAGGAAGACAGATTAAAAAAAAAACACTTGACAATAAAGCTACCAAACATACACTCCTTGCACTCCTTTACAATACATACTGTAGTTAAACATTCGAACGGTGTGTGTCTTGGTCCAGTTTTTACATTCAACAGGATTCATTAGCATGGCTGATGGCAATAAAGTGACAAAGGGCTTGTCCTGAGGCCACATAGAGTTTCTCACTAAGACCTCAATGAAGGCAGAACCACAGTTACCTGAAAACAGTGGGTGTAAATAAAGAGTGACCAACATACACTATCCCTTTGAAATAGAATGTATGGAATTCGTGTATTTAAACTGCGGAATATATAGCGTATATATATAATTTCAATGTAAAATTTGCAGAATTGAAAACTGGTAGTAACCTTGGATTATTCTTATGTTTGATAACTGAGCTCTGTTAAAGTGTTAAGGGCTCATTGGAGTGAATTCGTATAACCTGTTTTTTATATGCTAATAAGAATAACTGAATGGTAATGAGAAAAACAATTAAAAAAGCACGCGCCAAACTGAAACCAATGGCAATTTCCATTTGGTAAAAAATTCCGGTTTGAATTTCTGGAAATTTGCATTGATGAATGGAAGAGCATTTTCTGGAATTTAGGAACAAAAGAACAACCTCGCAAGGTGTATCCAAATCTTCGAAACTTTCTTACCCGGAATTTTGTCCTAAATTTGATTTTCCTTCCAGTATTTTCAGTTGAATGGTTCGCTTTGCGGAAATTCAATAATTTCCGCTTTTTTTTGGAAAATTTAATTTCCCGGGAAATTTGCGTACCTTTTGTCCCCGTTTCCAAATTTTTCAGAATTTAAGGTTGAATAGAAAAGAAAACTCTCCTAGCACTTCAAATTCCTAATTATGGACATTTATTCAAATAAATGAGATATTGTTTTCTTCCGATGCTTGCATGCGCGCGTACAAGTACCTGCACGAATGTTTCTCAGCCACAGGCGTCAGAAAGCCAGCCATATAATGTAACGTAACATCAAAAAAATGGCAAGAATATTCAAAAGTACTACGCGTATTTCGCGCACCTGCACTGTTTTTGTTTTCCTTGCAAATAAGATTCTGGTTCAGATTTAAACAGTCCAGTACATTCCAACGGCAAAACGACTTCTTGCGTAACCAAACTGGTCATTAGAATATTATGCGCCTCATTAACATATAAGGAACGGGTTATACGAATTCACTCTATTGTCTAAGAAATTCCAGAGCACTGCAGAACAAAAGCTAAAAATTAGTGGTCACTTAATTTATTTGCATCACCTATGCAATTAACAGAGCTATTGTTGTCTAGCTATTGTTCTGGACTTACGTAAAACAGCTCTCTCTAATAACAACATTACAAAGACAACAGTAGCTTATATACAAGAAAGAATTCAGTTAATACACACAAATGGAGGAAAGGAAGACTTTTAATACACACCAATGTCGATGTGGCTTATGTAGGAAGCCTTCTCCAGTTGAAATTCAGCCTCCATGCGACCACAACTTGTGTCCTCCTTAGCACATTTCCAGGCGCCAGTCGCGTCTGGCTTCCCTTTGCACAAATTTTCAGCCTTGAAAATAGCATCCTATGTAAAAAGCAAGCCATACTGTCAACAATCTATTTAACGGGCAACTGACATACCACGAAAATTCAAAATAACGGAGCTTTTTGTGAAAAACCTCGGAGCTGAAGCGAACCACGAACGAGAATGCCACGGGCGCCATCTTGAAATTTAGCGGGAAAACGAAACCTTCGTCACGTGATACGGGTCTCTTCGAATTAGCAACCAGTCTTTACAGTTCCATTGTGATTCGCCTGGTTGATGATGGTCGAAGTTGTGCGGAACAACTTTGAGGACCTATTTCCAGAGATTAAGGAAGCGATCGAGCAAAGTGCCTTCGTAGGTGTGTAGGCGTTAGCTAAAGGATACAGTGCGTATCTCTACCATGCAGGGATTTGCTATGTCAGTCACTAAGCAGACTGATGTGCATCGCACGTTGCAAGTTTTGTTTGCATGGCGTAGATTTATTGATCTCAGTTTTAGTCTAGTATAATTCAGAATGAAGATGAACAATGGTAAGTTTATGAAAGGTGAAAAAATCCCTGAAATCAGGTTTCCCTTTGAGGGGGGAGGGAGAGGGGATTGATATAACCGACGTTTGTACTGTCCTGTACCAGGCTGAATATCACGGGTGATTCAAATTTGAACCACATCCTCTGGTTAGTCCAGTCATTTTCATAGTAATTTATGGTTTAGTGGCCGATATTCTTTGATTTGCTGACAATTTATGGCCTTACTAAATATACAGCTTTAGAGCTCCCCTCATTAATTTCCAACAGGTATACCTGCAGCACCATCCCCTCACAAAGGAATACTGCAGCACCACCACCACCCCCCCCCCCCACAAAAAAAAAAAAAGAGAAACAGCGAAATAGAGTCCAGGGCGGGGTTGTTCAAAGCCTGATTAAGCTAACCCAGGATTAGCGAGAATTTTGATTTCATTTTTGTACATTTTTGGTTAGGTTTTCTGTTTATTTTGTTTGTCCTTCAGTTTTGAGCTTGAGTAATCTCAAACTACACAAAACATAAGCAGTGAAAAACATTTCTGTAGAAGAAAAATTGTTACTTTGGTTAACTTTTAATCCTGGATTAGCGTTAGCCGGCTTTCGAGCAACCCGGCCCAGGGCCCATACATATCTGTTCATCCTCAGAGATCCAGGGGCAGTTACTGTAGTTGGGGTGGGAGGAAATCGGGCAAACATTGAAGCATCGATGGTTTACAAGTAAGGCGTAAACCTTTTACCTAAATGGCGTAAATGTTGTAAACCTTCAACACTTCAATTTTTTCCCAATTTATTTCCCCCTGTCCTAACTAACTACCTCTGGGTCTCCAAAGATGATATCTGCGACTCACCAGTACTGTTTCTCTATATTTTATAGCTATTGATACAGAGTTTACCGGCCTCTATACAACTGACAGTTCTCAACCAAGGTGATAAATGTTTTCTTTGAGCGCTTGATGTTATAAAGGCAATTAGATTGTGTAATAAAATGACCTCATATGTCACAATAATTCAGTTTAGCACCCTCTCTCCAACAAGCATATTTCCCACAAAATGTGTACAAGTTTCCAGAAAATATGCACACCCACCCAAAGGAGGGTTATTGGAAAATTCTAGTGGATGGGGGTCTCAAAAGCAAAAAGTTTTTAAAGGAATGTATTAGCCAAACTGGAATTTGCAGAGGGATTGTTGGGGGAGTGGGTGGAGTTCAAGTCAAAAATCCTTCATAGAAGGAGCATGGCTATTTTCTGGGCATATAATACAATAAACACTACATTTTAACCATGTGCTCCTTTTTTTCTTTTTCAAGAAATTGTTCCTATATCCTGCTTTTAATTAAACCAAGGTTGCTAATCATGAAGTTATTCAAGATCAAAATGAATTTTCTCCAAAGTATTCACTCTCTCAATACCTTGCTGAGCTAAATGTGCCTAAAACAACACCTCTGACATGTCAACCAGTAATTTTGATCATGAAATGTACTGAATTTTACATACTAGCTTGTTTGACGACCCTGAGACAAGATACAAAAAATTAAAGAAAACTGCCTCTCAGTTTCTGATCAACCAGTTTGGTAAGTTATGCTAAGTTGCTTGAATATGTTGTTTTTAATATATTTTTTTAATTATTAGCCTTCCTTCACGACTCATACATTTAATTATTAGTCCATAATGGGTTTTTTTTTTCAACTTATTTTATTGCACAGGGTTGACAGCTTTTGTTCAGTCAAAAGAGGATTCCAACAAGTATGCCCCTTCAAGACTTAGTCTTTCTTTTCTCTAATATTATAAGGGGTTAATTGACATACATACTGATAATACAATATAATGATAATACAATGTATATGACTTTAAAATACATGACTTGTATATGTACTTAGATTATGATATTATATCTAGCATAGCTCTAAACTTAATAATAATTTATTGTGAACCTTTATTATCAACCTTGCCATTGTCACTTAAATGCTGCTCTTTTCTTTTCATCCACAGATATGTAGCACATACATATAACTTCTTTTTGTATCCTCATTCCTTTGGACCTGTAGATGTAAGATTTTTGAGTCAGGTAATTTTTATTGTCTTCTATGAAAATGTTAAAATAGGCAGTAAAGAGCATTGCAGAACCTCTCTGCCAAAAGCAGAAAGAGGGACATGGTTTCAGTGTTTATCAGATTCCAGGAAGAATCTGTTTATTGCAGTACACTGATAAGTGATACTGTCCTAGTTCATCCATTTAAACTGTCTCTGACTCATCATAAGCCATGGTTTCCTTATCTCTTCATGGTTCTTTTTCTTTCATTGGACGTGGTTGAACTGTCCTCATAAGTTTATTTTATCACAGAATATTCTCCAACAGTGAAGACATTTATTTCACACTGAAATATTTAGTATAGTATTAAATAGAGGATAGTTCATGGCTGCCTGGAGATACAAAATTTCTCTTCAAGTGTTGAAAAATACTTCACAAGTGACCACAGCAAACGAGTGAAATATTTTCCAACATGAGAAGAGCAATTTCATATCTCCAAGTGACCATGTAATTTTATTTTGTTATTATCTAAAATTATCATTATAATACATAAGAATATTTTTGGTGATTTTCTGAAGATTTGTGACCACTTTACAAAGATTTCTGAAGATTCTCCAATAGTTGTCTGAAGGCCAGAGAAACGTTTCTGGACATTTTCCGAAAATTTCTGAAGATTGCTGAAGCCAAGGATTGCTGAGGATTGCCTAGGACTTCCGAGGAAGATCTGAAGACGTTTCGATCATACACAAAGAAATTTAAGACAGTTAAGAGACAAAAATGATATGAAAGATGATATCACACAGTCATGTGTCAATAAAAATGAAATCCTCACTTGTGGGATGTTGTTTTTATTGACATGCTACCACTCGGTATACCACTAAATTTTATATGATAAATGTTATTAAATAATCGTTGAGACTGATCTGAGATCTTGTTATTTCTTTCCAGGCATCAAGTCTGCAATTTTTATGCCAGCACAACTTTGACTTCAATAAGGTATTGTTAAAATAAGACGATTTCTTAAGTTCATTATTTTCCTACTTCCTTGCAGCCCAAGTTTCAAGCTCCTTGTAAAGGAGCATATCATACATTTTAAGTCGTTTTTTATACTAAGAGCTTAAATATCACAAAATGGGGCTAAATGTATTAGGCTAAGTTGAAATCAAGACACTCTTTCAAGGAGGCTCGCATTACTGTATGGTATTGTGGGGGAGCCCTTTAAGCTGCAGATGTCAAGTGTTTATAGGGCTCAGGTTTCTGAAGTATTTGTGCTGTTTCTGCCCCTCCCTTTCCTCCCTCCCAGGTAAGTAACACACTATAAAGATAAACAATGATGGCTTTGACTGCAAAAGACTGAGACAAAATTAAGAATACAAATGTCAAACTAGACAAAATGTCCAATTCTTTTTTCAAGACACTGGTCATTGACATAGTTCCTTTAACTACCTGTTTGCAGTATTTGCAATGTATGGACTGGAAGGAATAGTTCCTTGCCTAAAAATGGTTTTTATCTTTCATTATTCTACAGTTTATTTACAATGGAATTCCTTTCTTGAATAATGACCAGGTAAAGGATTAATCAACTGCAATTTTCCAGGGTGGATAGAGGTACTATGAGAGCTACAGGGGTACGTTTCTTTCCCAAGAACTCAACACATGATAAGCCTTTGTTTAGCCTTGCTTGCACCCATGCTTTCTCTTATCTTCATCCGGATTCCAGAATTACAGTAAGGTCACTTCACCTCTAAGGAGTCTTACCACCAGTGAACTTGCCACCATGAAAGCCACCTTGCCACCATGTGAAGTTCCCTCGGCACCAAATTATTTTATTAACACTAAACCACAGCCCAAAGAGATTGAAATGTGTTCTACTTTGTTTAGCTGAATGTATAACTCACACAGCTCGTGTTGTGGGACAAATTTTAATGTGGGTTCAACTTGTGTTCTTTTGTTTCTCTCAAGTCCTGACTAACTATTCAAAAATTCTCATGCAACATCAAGGTTTGAAAGCAACCATTGTTTGGTAAACATGACGTTGGATTTAATTGTTTGATAGTTTAGCTGAAGTCTTATGTCAAGAGATTTACGTAAAATACCAACACCACAGCTAATTCTCCTTGACTACTCTAAGTACACTAGTTTATATCCTTGTTGCTGTTAGGAGACAAGATGCCCTGATGGTGAAGTGACCAGACACAGGACTCCAGTGCACCAACTTTTAGACTAATGCACCTCCTACAGACAGAGTACATCAATGCTCAAAGATCTTTGCAATGTTGATCACTTACAGCTGTGATATTATAGTTTTTTTCCTGTCGGTAGCTACTTGTAAAACCATACTTGTCTCCTTTATTTTCAGGTGGCATTGGTCAAAAAATATCACACAAATGGTGATTTGTATACAACTTTCCAGTCACAAACATTAAGGTATTTACAATGTAAAACATGACTTTGCTTAAGGGTGCTATTCACCCTCAGAAGACTAGATTATTAGGAATGGTTGTGAAAACAATAAAACAATCAACAGAGACAATGAACCTAGTCCTTTTAAAAAAAGAAGCACATGAAACAGGGAGTGAATGAAATTACAGGTTCTGAAGTGGCACGTGACTAATCTGTAGTGTTAAGTTTATAAACTGTTACAAGACAACCTGCAGACTGCAATGAGAAGGAAGAGACTCTCTGGCTTGGTGCTAATGAGCATTGAAAAGCCAGTGGATTGTGATGCTGTCATTCAGAGATTTGCAGACCAAAAACCTCAAAGAATGTTTCTTGTTGATCTCATTTGTATTAAATTTTGTATTTATATTTGTATTCCCAGAGTAGATACCAATTAATATACTGTAATTTTAGTTTTATTTCCCAAATTGGTCTTGATTATTGTAAATACCTAAATGCAGCTCAAAACAGAGATGATTTCAAAAAATATTAAACAGCCAACAATCATCCCTCAAAACAAGTTTGTAAATCACTTTTCTGAGGACCTAAATTTCAAAATCCCCCCAGATCCCCCAAGTGACATCTGATAGACTGGAAGATTCTCTTAGCAAATTGCTTTCCACTTCATTCTGTGAAAAAAGGAGAATTTAGCATGAGATCAAGAGCCACTTAAGGCTTTTTTCTATGCACCCCTTCAATTCTCTGATCCCCACTTTGCCAAACCCTAGATATGCTCCAGCAGGGGATGTAGGGATGAGACAGTTGTGAGAAGGTTCCCCTCTCACCAATATGATGTGGGCTCACATCCCAGACCTTCCTTTGGGGGCCAAATATTTTGTCCCTTTCGTAAAATGGCCTGTTTTCTGCAGTGGCATAATTTGGTTAAACAGTACATCAACAAATTTCTTCATAGGCAAATAGATGAAGATATTCTGGAAAGATGTTGTGCAAAGATAGAGGAATGGGTTTCATCAGCAAAGGAGGGAGACAAAATTGAGTTAAATCTTGGCAGTTGTAAGTTAGCATATACCTATGCTTTGAAATTATGCATTCTTCCATAAGTGGCGGTAATATTTCTATACTTGTGAACCTTAAAACAAATTCCATAGTAATCGACGTCCAACAGTAACAATTAAGTGTAGACATGATGATAGATGCGAATGCAAATCCCGTTCAAAGCATGAAAATTTTTTCAGGTCTTTTTTCCAGTAGTGTTATGGCTGCATTCGCATCTATCATTATGTCTACTTAAACAAAATTAATGTTTTAAAATTTCAAATTATAAACACATTTTAATAAAGTAAGTTCAGCAGGACAAAATGAGCACCTTGCAGTAGCTTAAATTTCTGCTGTCTCCTCTGGTCATTTACTCCAAAAGCAGGCTTGTTTCGTTGAACATTACTAGTTACCGTAAGTCTTTTAATGTTTTGCACACACCCCACTTCAATTTATATATGCTAATGGCAATGCTTGTTGAGTGAAGCATGTGAATGGAATTTAGGATATCAGACGTCTAGAGCAGACATGTTCATTTTTCTGAACCTGTAGAGGAATTTCATTTCGACATTAATTTATTTTAGGTCAAGCCCAGTATCTTCTCCTTGAGGAAGTAAGAACAAGATTTCCTGGGATTAAATACCAGACCAAGAAACAGTTTAAGGTAAATAATCACAGCAGATGGAGATCTTAGTGGTATCAAAATTTTTAGTACAAATATATTATATATAACTTGCAAAATTCCTAACACCGTGGGTCAAGAGGTATGATTTATGGGAACTTGAGCTCAAAGTCTAGTTATTGTGATGAAAACCATGAAGAGCATTTACTTAGTTGTTTTGTTATTGAAATAACACTTTTTGATATGGATGAGGACCCCTGCCTTTTTTCATGTCTTTGAAAAATCCGTTTGTTTTAGATGGCTTTTAGTTTTATGTCCCATCCAAGCAGAAAAGGAAGGAAGGAGATTTTTCATTTTTACTGAAGGTCTCTGAGATTTCATTTCATTTCAATTTTGATTAACACTTTAGGTGCTTGTCACAAAACTGCCCACAGAGGATGATGAATGTGATCAAGGAAGTAACTCAGATCTTCTTACTCAAGAACAAGAAAAGTAAGAAATCCTGATAATCGATGATAAGCCCTGAGGTTATTTTTATATGGATAAAAGCAACCTTGAAACTGTCACTGGATAAATTTGAAGTAAAGTTGGAAAAGTAACTTCAAACTTTCAAAACTAGACATATCAGTATTTGACAGTGAGATGGAAATTAACGTTCAAGAAAGAAAAAATAAAAACACTTTTTAATGACAGTCTACACCCCTAATGTAAAAAAAAATAAGAATTTTAAGAATTTAAGATAACGACATTGTCATAATAGACAGTCCAGCAGGATTGTCATCTCTGCAAGGTGTGATTTTACAGTGTATTTTCCAGTTAGTTTGCATATCTAACATTGTGTCTTATATTCTCTTCCACAGAATCATAAATGCCATGGTTGGTTTTTCTAGAGTTTTCCAAGTTCTAGCAACGTGTGAAAAGGTATGTACATGTAAAGTACGTTTTTTGAAAGTCATTTATAATTCATGAGGTGAAGCGAAAAAAGAAATCATTACGGCGATGGTGTTCAGAAATATATTCTTAGTTAACAAGATTGATATGTATTGTAAGATTTCTCCGTTGACCTCTTAGTGCTAGTTTGGATGTAGAAGATATGTAAAATACTTTAGACAGTGTTTTATCACATTTCCAAACAACTCCAAGTTTGTCAATAATACTCCATTGCACGTCATATTTTCAACTCTTTTTCCCTATTTCATATGCTACTCGTCGTTTTGCATCACTTTCCCAGATACTCTGTATTTAATGCGATTTGAAGAAATTTATGAAGAATTCGCAATTTTACCCTATGAGCAAGGTTACTTTAATCTTTCCAATAAAGCCCAAGGCGCAGAATAAACAAAAAATATTAAGGAAAATGCTACAATTATTTTGAGAGAATTCGAAGTCCACTAGCAGAAGGAACCCACAGATTATTCTCTTCAAAAACAGAAATACTTATGGCGGAAAAAATACTTGAAATAGTCTTTACAACTTTTAGATTGGCTCACTTGCCAGGAATAATAACCTATAAATGAAAAGAGCCGTTTTCCCGGCAGCGATATTAGGTTTCAACATTAAATCGATTTGCTTCTTTCTGTTTCTGTCAGCCTCTTGTGGGACACAATGTTTTGACGGACCTGTTACTGACCTACGAGAAATTTTACAAACCATTACCAGGTAACATGTGCTCCTCCTCAGATGGGGTTTTGCTCCTTATCATGATGGACCTGTTTTGCCTGATTCCAGACAAGCCTGTTTTGTGGCATTTCTAGTATATATATATATGCCATGTTGTTTCCAGTTCATATAGCGACCTAACCTGTCTAACCTGTTTTCCATTTTGTTTTGTTTATCCTCCAGATAGTTTTAAGGACTTCAAATCCGAGCTTCACAGGCTATTTCCTCTGATTCATGACACAAAGTTCATTGCTTTTGAAATAAGAAGGAATCCGGTAAGTCCCTATGGAAACACTTGATAAATTGTCGGTCGACTTGATGGCGAGATAGATAACTCACCTCAGCGAATTATGGCGGCTGTCAGATAGTTATTTTCTCTTTCAAAAATGTAAGTATACCGTTTTTCAACTACTCATTTTAACCTTCAAATCTTAAAGACTGGGAGTTTTTCTTAAAACTGAAATTCTAAGGGTAAGGATAAGGACGAGCAATAATTTCAGTTCCGACCTTGTTCATTAAACTGCCGGCTAGGTCAACTCAAAGAAAACATACTTTCGAAGAAAAAGCAGATATTCGCTCGGAATCTAAAGAAACTGGAAGAAGTCGACTGACGCGAAAATTTTACTGGAAAACTAGAAATAAGTTATCCTGGACTCTCTTCTCATGCCTGGGTTCAACCCCTATATAGCGCGGGGAAGGGAGAGTTCAGCCGGGAAGTAGATTAAATATAGACGTTCGTAATAAGAAGTCCGACGGTTCCTCATTAAATCATGCACTTAAACGCCAATTGTGTTTTTCCTGCAGGCTTTATCACAATGTAATTTCCTTGATGATACGAACTTAGAAAGGCTTCACGCTGCGCTTTCAAGGTAAGGTGGTAGGCTTATTTTGATAGCAATCTAGTTGCTGATCTTTTAAGCCCGGGCCAAGTGAAAACCAGGACGAAGGAAAGTTAAGGTGCGTGAGAGAATTGAAATCCAGGCCCCGTTATGCTAATTGAGTGGAAACCAACCACAAGTGTTTAGAATAGTTTCACTTGGTTAAAGCAAAAAAAACGTTCTACTGCCGTTAAATGAATTTTGCCTTCACTTCACTGAACAAACTCTAACGACATGAAATCCTAAACGCTTTATAATGGGAAAAGATACATCTTTCTTTAAGAGCTCTATCTAAACAGCCTATGGGCTTATATTAGGGTAGAGGGAGGGTGGATTGATTATCGGAAATATTTTGTCTACGATTTGGGAGACCGGGTCCCCGTTTCTCGAAACCCCCGCAAACTTTTCGGGCCCGCAAAGCCATTTTTAATTAATCCGTATCTAAAAACTGAGAGTTGTACACTCCTGAAACTTCTTGTATAAAGGGCACCTCTCTTCGTATTAAGAATATGTGAATAAAACAGCCATGTAGTCATAAGGATTGATTGAGATTTTGCTACGGCTTTTCAGCATCGACAACTTTTCGGGACCCTCGAGAAACGGGTCACCATGACCCTTGGAAGGGGAGGGGCTTATCTTCGGAACGCCGAGGGAGGGTATTCTGTCCACCGTTTTTGTTCTTGTTGGTGCTGTAATTTAACCACCTGCAAACTACTTTAATGCGCCGTCCTTGTATTTATTTGTTTTTCTGTCTTCTTTTTCCTTCCTTCTTGTTTTCAGCAAGGATTCCCAATATTTTGCACTTTATGCACCATCAATACCATTTGCAGAGAAATGCTACAGATATGGTGAGTATATCAGGCGTTATCTAAAGACAAGACATCATGCCCCATCCTACATTCATTTATCGTTGAGTTTAAAATGCTCACGAACTTGCTATTTCCTCTTCTGATGTTGCAGTTGACGAGAAAATGCCACACGAGGCTGGGTACGATTCATTCCTCTCCGGTTTCGGTCAGTACTTATCAAGTATTTGTTTGTTTCTCAGACTTTGTAGGAATTACGATAATAGGGAGTTTATGAAAACCGCAACGGTACAAACGGCAACGGGAACGTCGCTAAACAAAAGGTTTAATGAGCAGAACTATGGTTGTGCACGTGCGTTGTAATTCTTGGTACATTTCTTTGCTGTCCTTGGCAAAACAACAACGTGAAATGACCAAATTCTGCGTTGTCTGGAGAAAGTGAACCACAACGGCTAATTTTTGAAATTTCTGTTTCAAATTTATCGCTGTGTGCCAAGGTCCAGTGTCATTACAAGAGCTTATATTTCTTGAATGTGTTTTCAACAGTGTTCCTACGGATGGCCCATATCCTAGCCTATAAGGTATCAAAGTAAGTGATCAAAATCGTATTTTTCCTTAGAATTTCTATAATTGTCAATCAGACGGATGAGAGAATTACGAAAACCACGAACTAAGGAATATTGTTCTGATGTTCCACCAAGTTCTGACCGCTAATACCAAAAGAAATGTAAGGCATTTTTTAAGGAAAATTGACATTTATCTCTTGGTTACAAACTGTATAACTGTTATTGGTGCTTCTCTGTGTTTACTCAGGCCTCCAGAAGGTCCGCTACCCTTCTCCAAGTTTCTTCGCGTGCTCAAACCGTTCGAGAATCTAATTCACCTGAGCAGAGCACGAGTACAGCACGTGGTATGTATCTTATGACCCTTGATTATAATACATGCACTCTGTTTTTTTTTCTTCAATATAATCAGAGGTTTCATTGCGGACCAAGCACTGGGCAAACTGATCGGCTGTAAGGGTGATTTTGCCCGCCTGGTTTGATCGTCTGGAGGAAAGTTTTTCTTTTAAAGATTTTCAGTTTTAAAAGGTTTGCCCGCCTTTGAAAACCAGTTGCTCTCCTGCTGAAAATGTAAAAAACTGAGGAGCTTTTACATAAAAACGTCGAGCGTGATATTTAAGAACATATCGTCAGTTACATAAGCGAAATTTTTTGATCTTTCGTCTCGTTTTTTCCATCAAGCTTTAAAATAAATACAGTACTTGAACATGTCCAATACTCCGTTCTGAGAAATGAAACAAAACGAGTAACATACAGCATAATTTCTGTCGCATGATATGGATACACTTGCTGTGTTTAAAATTAGCAAACCTCTTTGAAAACCTGAAACTAAAAACAAAATTGCAAAGGAAAAAGGAAACAACGTGCAATGTAACCTTGATAGAGCGGTTTCAAAAAAATTGAGGGCCGTTTAACCAAACCAAACCAATACTAAACTACCAATTAGACTACCCAACCAATCTCGCGCCGTAGTGAAACCAAAACCAAAACCAAAGTAATTGTCTGATTACTTTCGACAATCAATTGAAAAACCGCTCTCTATATGTTATAAGGAATACAAGTTCTAGTGACGAAGAAATAATCTTTCGTTACATCGTAAAGAAACAATTCATTCTCTCTTTCTCTTCTTCTCAGAACCTAACTGGTCCGGACCCACCCTCTGTTCGTCCACAGTGGCTTTACGTAACGTCTAAAGTTAAGAAGAAGCCGCTTGTTGCTAGGACGGTGCGTGCTGAAGTAGAATAGATGGAACTATTGTAAAATAATCAGTCGTTATTTTGCCCTGTTTACCCTGTGTTTTTTTGGGTGTGAAGTTTTTACGGAGAGAAATAACGACGGAGAACGGGCTTTACTCTCCTCACAACTCACTCTAAGTCGTCAGTTGTAACACTAATATTTTTTTTTTTGCCTGTTACAGTTAGCGCAAGAGTTCTCGCAGTTTGGTTCAGTGGATGTGAAAATTTTGGACTCGCAACATGCACTGGTCGCTGTTGCTCAGCACAGAAGGTGAGAGGATTAGCACTCTAATGAAGGGCAGTTAACCTTGATTATGTTGAACAGATCTTCATTTTGAAGCTGGGGTACATCTGACTCACCTCGCACTAAATTTCTGGGTAACAACCAGAAAATCTTCTTTAACAAGAAAACTTTGAAACTTGCAGTTAAGCATGTGCGCTCCTCAGTTCACTGAAAAATTTTGAGCTTTAAAGTCGCATAACCGGCGGTTTCCTTTCTTAAGTGTTCTTGGGAACTGAATTTTTCAGTAATATTTCTAACTCTTCCTCGAAACATCAGATCAATTAGAAAGCGTTGCTATTACGTTACCAGGAATTGAATGTGCTTTCGGATATTTGCAATCATGAGACTGGCAATTTTGAAGTTAGCCCTAAGGTCGTCTTCGTGCATATTTGCTTAGACCAGGATCATAATCTCTTGGTACGGACTATTCCCAAGAATTGTCGCGTTTCAACCGAAAGTGTTCCACTAAGAAACGTCAACCTTATGAACCCAAACCGATTTGCCCTAAGGTCGTCTTCGTGCATATTTGCTTAGACCAGGATCATAATTTCTTGGTACGGAATATACCCAAGAATTGCCGCGTTTCAACCGAAAGTGTTCTACTGAGAAACATCAACCTTATGAACCCAAACCTGTTACGGTTGGAACGGTTGATCCCAACAGAACACGACCAAAGATAGGTTTCATTTCCAGGAAAGACAAACGCTCAATAAGTCTCTTAAAATATATTTGAGTGCAGTACTGTGTACCGCTAGTGCGCGTAGTAAAAAGGTACAGCGATGCTACACAATCTTAGATTTCCGCACAGAAGATCTACTGACAGAATTTTTTATACGCTAAGTAGAAAGTGTTCGTTGCAGCCGTCCTGAAGTAGCCGGTCTTCCGGTAAAAACGATTGCTTCACTCCCACCCTGATGCGCGTTCGGAAGCCCCACTGGGTGGGGCTGGGGCTGAAGTCGTTCTTAAAGCCTCCAAGGAAGTGATCTTATTTCATGTTCAGTTTTCTTTAATTCCATGAAATTTATTTGTAACTCTTTTTTTTTTTATTAGAGCAAAAGATGTTTTACGGACCTTCAGACGGCACAAGACGCTGAGTGTTCGACCATACAACTCATTTTTAGATTCGCCCAAGATAAAAATAGCTCTGTGGTAAGTAAGAGACTAAATAATACTGAACATCCACCGAGATATTAAGGAGAGCCGGAGCCGAGGGGAAAACGAAAGCTTATGGGGTCTTTCTGTTTTTGTCTATTTTAAGAAGAGTTGGTTGGTGGTTGTTGTGGTTGTTGTTGTTGTTGTTGTTGTTGTTGTTGTTGTTGTTGTTTTTTTTTTCATGTGGCGACTCTTTCGTGCAAAAAGCGAAACTGTGATAGCATTTGTGTTCACCTATGGGCTGAAGCAGATTATGTGTATCGTAGAGTCGTAGAGCGAAAAACGTTTCGCTTTTTCAAATTCCCCTCTACGAAACGTAAATTCAAATTCAATTGGAAAAAGATAGACGATTCTCAGTTAACATTTATTCTATTTTGTCGGCAATAAAGGAAAGTAAAAGAAAACCTTACTGCGTGCCTTGCACAAAATATTCATTGGTAGCAGTTTTAAAACGCACGAATTCCTTATTTTGCGGTCCATTATTATCATAGATCTGAAACTTATTTCCCTAGTTGTTGTCTTATGTGGGCAGGTGTTTTCTCTGGTACAGAGATGATAATGACTTTAAAATACTACAGCTGCCCACGAAAGCGAAATGTTCATTTCTAGGACAGGCTCTCGGACAAGGACATGATCCTTCGATTTAGCAGTTACCAGGAAGAATGTATACCTAAAAGTAGCTTGTTGCTTCGTCGGAAAAACCTTAAAAACTAAAACGTGCAGAGATCGAAAAACAACTGCTTTTATAAACACGGAAGAAAAAAGAATTCAATCTAATCGTGTGGAATATCACGTTTGATAATATTTTAACTTTCAGCTGCCGACTTTTTTCCGGTGGATTAATTTATAGCTTGTGAATCCAACGTTCTTTTTTTTTTGTTAAGGCAACAATATGCCCAAAATAGACTCTGTTTTCTATCTTTCCAAGCCGACAATATTGTTTTTTTTTCTATTTATTTGCTAGGTGCAGCGGAACCGCTGTGGTCCTCTCGGCTGTCGCAGTGTATTTATGGAAATCTTGGACATAGCAGTTAATTTATTAATCGAAAGAGAACATTTAGTAATTACTTGTCGGGATCGGGTGGAAAAAGTTTCGAACCAAGCTGTTGTGTGATGTTTTTTCATAAATCCTATTTTAAATAACTAAAATTTCTTCTACGGTTTCTCTAACCGTTTTTTTTTTATTTCCGAGGATTAAACTTCGTATAAACTAGCAATAAAGATTTCGTCTCTACAAGGAATAATTTCAAACAAAGGTGGCAAAACATAGTGTTCATTATTTCCTTGGGAAATTTCATTTTCGCGTTAAATGAATTTTCTTTTATCTCTAACGTCTTTTTAGTTCTGTAACGATCAAACTTCGATTAAACAAGCAAACCGAAGCGAGCGAAATGTGTTCTCTTTAAAGTTACGGGGATACGGGGATTTATTTCGCCCAAAGACGAGGAACTGTTTCGTTGGGAAGGTACATTTTTGCTATAGTTGAATTTTCTCTTATCTCTAATGCCTTTTCATCTCTATGAGAATAGAACTTACTGCATGCAAACTAACAAAACAGAGTGATGAGAATTTCGTCTCTTAAGACACTGGCTTAAGATCGGATAATCCCGAAACTCATTTACATAATATTTATTTTACCGTACTGTGAATGAATTCTCGCATGTTGCAGCCGTTTGCGTTAGTTTTATAGTAGAACGTTTTCTAAATAAAACCTCGTGTGTTTTCTGCATTTTCAGTGTAATGTTTTGTTTATTTGTTGCTGTTTTCACTAAAAGTTGAACCTCGGTGAGTTGGGGTAAGATTCTATCGTGTGCGACTTGAAAAAATAAGATGTTCAATATTTGTCTTAGACGGTGGATGCAAGAAATTATCACGTCTGGCATAAGCGGCCATTAGACTTTTTTACATGTGCATGTTTAAAGTGTGAATTGACAGTGAAGAATACAGAAATTGCTTAGGCCTTGTACAAACAATACATGCACAAAACGAACATAATTTTTCTCTTTAACCTAGCGAAAGCAATTTCCATGTTATTGTTAGAAGGTGCTTAAAATAGCCAATCAGCGAGTCGCTCACTAAGTCATTGAAGGGAAAAATCAATAATTTAATACCCAGGCGAAGGTTTGATCGGATCATTAACATAAAGTGTGTTGATGTGTTTCTACGACTAAAAACGATGGAAGCGCTTGGTGAAGATCTGGACGATGACAGCGACATCGCCGAAAATCGCCTCCTAGAAACCGAGGACTCCAGTTGTGTTTGTAGTAAAGTGTGGGAGAAAGATTTCATCTGTGGATGGGCGCCATCGCTCGAGCGCAAAGTTTCACGGAAGCCAACAAAACACGCGTCGTTAAGCAACCCAAGGAAGGACGGGAAAATTGCCCTTGCCGATTGTGGGTTTGTTTTTCGACATTATGAGAAATCTAATCGCTATATCGAACAGTACAGGGAAAATCATTGCAGTACGTTCTTGGAGCGAGAAGATGAATGGAGGCCAGTATTGGGGGTCGACGTTCCCGATCCATACTTGCCCAAGATTGGGGCTTTGAGGTGAGCTTTTGTTTACATCATGTTTTAATTGTTTGCTGCGGGGTTGTACTCGGTTTTGAACGCTATTGTTAAGAAGGGAAAATGTTTCTCAAAAGGCAATAATATGTCACCTAACTCAGTCTAAACTTCAAGAGTTATACGCCTTGGAATTCAATTTTTAAAAACGAGGAAATCTAAATGGTTTCTTAATAACAGAAGTAGGCATGTTTTGCTCGCATTTGGTTTCATAAAACAAACTGACAGGTTGATTGATGTCAAATGGATTTGCAGGTTGTTCAAACGACTTCCTTAAACGAAGAAACTTGAAAATGTTCAAAGTTTTGATCAACGAAACGAAATCTTGGCTCCGCTGTGATTATTTTTTTACAAGCTTCATAATCTTCACAGAAGTTGCGAAATACAACTTCAAGCGACGTTGTTGGTAGTTACGAAGAATATCTATTTTCTGTAATTTTCGTTCAGCCTAATGAACCTGTCTACAGTTGCACGCCTGAAAAATTGACACATTAACTTCGGCATGTCTTTGGCCAAATTTCATGTTTATATGCTTAATTAGACATTTGGCCCGAGGGCCCGGCGCTATGTTTCTACGAAACAATACGTTGCGGATGAAAGTTATTGCGCCGTAATTTTCACTCACAATCTTATCTGATTAAAATAGTTTGCGAATATAGCTTCATGCTGAAATGGGCAATTCAACACAACGTGATAAGATAGGAATCTTGCATTAGTTTTCGTATATTTTTTAGGTAGAAGAAAGCGAAAAGCCTGAGTTGATAGAAGACGTGTTTCGAGGGCGTCTACCGTACTTGCGAAGGTTGTTGGCGTGTGGAGAAATATTGAACACTTTAAACTTGTAAGCACGCAAAACGGATGACTTCAGAGGATGATATTGTGCCATTTGCCCTGAATTTTCATGAGTTTTTCTGCGTATTAATGCGCGATTTTTTATGGCGTTGCCTTTGCGCTCTTAGTATCTTTTAAATGTCTTTAATTTTTTCTTAGCTTTACAATAATCGCATCTCGGCCAAAATTAATGAAACACTTCCAGTTTTCAGAGTTTCAATATAGCTCAGTATCGTATTCTCGTTCGTTGAGTTTGTGAAGTGACCTGTCATGATATGGCCAACCAGAAAATATACTTATTTTAACTTTTCGCTTAGTTTGCTCTCCCTAAAAACGTTTTTTTCATGAACAATAAATTCTACTTGTGTGATCTTATCAAAATGTCCGATCAAAGATGCCATTCCGCCAACACCCACAATTTCCGTACTTAATGATTTTTTAAGAACTTGGCAGCGCTTAGCGTAAGAAATTGCGCGCAAGAAACTCGTTAAATCCCGCGTGAAGTTTTTAAGCAATATAGCTGTTAGCTACAAATATGTAGCGAAACGAAATTGGCCAAAACTCTGCGAATCCTGCTTTTCACCCCACCGAGCGGGGATAGACACAAATACAGACGAAAGGTGAATTATTTCTGATCGTTATAAATATTTTATATATTCCTTTTGATGCAGTTGGGTTCAAATAATTTGTCTCCCATTTACGCAATTTTACGGGTTTCTAGTTAGGCCTATTTCGCGAAAAATTATTTGCACATAGTTTGTGTTAAGCTTCGGCTAAACGAGCGAAGATTGCTATCAAGCTTTGTGTTGGATAAACACACCAAGCAATGAAACATTGCTCGTCGCGCGTGTTAAGTGAAAATGTCTGGCTTGGTGTGGTGAACGGTGTTGGATCAAAATATTTGATCGCTCAGCCGCGATGTTATTAACTTTCCGTCTTTGCCGAGCCATTTTAAAATAATCCTCACATTCGTATCATTTGTTTAAAAATTCTTTTTCAGTGATTCATCTGAAATTTTTTACCTGATTAAATAGATCAAACGTTTGAAGTGAAGGCTCGCATTTTTCTCGTCTTCCATCTAAACATTTCTCAGAAGTATCATCCATATTTCCTTTCCATCTGCTCCATTCTATGTGGGGTGTAAGTTTATACTTTCTCTAGCCATGTCTTATTGCTACGTAATATTTTCACTTCAGCAAAACTGTTTTTGATCGAGTGAAGTTCATCGAGGCCATGTCAGACTACTACAGAGTGGCAGCAATGAGAAGGTAAGGACATTAATTTGCGTTTCCTTTTTAAACGGTCAGACTTATCACTTTCGACTGACTTTCAAGAGCAATTACGGATTTTCTTTTCGAATTTATTTGCTAAGCTCTGTAATTGCTCTAACCAGTCAAAGCAAACAAACAGTTTTTTTTCAACCAATCAGAAGGCGAAATCAAAAACCAACGGCTGTTTTTCCCGCGCTTGGAAGGGGTCGCATGTTTTTGCCCGAGTTTTCATTGACTATCAATAGCCGGCGGAAAACCGTTTTAAATGGACGCAAGCAATTCTCAGTCTTTCGGTTACACCTGATCACCTTTAAGAAAGTAGATTCCTTTCTGACGCTAATAAGTAAGAACCAAGTAATGTGTGAACTTCTGACTGAGATGACAGAGGTGTTTCATTACTGTTGTGAAAGTCACACCAAACGGTGTAGCTAAAGCCACGCGGCGACTAATAAGAACTCAAGGTAAAAACACGTGACCGGAAAAGCCCCGCTGGTTTTGGTTTTGCACCTGCGATTGGTTAAAAAACAATGTCTAAACTGTGATTGGTCACGTTGTCTTGCACAAGTTTTCAGACGGGCCAATCCCAGGGCGCAGCAAACAAAGACCAAAACAAACATAATGTCATTAAAGCCGATAGCCAGAAGAAAATTCTTTTGTGTGTATTCCTAAATCGCGCTTACTTTGTGAAGTTCTTTTTGCAGTGATCTACAAAACATCTGTCTCACAGGGAAGAGAACGGACAATGCTGATCGAAAACCCGCGCCGAGCGGCAATGGCGGCAAGTTGAACAGTGAGGTTCTACCTTTCATAGTAACTGCTTCAAACGGCAAACAAGTTTCCCAGAAAACTGGAAAAGGAAAACTGAGCACCACAGTGGAGGAAGAAAAATCGGATGCGGCAAAAAGTCGCCAAGATGTTGTTCCAACCGCTCCCGAGTTAACTAAAGATACTATTCTCCCATGCGTGCCTTCAAAGCCTGACGTACCGCATCACATGGAAGAGAAACCGATTTCAAACTCAGCCACACATCAATCGGCAGACGAATCGAGACGATTTCACAAAGAAAGAATTCGTCTTCCGAAGTTTCAGTGGACAGAATGTCCCGTTAAAAATCACCGAACGGCAAGAGAGAAAAACATTATGACCACAAAGGTTGAAAGGAAGGATAAACCAATTGTGGAAACGCTTCCGAGTAGTGAGAGTGATGAAAATGTTTTGCTTCCAACTCGGCAATTGAACTCGCGAGGTAACCTGCAGTTGGGAAGTACGGTTCCATCTGCGAACGCTAAATCAAAGCTAACGCAAGTGGCGGTTGGTAAATGCGAGATATTTAGCTCGACAAATTCATCGAGCGCTGATCGCATTCCAAAACCTTACCAGACCGCGAGAAAACTTCCTAGTGAAAGTGCTTTTATTCGGATTCGAGGGCAACAAACGGGCCCACCGCCCAAAGAGGCCAGTAAGAATGCATCGAAAGATTCGAACAAAGAAAGGCCGAGTACGAGCGAAAAGGTGTTATTGAACCAGAATGTACCTCTTCAATACATGAGCCGATTTGGTCGAAGAAAGTTCCATCACGTGTTAGAGGCGCGGTCGTTTAAGCCTGCGGAGAAGAAACTTAGAGCTGCTGCTTTAGCAGATTTTCATAATTAGAGGTCGTACCCTTAAATAAGTGAACCTGAAGAAATAATCTAGGCAAAATTTGCTGATTTTGTTTCTACGGAATTACGGCATAAAACTTTGCGGTATCTGATAAGTTCTAAGACGACACTAAGTTCTAAGAAGAAAGTTATTTATGACTGAGATGAAATTTGAAGAAACCAATTTCTACAACGATTAAACTCCACCGGAGAAAATATGTGGCGTTTATTGAGTTGCGTTTTCACTCTGAGAACGCATCAAATGTTTTCCGTCAACACTACACCGGAGAAAGTTGAAAACGCATCAATCAGCGGTCGTTGTGGATTTGCGTTTGAGGAAAACTCGCTCAGGGAAATCACATGGTCATCGTTTTCGAAAAGCTCTGTTTTCAAAACGTTTTCCGTCCACACTAAAACGCGTAGCCAGCGTTTTCAAATTCCTCCGGTTTGATGAGCGTTTTCGAAAAGCTCCGTTTTCGTGACGGATTAGTGTAGACGGTAGGCCTAACCGTTGAAATAAAGCTGCGTTTTCAAATTTCTCCGGCGTGATGTGAACGGAGCCTTACCCAAAAGCCTACTCTTGGCTATTGATCACTCTGGTTTGGAAGGGTTAAAATCTGGTTTGAAAACAAAAATATAACAATTTATCGGAGAAAGAGTAAATATGCAATATAATACAAAACTTAATCATGCGCGTTTTTACCGGCTCGGAGGTAAAACCCACCCTTCCCTAGAGGAAGGAATGACTCCATGTCCCAAGCACAAGTCGTCGATGTGGTTTGAATTAATCATCAATTAATAAATATTTATCTTCAACACATCAACAACTTTCTTTGAGTGTCCAGTCTTTTGGCGGTTAACCTTAGTTTTATGTGAGACCCTTAGCTAGCTGATTATCAACTTAAAAGAGCTACGTCACGGTTTGCTCCTCTAGAAAAGTTTAGGCTAAATTTTTCAAGTTAGTCGTTTGTAATCCGCGTCACTCTTCTCCATCCTTAACCATCGTTGTTTCTTTATGGTTTACTATTATCTTAGTAAACCATTACCGGTATTTTCAGGTTTCCTTCAATTTAAAGGTAATTTTGTACACGGCCAAAACAACTCAAAATACCGTGACTGAGCTCCTTTAAAAGTAATCAAGTTTTTGAAGCTAACTCGTTACGGCAGTGAATTTACCTTTTTCAAGTTCAAGTTAATAAGTTAATAGGCTTTCTCCTAGGCCTTCACGGGCAATTGAGTTTCGGTGACTTATCCGAGACGAACAGCCGGAGTAGCCACACTTTTCGCCTTCGACCACGTGACCCGAAAACTATTGACCGGGATGAATTATGGAGGCCTAGGAACTAGGCAAATAAATAGTTTTAAAAAATGTTTCACTTGCTCCCCAGCGCAGCCCGACAGTTTCTTTAGAAACAAATAACTTTGCTGATTCTATGTGAAAAGAGCTCTTAGCAAGAGCTCGTTGAAAACATTAACGTCTATTTCAAAGCTTTCCAAAGAGATAGATAGTCGTTTTCTCGTATAAGAGCAAAGTGATTCATCTCTTTTATATCCCTTCATTTTAAGTCCACCAATCATCTGTGCAGAATGAGTAAAGACAAGGTCCTGTGGATAAACGTTAAGAGAGTTAAGCCTTATTCCCAAGTTAATACTTCCCAAGTTAGTTTAAGATCACTTCGAGTTTCGGAAATCTCATTAATCGTTTCAAGAAATACCAAATCACACGCATTTTCATCCTTCACGATAGAAAATATCCACGCAACGCGCGTCGTTACTGATCTGGGAAAGAACTGTGAGAAGGACTACTTTGAAAATAAACCCTATACGGGTAACGAATTCGCCAATTTCTTTTGTCAGAAATTTAACAATCAATGAAAGCGGTTTCTTGAAATCAAGCTGCCAAACTCCTCAGCACAAAGCTCCTTGCTTCAAAATTATACCTTCCTCGCAATATACGCATCCAGTCTAGGCCACGGTCTAAGCCGCTTCTTTTGATTATAAACCCCTCTCCCCACAGACCTTGCGTCGTATTATATGTTCTTGCAGTACTCACAACGACGTTATTTCATTCAGTGTTTCCAAAGTTGATGTTGAGAAAGTTAACATGCAGAGAAAACCATTTTAAAGGCAAAATTCCTCCTAAATATGTACCAAGACAGTTTAGAAACCGTATGTTAATTCTGATAGAAGCCCTCACAAAATACCCTCTCGGCCTCAACCCGCGCCAAAAAGCATCATACGGTTGCGGTATTTTTATCTCTGTGCCTTCGTTACTCAGGTGATATTAATTTTGTTTTGATAATTAACATTTGTTTCATTTGTCCTCACAAAAGCGCCTTCGTTTTGTCGTCCTTGTTAATTTCCTTCACCAGGAAATATTCCTTTTATACTTCGTGCTAACTTCCTTCTGTTTGCGTTAATTTGATTAAGTTATGAATTCCTTAAAATCATAACTAGCTCGTTATTTTCGGCTGAGTCAGAGAACAAAACAAAACTTGCACGGCGTAAAATAATAATTCTAAAATTTTGTAGACCGTCGTCTCCCGCGCTGAATATCCCCAGATATCCCATGACTCTTTGTAAACAAACTTAACTCGCACCAGTTTCCGCGAGTGATCAAACATGGCGAACAGCAACAAGCGTTGGTCACTTGCTTTGTAATGCAGATTAGTCGTTGGCCAACTTTTTGTTGACGTTTGTCGCTGTTGTTCTCATAAGCCAACTTAATGACATCCTAGCGATCAGACTCTATTGTAATTTGCTGTCAAAGAACAGTTGGAGTCGCATCCTGAAGGAATGTGGCTGAAAAAGGCGAAACACCACAACGGCTTTCCTCGGAGCGTGTGAAAGTGGTTGTTATGGTCGGATAGATTTACACATAAAATTCAATTAACGCGTTTAGCACCACATTAGACATCAAGGCTTGCAGAACAAGATCAAGATCGAGGACTTCGGTTTCCTTTTAGAGTTGCCGATCAAAGCAAACCGGTAATTTCGTAGGAATTATAATTTATTTCGCTGGTTACCAAGTGAAACTTGCCACGCACTTATAAAGTTTCTACGATCAAGTCCCCGGACCTCGGATCGAGCAAGCTTGGCTCGTTTCATTACTCGTCTGGATGAAATGAATCCTTTAATGCTTTTATCACGACTATTGAGAACTGTTTCTTGTGTACATTTGGGTAAATTGTGTTGACATGGCTAATGAACTCCTCGTGTCAAGCAACAACTCCATAAAGCGACGTTGTTGAGACCTGATTGCAAATAATTTGCCTTTCCTTTGGCTTTTATCGGACGAAGTGCAGTTTAACCCTTCACCTAGGATCAAAACGTTAACAGACGAAGCCGTGTTACTTTGGCTGCAATGTCTCGCATGAGAACTGGTTTGAAGCCAATTGAGCCCACAAGGCGTTCTCCGACAAAGTTTCCCCCAGTAAGAAGTGGATGGAGATCTAACTCTCCACCTTTAGCAGGCAGTGCTAGAGAACCAGAGTGGTCCCATGATATGATTAGAGGGATTCAGTTAAAGACAGCGACCAAAAGACCCTTGGTAGCAAGTACTTCTCCCAGAAGGACTCCAAACACTGATGAGATTAAGACAACACCTCCAGTAAAACAACAAGCGGAAAGAAAATTTTCCAGCCCACAAGAAAATGGCAAGGATAAAGAAATTGAGGTTAGTCACTGTTGTGTATAAAATCACTGTGAAATGAGTTAAAATCTTGGTTGAGCTATTTTTAGGAAGATGTACTAGTCGGTTTGAAACCCCCCTTTCTGGGTCAACAGCCTACCTCCCCCCGCTCCCCCCAGCATGTGACATTTTTATTTTTCAGGGGGTCAAATTCCCAACCTCAGGCAAAATAGCCTATGTGTAGCTGTACCCATCCCCCAAGGAAAAACATTTTTCCTCAGGGTTGGGTACAGCTACACGTAGGCTACAGGCAAAATGGTTTTCAAAATACCCTTAGGCTCTAGTGCCGTTATGGCTTGTGCTCCTCTTGGAGTGACAGGTCTAAATACATGTCAGTGAAGTTTGTGGCACCAAGTTTTGTAGCTTTTTTTCATGATTTTCCAAAAGTATCACAGACTGCAAAACACATTTCTGAAAAAATTCTGACCCGAATAAACTCTTAGAATTTCTAACAATCATTTATTTTTGGTTTAGTTTGACAGTTAGGCTAGATAGAAATTAGTTTACCAACAACCTGTCTGCATTTTTAATCTGTTTTCAGAAACTGAAGCTGAAGATCCTATCCCTTCAAAAGCTAATTGAACAGCTAAGAACTGAAATCAACGAGAAAGCCAACACAATAACGGAACTGGAGGAGAAACTCAAAGTACAGGTAAAGAAATATAATTATATGAAATAATTTTTTGGCAACTTCACTCCATAATTGCCATAAGACTGGGAATTCGGAATTCTTCAACCTCTTTAGTCTTCATTTATGGAAGGAGGATTTGCCTTATGGACATAATTTTATTATAGGAAAACTCTTCTCTGAAAGTTAGCCTATAGGTGATTTGCATGATGATGTTGTTTGACTACAACTATCAGAATCCTTCACTCTTTCTGTTTGTTATCCTAATTAGGGCAATTCTTATTTAAACCCCACTGGGAATTCAAAATTTAAATAATAAAAAAAAACGATAGGAATTCTGGTAGTTGTAGTCAAATGACACCAACGTGCAAATGTGCTATTAGAACATACTACAAACCCAGCCATTACAAGAACTTTACAGGGTTTGTAAACCATCAGTGATGTTACACATATCGTGTTCAGGGCTGACAATAAGAGCTGTAACCCATAGCATTTGTTACAGCTGTGTGCTCATGATTGATGGACCCTTAAAATTCACCCATAAAGTAAGCAGTTTGTTACATGAAGATCAAGGTTACAGGTGAATCAAAACTTTATTACAGCCCTGATGTTTACTCAACAGGTAGCAGAATTTGAAGAGCAGATTAAGAAATTGAAAGCAATCATCAGTGAAAGAGAGAAAGAAATAGAGGAAAAGAAGACGATTGTGAAAAACAAAGATGTAGAAATCAGTGAATTGAAAGACAGCTTTGAAAACGAAAAAGAAAAGATGAAAAAAGAGGTAAGGATACGTAAAGAGGATCATTTTGGTGTCTTTAGTGGCAATCATAAGGTAGTTATTGGGTTTGATTTTGAGTGACATCAAACACCTCATTTCATAGATTCATCATAAACTTGTTGCATGTGACAAAGTTGAGAAAAGCCTAAAACAGGCTTTTTCAGATGGTCATCCAGACATCCTTCATAATACTTTTTTCACATCTTGCTCTACAAATTCTTAGCTAAGCTGAACCCATAGCAAATTATGGCTACCTGCTTTTAAAATTGTAGCTCAAGGAACGATCCTTTGATATACACCTGCTGGTTATACCTGTAGGCCTGTTAATACCTTTTAAAACCAAATCAGTTTATTCCTGGATAACATTTATTAGATTTTAAAGAGCAGCTATTTCTTTCTTAGATTCCTGCAATTTTTATCCAAAAAGTAGGTAGCTTAGAAATGATTGGTCAGTTTGACAGCACTTGCCATAATTTAGTTTAACTTCTTTTCTTAGTTTGATCACGAATTGGAGGAGTTAAAAGCTCAGCATCTCAAGGAACTCACAGACCGTGATGGTAAGATGAAAGTCTTGAAGATGCATATGGCTGATGCTCTTAAGGATAATTCAAGGTGATCTTTTGGTTGTGACTATTAAAACCCTTGACTTATAAGATTTCTTTTTGCTAGAAAAAATTGTAAAGCAAGCAACATTACATGACAGAATAAATAAATATGAATTTGATGCTTTTATTAATTTTGTTTCTCCACACACTGGAGTCTCATCTGCAGACTCATGAGTTTGAGCTGTGTTGTAAGGCATAATAATTATAATACCATATATACCATATGAAGCTTCTGATCAATAGCTCTCATTTCATTGGTGACATGCTTGGGTTTTATTCAGACATTCAAAAATAAAACCTTCTTCAGGGCTGTCATTAAGGGCTGTAACCCATAACACCTGCTGCAGCTGAGTTTGTTTGATGGGCCCTTGATGTTACAGATGAACTGGGCTATGTAGGCTTAATAGGCAATACAATTCACTCAAAAGGCAACAAGTTTGTTACAGGTGTGAAGCTCAAGGCTGCAATTGACTCAAAACTTAATGACAGCCCTGCACTTAATAGACCTTTTGAAACATAATAAATGGGAGATCATGACAGGATTGGTTCATATCTTTTCATGGAGCTGTTACATTAAAGAGTTTCATCCAAAGGCTCAAAAGCCAGCACTGCATCAGTTAAACATGTGACAATATAGTGGAAGCCATGTCTATGAGTAAGTCTTCTGAAGACAAATTTTTGGTAAATTATGTCTGGTTAATAATTGAGGTTCAAGGGTTAACCTCCATTTTTTGTTGTATAATGATATTATTTAATATTTGACAACTTTTAGTTTTAATAACTTTTTTTTAATGTTTTTGCAGGGAGAGGCAGCTGCAACTTGAGGAGCTAACCAAGGAGCTCAAAAGAGTAACAGAAGAAACAGATGTGCTGAAACACAAATTACAATCCATGAAATCATCAAATCAGGTACCACTTTAGAACTGCTTTTTATTGTATCTAATTTGACAAACAAAGGCCCAGTAGAACACAGAATTTCATATTTACAGTATAAGTGAAATTTGCTTTAACTGTGTGAGTGAAAAAACCGTGAACACTTTCATTTAATTCTGTACTGTCCACGCGAGAAAACCTCAAAGCCACAAACTAATTACTGTTGCTGTCTGCAGTTTAGCTTTCTCACACTTAAACTGTAATTAGGTTTTCCCTTGCTACACAAGAACATCCCATAAATATGTCTGGTGTTCATGGCTTTCTGAGTTTCACAGTAACAGCAGTCACAACTAATTTGTTTTCTTTTATTGCAGGGCAAGTGTCCAAATTGCTTTGTAATGGAGAAACAACTCCAATCAAAAATTGTTGAACTTAGAGACAAAGAAGTTGTAACTATTGAAATGCAGCAGTTGTGTGCAAAAATGGAAAAACAGCTTGTCCAACAGGTAAGACACAATGCAATAACTAATATTATGAAGAGAATGCAGTTGTTGAATACAAAAGCATGCCATCTAGGAAATTTAAAAAAAAACATGTGACAAGTGCATAACAGAAAAGCTGGAGATTTAGCTGAACTCTGTTGTTCTCACACTTCTCAAGTGTTCTTGAAATGTTCAATAGTAAGAGCTGTATAATTATTATATTATATTTTCAGGATGAGCTTCTACGGCAATGGGCCAAGAATAAAGGAAAGCCAGTTAGGTGATAAAGCAGGTGAGATCTTACTGAGGATGTTAATGCTTTGAGAAGAAACGAAAATCGTGACTCATAGAGAACAATAGTACTGTTATTCATTACTGAAAACTGCTTTGCACCAGTCAAGAATATATTTTGAAAATAATTCAAGATAATATTTATTACAAGTAGTTCCGTTGTTAGAGTCACTAACAGTGATAAAGCCAAAAAATTGGTTTTAAAACAAAACATTTATTTTTTTTTCTCTGATTTCTTTTTTTAACAGGTGACATGTTTTGATGTATACATAGTTGACAACGATCAGGAACATTTCTTCATCCATAAAAATTGTATTACTCTTGAAGTCAATTTATTAGAAATACAGCCAATTTTGCAACAAGGATAAAATTAACAAGTATTATCAATGTTCAATTAAATTATTGTAATGCATTGCTGAATGATGGGAAGTGACTGTAATGCTTAGTTAACAACAACTCGCTCTCTAATAATATTGTATGGACAAAAACTAACAAGACAAATCTGGCAGTAAATGGGACCATGGGCACTGGGTACTCCCTGGGATAGCAACGAGAGTGGGTGGTAGCGACACACCTTGGACAGGTAATTGGGTGGTTAGCGGACACACCCTGCAAACAAAGTGGGGTGGTTAGCAGACTCAAACCCCAAAGCATAAACACAACATGGGGTGGTTAGCAGACACAAACCCCAAAACAGAAACTTGGGTAAGATTGTTCATCGTTTAGCAAAACAAAAGGTTTCTTTTGTTTTTCGTTCAACTAAAGATCTCCAAAAGATACCCTTGGAACACTGAGTTTTTTGCATACGTTATTTCTCGAAAACAAAGCACAAATCAACAAAAACAATTATGCAGCAATGCTTTTCATGTCAAAACAAGTCAGTCTGCCAAAAATTAGCTCTATCCTGTAAAAAATAAAAATCGGCCCAGAATACTATATACGTCCTTTTTGCATGAAAGCCTTCAATTGTAAGTAACAGTGAAATAATTTTAAGAAGTTCCAGTACAAAAGGCTCTTGACATGCTTGACAAAGATGGAAAACCCAGGGAAAAGTTTAGTATGCTATGCAATGTGTCAGACACAAAAGATCGTGTTTGACCACATTTCCAAACATTGAGAAGAGAGTTGAAAATATGATGCATAGTGGAGTACTTTTGATGAACTTTGTGGTGTTCGGAAATGTGATCAAACACCGTCTTGAGTGTTACATATATCTTCTCAATCAAAACTCAGACTTGGGAGAAAACCGAGAAATAAAACCGTAAAAATATATGCTAATTAGGATGAGATATCCAAACACCATGCCATCACATTATTTATGGTTTCCTCTGTTGAAATATGATGAATTATTAATGAGTTTGAGAAGCTATCACTTTTCTTCCTATATGCTGAAAATGGTTAGAAGAAGTTTAAGTAAAGGAAGAAGCAACATTTCAAGACCAAACAGGGGTGGTGTGGTAGGCCTTTATCACCACACCACACCACCCCCCCCCCCCCCCACCTCTCCCCTGATAACCATATATGGTTTCAATAAAGGTTAGGTTCAAAAAACGTTAGGTTGTGACAGATTAACTTTCTACAGCTCAATGCTTAATAGATATGAGGTGCAGTTATTAAATTTTGTGAGAGGGAGAGTCTTAGATGAGAAGGATTAAAAGATTGAAGATGTATTTTTAGTCCAAACGGATTATTTATGTGTTGTCATAATTTGAGTTTTTGTTGAACACTAAGCCACAGAGAAACGAGTATCTGTATAATATATTACTGTGTGACAAAGTTACTTGAGTCAAGCATTTGTATTGGCAAGGTATAAGAACCGTCATTTTTTTCCAAAAAGTGAAAATAAACCGCAGGCTCTTTAGTTCACAGTTTGTTGTTTTGTGTATATTTCCTATGGCGATTTCTATCTTTGTTATGTAATACAGTGAACATCATTTTTTTAAATATATACAGGGTTGATAGCAAAATTTACATGTCAAAGAGATTAACGAGAAGAATGTAGTGTTATTTAACCTGTTTTAAAGTGTCATTCATGGTTAGTCAAAACAAACAAAATCAACTTAAAAGGAAATAAAATTGGCTTACTAGTTGATTTAGTCTGCTTATTAAAATGGTATTAAAATAGAATAAAGACTACATCCATTCCACGAGAAGTCACGATGATCCAAAGTTCAAAATTGCACAAATGTGTATTTTTTTTTCAAACCGCCAATGAACAGAGATTTCCAAAAGAAACTAATTTGTTTGGCCACGCTTTGCAGCTACTATGTGTTCCTATGGTAACGGTGATTGTGATACCGGCTATTGTTAGAGTGAAGTTGTGGTGCTTTTGTTGTAGAGCTGTGTGCATCATCCTTTGTACTCGGCATTCATAATTGCAAAGGTAACGCCACAAGTCTTTTGTGTGCGTTTGTCAACAACATAAGTAAGATAATTTTCGCGCATTTGTGTTTTCCCAAGGGAGTGATTATTTTAGCACGTGAAACGGCCCTGCTAATTTCCGCCCAAGATATCGTTTCCCAGTTTTTGTGCTTGCTATTGTAGCTAATCAGCATTTCTGAGAGTTTGGCAATCTGTTATCACCTTGCAGGCTTTGTGTTGGACTGCGTCACTCTAAGAAGAGTGATGTTTCTAAGGAAATAGACTCAAACGAAGTTGAATCGACGGCGTCGCGTGCACGCAGGAAACGAGATTTATACGCGAACCTGCTTCGCTCGACACGTTTGAAGAACACACAGCTTTGACATCATCTTTTCACGTTAACGGAAGCTGAAAATTTCAGTTTAACAAGCAAAGTAAACAAAAGATTTAACCTCTGCCTCGCTAGTAAAACCTCTGCCTACAGAGAGACCTGCAAAAGACGAACACTTGACGATACGAGCGCGTCAATAATACAAACAAGTGGATCAGATTTCAAGAATCGACGGTGATGCATATTCCACGTTGAAATCTTCTCAGCTGGTTTTCAAGACAAATTTATCTTCCTTCCGTGTTTAATGGCCCGTGTTAATTGTTATAATTGTTCGTGAAGTGGCATGGCGAAGAGCCATGAGATGGTACAACCGAATTCGTACAATACCCGCAAAATTCGAGGCGAGTTGTACACAACCTCCGCGGGGGAAAGGTCGCCATTCTACGATTCGGACTCGCCAAGCGATACTCTATCGGTTAACGGGTAAGTTAATCAGTTTTGGAACGTTTATGTACTAAATGAAAATATGTTTATTAAGTAGACGTTTTATTAATCACAGTACCCCTAATTTCTTTTTTGCGATCAATCGTGGGCTTGTCAGGGAAAAAACTGCTCGAATTTTTGCTGAATGGTAGGCATTTTTTGCCCGCATGATCTCTTATTTTTAAATTATTTTTTTTTAGATTCACCAAGTTTCCTTTGTGTGAGATGTCATTGAAAAATTACAGTTTATTTTCTTTAAACTTAGCGTTGGTTCACAGCTGCATAAGCTTAAGTTTTGTTTATCGAGATATGATTGCTAACACAACGAAAGCAGCTGGAGTTCTTCAACAACAACACCGTTGCTTAAATATAAAGGCTAA
This sequence comes from Orbicella franksi, assembly GCF_964199315.1. Classification (NCBI taxonomy): domain Eukaryota; kingdom Metazoa; phylum Cnidaria; class Anthozoa; order Scleractinia; family Merulinidae; genus Orbicella; species Orbicella franksi. Next base: position 8,050,353 of record NC_138156.1, on the reverse strand, counting down.
ATTTTTTCAAGCTGACTGGTCTCGAAATGTATGCCTCAACGCCTACTCTTTTATCTACCCTACTATGCAGGAAATTAGCGAATAGCTAAGAAATTCTGCAATTTAGTAAGGCCTCATTTGAAAGTAAAATGAAAAAACATGAAAACACTGTTTACATTTGTTTCACTAGCGCCTCAAGCGAATCGACTTCGGCAAGATCTTCTCGCTCCTCTACTTTGGGTTCAGGGTTATCTAGTCGTTTAACAACAACTACAGAAAGCGATGGCGAAACCGAAGCTTTGGACAACGTCCGTGTTGTGGCAAGGTTGGTAAATTAAATTGAGATCGGATGTTTACATTTCGCTAATATCTTTGAAGGTTATTATTTCGAACTTGTCGTGACTGCCTCCTCATATGTTTGATCTGGTTAATTGTCGCGGCCTATCAAAAATTGCGCCGCACAGCTTCAAAGATCACGAAGTTCACTTGAGTTTTGATGAAATAATATGATTGACTATTAAATCATTATTTACTTTATAAGGTTTGAGAGTGATATGAATTATCAAGACTCTGGACGTGTTATCTTCCAAGACCAAATCAAGCCAGCTGATGTATCAGTGAAGATTGAGGCTGATAACACAAGTTTTATGGAAAAAAAGTCTTTTAATAAGTTGACTGTTTTACTGAACATCATCTGCAAAAAATATTCTTTAATTTAATGATTTACCTAATTGTGAGTTTTCATTTAATTTTATTTGATTTACCACCTGTAATTACCTAATTTCACTCTAAAAGTACATTCTGACCTTAAGGGAAAACACATTCTCTTTCGGTACTTGTAGATCTAAAGACCCTGTCAAAAATGGTCCTCTGTATGCATGTATCTGCTAACTTTTTTTCTCGCGAAGTGCATTAGACATAATTTTTCTTTGTAAGGGTCAACATTTTGCCCCTCCCCCTTCCCAGCCCCCTCTTAAGGCAAGAAAGGATTCACCATCAAGGGGACCTGCCTTATTACATAAAATTTTGCCGACACATTACTTAAATGATTTTGAAAAATCCTTATTAAGCAGCACTTTGATTTGGCAGTTTTTTGTAAATTTTGTAACATAAGTCACTAAATTCTTGTGATTTTGTGAACTGAAACTTTGGCAAATTAAGGTATTTGAAACTTTTACGATGACAATAGAACATTTATGTGATAAAATCATAAACGTCAATAGCTTCATTTAAACTCTTTATAAACATGGAAACTGCAGAGTTCACATGGGAATGCAAAATTTAATACTAGCAAAGGATCCACTTCAGTTGTCAAGCTGAAATGACTGAAATGTGCAGGAGACATCTGATACATGTCGTAATCGACTGTCAAATAGCATTATTGTGTGAAACTGACCAGATAGCGGAATTTCTTATTGTACTCACTCCAATTTAGGGATGATCTAAATTTTGGTGCATTTTAATTTTAATTAACAATTTTGAGAAAAGTCACTAAATTCAGTAAATTAAAGTGTCACCAAAATTTCACGTAATAACTAAAGCCAGCCAGCTTGCAGTGTAAGCGTTGCGCATGTGCAAGGTGCGCTTGCAACTTATCGGTATAAGCGCATATCAAGTAGATTCAATGCGATGTTATATTAGGAAAAGTGGGTGGGGAGGGGGTGGGGATGGAAGGAGGTATTTTTCCTTCCCCTCCCCCTTACTCCTCTTTAAGCCCCACTCCTACTCCCTCGAATGCCTTTCTCGTCCCAAGCCTTTTCCAAATTTGAATCCAAGATGTGGCATTCACTTGATCAAATTTATACTTGCATGCAAAAATACACCTGCATTTATATGACAGGCTATTTTTATGCAAGAAAGTACCCTTCTTTTTGCCCAATTCTCCTACCACTTTTCTCAATGTACACTATTGTGTGTTGGTCTTTTACCCTAGGCGGTCCTCTTTCATTCATAATACTATTGTCTCTCATTTTTAGAGCACGTCCTTTAAATCCTTTTGAGAAGGAAAGAGGAGACAAGAACATTATCAAGCTGCCAGGTGATGGAGCAGTTTGGGTGAGTTATCTCTACTGTTTCATTGAGTGCATGGCGAATGTGGTTCTGGTGTTAGTGGGGGGGGGGGGGGGGATTTATATAACCTCAGACTCTCACTAAAGGTTATATGGTAGAAGAAACTGATAGGTCATCAAATTTCAATACTTTGAATGATGGACTAATTTGAATTTTTATGGTTCATTGTTATCCAAACATTCAGTTATCCAGATTTCTTTGAAATTTCCATTAATAAAAACAAGAGAGACTGAATTGTTGGTTGATATTTGCAGTTATGAATACATGCATCAGATATTTTAACAATATTTTTTTTTTAGATTTTAACATCAACAAACCCTGCATATCCTTCTTTTGTTCTTTTCAACAAATGCATGTATTTAAAAAAATCATCCATTTGTTTGTGAATGTTCCTCTGAAACTTTCTTTTTTTAATTGCTCAAACAATTACAATAATAATATACATGAAAAAATTACTCGATTCTGATTGGCTGAGAGCAGTGCAGTTCAAGTGTAACACCAGTGCTAAAAGTGTAACACCAGTGCAAATTACACATCGCAATTCTAGATTGTGATTAGCTAAAAGAAAATAGGAAATTTTCTAAGCCAATGATATCACATAAAATGATGATGAAAATTTAGTGCGGAAACTTTGAAAAAAGTTTTCTCAAATGAGAAAAAATGGCCTCAAGTAAGATTTTCTGGCGTTTCCTCCAAGCAAATTTTTTCACTCACTGAAGCAGCTCGTGCAATTTCAGCTTTTTGAAAAACTCACTCATGCAAGTTAATTCCAAATTGAACTCGAAACCATATGATTACCTATACTAATGTTATTACAATTTAACTTAGACCATGGTTACAAAACAGTCAAAAACAGTCTACGGAGTTGCGTATCTACGCATTACAATCTACACATTACATACAACAAATTTACAGTATGCTTCTTACAGAGAAAGGACACTACTGGTAATTTACAGCTCTTCCTTATATTCACATGCAATATTTACATCAGCTACTCTGAAACTTGAGAAAAACAATAAAATGTTGCTATTTCAGACGACCTACAGCCACTGCGCACTTAATGGCTGATAGGATACGATGGCTTATCACAGCCGATCAGATTGCAGCTAGCATTTGGATTACTATACAGTAAAATTCTACTACTTAAGTAGTTTTAGTGTATATGCATAACATGCAAATCTTTCAAGTGTGGAGACTTGTTCTTTGCAGATTGACAACAGCTTTGGCCAGATCAAGCCTTTTACTTTCAATGAAGCATTTGGTGAAGAGACCTCACAGGAGGAGATATTTGAAGGATGTGGCATTAAACACTTGGTGGAGATGGCTTTAGAAGGGTTGGTACCAGGGGGGGTTTACTAGAAAATCTGTAAATCTACCTGGTTATCTTCAGTTTCTACAATTGCCCTTCTCTTCTAAAAGGGATGGCCGTTCTTCCTTTCTTAGGATCCCAAATGGTTCAAATTCAAGACCCTTCTGGGCAATAAGACTAATTACTATTCTATGAGACCACGAATTTCTTAGCCTCGCAAAGGAAATTGAGAGTCCAAGAAGGCATAATTTACTTTTAAAGATGTTTTACTGTCCTTAGTAAAACTCAGAAACTAACAATGTAACTTTTTGTTGTTTCAGGTATTCCTGTACAGCCTTTGCATATGGTCAGACTGGATCAGGGAAGACGTACACCATCACCGGCCCACTAAATCTGGTAAATGTTTTTTCTTGTATAAATACTGTGATACAATGGACTTTAGGCAACTTATTAAAGGACAGCAGTTTTTCAAAGTTTATTTGCAGTTCGTTTACTGAAACCAGGGCCACCCAGACAGTGAAAATCAATCAGATGGCAGAACTTGTTCATTGTGATGCATACACGACTATGGTGTCAGTTAATAAATTGTTAAGCTCAAACCATTCAGTAGTACTTTTGCATACTTGCGGTTTTAACAAGAATTCTCCCTTGTTTGGCGTATAGGAGAAACTAACTGCTCACAGGTTGTGTACTGATGAGCCATCAAGCTCTTTTTATCCCAAAGGTTGGATCAGACTTACCAGTTTAATTACTTAAGATACAGTTACATTTGAGGTGACTTTAATTTTTCCTACTGTAGAAAGTTTCAAGTTGACCTATGTGAACTGAGTTGATTAACTATATGTACAATCATAGATATAATAAAGAAAACATGAACTTACTGTATTTGAACATTACAGGAAGGCCCTGTGGCTAACAAGGACAAGTTTATTCCTGATCCAGACATGCAAGGACTGATTGAAAGGTTTGTATCTCATATGTACAATGATTGTACTCTAGGGGTGAGTTGAGTGGGGGGAAGGGGGGGGGGGCTATTGCATGTAGTGTGGTAATTTTCAAACTGGAGTCGGCTTTTCCATTTGGGATTTTCCATGGATTTAACAACTCTAAGATCCAATGTTCTGACCACTTATGTTTTGGTTTCAAGGTTGTCACTTTAGCCTTCTAGGTCTGTAATGACTTTAAAGTCTGAGATCAGGTATGGGTGGTATGTAGTGGGGTACATGTATTGATTGACAGTCCCCCATTTTAAGTTAACTGTAAGATGGGGGAGTGTCACTAAAAATGTGTGAAAAAATAAATATTGCAATCTTGATAATGTGCAGGAAGTATGGAGCTTAATATTATTTTATTTGATTATTGTTTTATTGTTTCAGGTCTTTCCATTATTTATTTGAGCTAATGGATAATCGTTCAGATGTTGTGTATATGCTCAAAGCTTCGTATTTGGAAGTGTATAATGAAAAGGTACAAGCCTTTCAAATGTTATTTGTACATGTTAAGTTGTAGTTACTATATTGTAATTTCACGAAAGAAAACATTAAAACTTTAAAGGTAGCATTGTGTATCTGCCCAAGTGTAAGGTATACCATGTTTACGTGAAGGTTGGTTTTATTTATTTGTTGGATTCATTTGTTGTGGTTTCAGAAAATGTCCATGCCCAACCTAAAAGAGGGTTTTTGAAAATTCCATCGATGAAGCAGGGGGGATCAAAAGCCAAAAGTTTTAAAGATCCAAAATTGGAATTCCTGTGGGATGGGAGGGAGGGGTATGGATATTTTCTGGAAAACACAATGGAGAATATTTCACCAAAACTATGAACTTTTGCACTTGCCCCAACTTGATTGGATAATTTATCAACAATTTTATTTACATCATAGTGGATACAAGTGTTTAAAAAATAGTTGTAAATGCTATCCTTTGTTTATAACAGGTGCAGGATCTACTCAACCCCTCCAGAGCAAGAGACTCCCTTCCTGTGCGCTGGGCCAGGGACAGAGGCTTCTATGTAGAAAACTTGTTTTTTGTGGAGTGTGACGCACTGGATGACCTTACAGCTGTGTTAGAGGAAGGTATGGTCACACCATCATAGTATGATCAACTTCTAATTTCTCTCTAGAATATCAATACAAAATCAGGCATACATTTCATGAGAATTATGATAATGGCCACCCTGGGAAAATTGTTTTGATGTACTAACAAATTCTTCCAACTTGTTTACTATAAAGAAATTTCTGGAGACAAGTAAGGAGAATTTGTATACTGGTATAAATTTCAGTTAACTATTGGTCAAGTTCTTCTGATACTACTCCCTCTCAGTCTTTGATCTCGAAGGTGGGGCAGGTGGAGGAGAGTGACTAGGGGGTAGGCAACCTCCCTTGTGTCAGTAGTACCCCTCCCTTACACTCCTCTGTTTCTCCATTTGCAAGCTACATTCTGCAGTGTAGGCAGTAGGATTCTAAAAAAGTGCCGTATGGTCATCCCAGACAAGTAGATTTTCCTGTTGAACAATTAACATTTCATTCTCACTTACTCAATGGGCAAAGGCCCAGGCAAGTCTTCTTCTAAGTAAGAATAAAAAAGTAAACTAATTCTTGCCCAGAACGAGCAAAATTTGAGAGCTGCTTCACCCAAGGGCAAGGTAAGGTAAGGTAAAGTCTGCATACGAGCGAAGTGGCCCATCAGGCCAGAGCTTATCCCGGTTTCCATAGCATGAAGCAACTAGGAATATTTCTACTCCCCCCTGGATAGGATGCTAGTCCATCGCAGGGTTACCCCCAGCATTAAATTCGCCAGTACCCATTTATACACCTGGGTGGAGAGAGGCACTGTGAGAGTAAAGTGTCTTGCCCAAGAACACAACACATTGTCCCCGTCCTAAGGGAAAACTGGTATTCAATTGTTTTTCAAGCCATGGTCAAATGTTAAACTCCTATGTCCTACTTTTTGCTGCACTCACACTTCTTTTCTAATCTTTTGCAACAGTAGTTGTGTTCTTCATCCTCCATGTTTGACAAGCTTTAAGGGGGTAGGATACCCTAAAATATGGCGATGTTCATGAAAAATTCAATTTCTTGAAAATACCAGGCTTAAGACCCTTGACGACTTGTCAAAAAAACTCTGAAACAATCTTGTCGAATTTCCTACCAGATGAGTGTGAAATTTAAGGAAAGTACACAGTGGTATACGTTTTTTTTCACGGAGCAACGGCCATAGCAACGACTGTTTACTGTAAGAACGTGACCAAAAAGATAGATTATTTTTAACTAATATGAACAAAACTATTTAGAAAAAAACTTTTAAGACATGCACAACTTGATTGGTATAATTATTTGTCAAAAGCTTTGCCTCAAATTGCCATCACAGGCTCATTCATTTCCCTTATGAAAAGGAATATTTCCCACAACTGTGGTAACTTTCTACAAAATAGAACAACCATTGCACCCCCTCCCCCGAGATCCAATCTGCACCCCCCTGCTATTTGTGGCTCGTTAAATGCTTAATACTTTGTGTAAGAAACTTAAAGTGCATTTTTCTCAAAAGTTTACTTTTGTACCGACTGACTTCGCGCCAACATTTCTACTTTGCAAGGTTTTTAAGTAGAATTCCCGAAACTTGGGCTCATCAAAGACCAATAGTGTCGTGATGTTATAAACCAAAAAAATCATAACATTTTAAGGTCTGTCACGTGACATGAGATGATTTGTCCACTGGGTGTGGTAAAAAATAAGGTTATTTGCAAATAAAGCCTGTAAAAAGCACTGAAAATAAGAGTTAACTGTCAAAACTTAGGTTCATTGCACAGAACAAAACAGAAACTTACACGATATGCCTATTTGACCGTCAAATCTAGTTTTGTAAAAGAGCAGGAAGTGTTGGCGTCAATACTATAAAACACTACCTCAAAAGGTTGTGGCTGGTTTCCATAGCAACCATTTTGAGTAAAACTCTAGAAATTTAATTTTTCTTCTTGAGCCCAATAGCACACAATTGATCTTTCTTTACCATATTTAAACAAACTTTTTGGTCCATTTGAGGGTATCCTACCCCCCTAAAGTCAACATTTTTGTAAACATTTTTTATTCTTTTTCAGGATTGAGTAATCGACAAGTGGGTTCACATTTAATGAATGATCATTCCAGCAGAAGTCACAGTATGCTTACAGTTTACATTGATATTGAATCAGTAAGTACTACTCCCTCAGCTGGACCATCTATTCTTAATTGATCGTTCGTTGAATTTCAAAAATGTTTAGTCTGAAAAACGTTCAGGGTAAAAAAGATTGCGTGGCAAGTCCACAGAGCATCTACCTGGGACGCTGGGAGTAGCAAACGTATAGATATAATAAAATGGATAATAATTGTGCCATTCAGTTACTGTGGCAAAAAAGAACGGAACTTACATGCTCTTTGAAGATGCTAGGTGGCAAAACTTGACACTTAGCCACACAAACGTCTTGAAATGTTGCAATATTCTAATAGCGCAGCATGTTTCGAACTGGGTTTTCCAAACTAAATTATTATCTGTTGAATTTGCAAAAATAATATTTAAACAAAAAAGTCAGCTCAAATTGCTGTATGCCCTTTTGAAACCCCGTGGAGCATGCTTCATTTAGTTTTCTCTCCTCTTGATCTTGGGCAAGGTACACTGTAGTAGATCTTGATCTAACTTCTTAATTGGTTTGATCTTCTCCAGACTGTTTATTTAATCCCTTCTCGTTTTCATTTTCCTGGAGGTTCCAAAAGAGGATCCACTTTGGGGAGAGTTATACTGACCTTCACCATTGCTTTTAACGGATACGAAAAAAATGTCTTCATCTTTGTGAAAACTAATTAGCTGTTAAGAGATATTCCTTTCTCCGAAAACAAATGCTGTAGTTAAGTTGTTGAATTTGTTTCATATCTTCGAAATTAACAATCATTTTCTTTTTGTAAATGAAACAATTAACTACATCACGTGAAAATACTATTTGTTTGTTTCGTCCTACACAATTTTCTGACTTTGGCTATCATATGTTTTTATTTTTTTTAAAATTATTTTTTTAAAAGCTTTTAAAAAAGCTGAAAGCGGACCCGTTTTAGATTACTTCTAATTGTCGTACTTTTTCAGAGTTTGAGCGCTCTTTTAGTTTTAGTATAGATTGAATATCTGATTGAAAGTTTATTAAATGTGTTTTCTTTCCAGACGACTAAGTAAATTACAAGTGGCAAATGGAGATATTTTGCATAAAATGTCTAACCTAATACAACAACGCATAATGAAGAACAAACTTGAGCAAATATAGAAGATCGTTTTTATTTGGGCGTACGACAGAAGAGACGTGAACGAGCAATTTTGAGATCGAATAATTTTCAGCCAGTTTGTGAAACTTGAGTTTTATAACAAGGCTTTTGTGCAAGTTGTAACAGTAAGTGAATGTTTTACAAATGCAATGAACGTTTCATTTGGAAACTTGAAATTTGAAACCAATTCTAAACATAATGCGTTGACGAATCGCAAGAAAAGATTATTAATTCTAAAAGTGTCAAGACTTCAAAATTTCTTTAAAACGTAGGTTTGGATGTGGCCTGCCCTTTTGCGAAAATAAGCGGAGATTCTACGAGCTAAAAAGCTAAAAAAAATTGTCAACATTCCTTACAAATGATTAATTTTCGTTGGGGATTATCTGTGATTCTACTGAATGCGTAGGGGATTTGTTTTCAGTGTTGTTTGCTGATGTAAGTAACGAGTGCATTTTCCATCTTTCTCTCAGAACGACCCGGAAGACGAATCTGGTTACCCCGTTGTCAAACACGGCAAGTTGAGCTTGGTGGATTTAGCAGGTAAGAAAATAAAAACAGACTAGGAGACTGTGAACCTTGTTTGAAAGTTCACTCACATCACACGGAAGTGTCCTCTTGGCTTGTTGTCTTGCAAAAAGAGAGAGTGAAAATTCCCGCTTTTTCGTGCGCGCGGCTGATACAACCAGAATAAGACCGATCCTCTGCCTATTTGTTAGCTATCGCAGAAAGCCCCTTTTCAGTGAGATTTGTACAGTGTATCTTTGATGTATCGCCGACATTAAGTCTATATACGAGCCAAGTGGCCCATCACGCCGGAGTTTATCCCAATTTCTGTAGCATGAAGCGACCAGGAGTATTTCTACTCCCCCCTGGATGGGATGCTAGTCCATCGCAGGGTTACCCCCAACATTAAATTCGCCGGTACCCATTTATACACCCGACTGGAGAGATGCACTGTGAGAGTAAAGTGTCTTGCCCAAGAACACAACGCAATGTCCCCGGCCAGGGCTCGAACCCGGACCGCTTGATCCGGAGTCGAGCGCACTAACCATGAGGCCACCACGCCTCCCACGTATCGCCGACATACTTGAGAGGAGAATTTTTTATCGTTACATCCGACGCGTCTATGCGGTATCCGAAGCATGTCATGCACGGACGCGAAATGACGTTTTTCCGCCTTGAAAACTCAAAGAAAAAACCCACAGAAAAGCGAGTATTAATGTAAAGAGATCCCTTTTGCGCGATTCAAGTTGCAGTTTCTTTCACATGGTATTCATAGTAAGCTAGAGAATCTTGTCTTAGAAGTAAGTGAACCGAGACCTTGTCGCTTTGTTTTCATATTGAGAAAGTTTTGAATCACTTTATCGATTTTAAATGGCCTTACACTGGTAGCATTATCCGCGGGCTCGTCCAGTTTGATATATATATGGAAGCGAACATTTCGTATTGCTTTTAGTACGTAAACGATTGATGTTCTAAAATGATGGAACAAGATTGAAGAAACACAAGCAACTCACATAGAAGTGAGCAGACAAGATTGAAACACATGAAAACCAAAGCTTGACATCGAGCTCAGGTCAACTCGTACAAAAACAAAGCCTCCAAACTTTATTTCATTGTTTGTACAGTTGGGAGACTGAAGAAGAAAAACAGGCTGGGTACATATATCAATGATTGTCAAGCGAGGCGCGAAAGCCGCGCGCACAAGATGGCTGCGCCAAAAACTGGACGTGTCAGTGGGCGCAAATTTATGCATTATGTTTTATGTTTATTCCTCCTATGCTGTGCTTTTTTTTTTTTTTTCAGAGATCGAGTAATCTCTTAAAAATAGTATCGACCTGCAATTATATAGGTTAAGAGAGTGTTAAAAGCCAAACAAAACCAACACCTGCCACATTGTGAAAAACCACTTGAGCGAGAACTTTGAACTTGTACAGAAATGCCTCGTATCTTTGCCTTTCCTTAATTCTTATCATGCCCATAGCAAGACAGGACAGCGACGTGTTTGGTTCTCTTGGTCAGTAAAGTCGGAGTCATCACAATTCAGTGTTGTTCAAAAGTAACCTGTGTTATAAATATCGCAGTTCAATTAGATATCCATAAATGATTATTCTTGAACAAGATGACTTAAACAGCATTCCGGTTGACACTAGTAACGTTTTGTTTGAGTTTGCATTAATGAAATTTCATTGAGTCAGATTGTACGGTTGAACGATCGCTTTGTCAAATATGTAAAATTCATTTAATTTTGTAAGAGTACGCCAAACAGTGAACAAATCGTTGTTGGCTCTTTAATCCTTAACCTATTTTTACCTTAAAGCACCAAATTATCAAGCACAGGAGTGTATTTGTAAGTATTAAGTTATCCTAAAACTGATTTGATGGGAATTAGACGCGAACTGACCGAAACGAACGAGGCCACACATTTTTCTAACATGCAGATGTCTCTTTTGCTTTCTTCTATCGACATCACGAATGTAAACGACCACGCACTTCATAAACTGTGTGAACATTTGTCTTTTCGGAGAGTTTATGCCACTTTGAAAAATATTTGAAACTACTTAAGCAGCTAAATTCGTGAGAAATTCTTGTTCGTGGATTCATAGTGAACCATCGTGACTGTGTTCTAGCACGAGGTCAGTTATCTCTTAGAATACTATAGTTACAATTTCTTTGTTGCTTGACAACCGAAGACGTCGTTTTAGCTGTTCTTTTCGTCACAGACGTTTTGTGTTTAACGTTTTCTCTACAGGGAGCGAGCGCGTCAAAGAAACCAAGTCTGTTGGAGGCACGTTCGCCGAGTCGCAGAATATCAATAAGAGTTTGTTGACGTTGGGTAAGTTTGCTTTGCATTTTATTGTCGTGGCGTGTCTCGAGTAGGAAAGTAATTAAAGGTAAACAGATCTTTTCTGATGTGTAAACGAGTAATGAATTTTTATTCATTTGTGTACGTGTGGATTTTCACGGTTGCAGTTTGTGGAGTGTGTTTCTATGGCAGTGTTTCGCTTCGTCAAACTGAACGATTTCCCAGCTCCACGTGTTGAAGTCTGACTTCTTTACTCGACTTGTGTAAATCGCTTTAAGCTGAAGTACATGCTAAGTTGCATCCACACCGTTTGAGGCATTGGCATTATTATTAAGATTTATTGACGCTGAGCAAGGGTTAATTAAATAAATGCATACCTTAGTGTGCTTCGGCTTGAACGACTTATGTCATTTTGTTTTTGTTACATAGTGTTAAGACTCTTTAGTTTCAAAGTTGAGCTTTTTCGCCGATTGGTTGAATTTTGGTACATATCGAATCTCCCTCTATAGTTAAACTAGTTTGAGAAAGTTCCTTGAGAAAGATCTGAAAATGGCCGACGTAAAATTCGCTGTTTTGGCGTAATTAGCATACACAATATCTCAATGTTGTATCTCTTTGTTCCTCTAAGTACTCTGGTTTCCTACAAATTGTTAAAATTGTTTGAATATCTTTTTGGACCTTGCGAATTTGTTAACTCTACCAAATAAAATTTAATTACACGATTTGCTACTGACAGTTTCCTAGATTTTTTTTGTTTCTTATTATGATAATCGTGAAGTGCCCACAATTTACAGTGAACATTATGTTATGTAAAATACCCTGAAATGAATATCTTTGATCGTGTTCTGTTTCGTGATCATTGAGAACAAGAGAAGAAAACTATCTCACGCAACAGTTGCGGTAACGCCACCACAGCAAGTATTTTGAGCATTTCCTACAATTTGAATTAAACGAAAAATGCGGCAGTGCTTTAGCTACCCTGAAACAACATGGAATCTAGTTGTTAAGCTTATCACTGTTGCTGTTGTTGTTGTTGCCGCTGCTGGTCTTGTGTATTTGGGCGGGTCATTAAGAAGGCGTAGAAAATCAGTGTGTCGTATCATCGGCCAAGAGAATTTAGTATAATTAATAGATTCCATGTTTCCGTGCGTCTGTTTAGTAATTAGTCACAGCTGACGTCAAAATGGGGAGGGAACAAAAAAGTGTCACTGTTGTTCTTACCACATTTTGATGTCTTTTGTGATCTGTTACTGAACAGATGCACCGTCTTGACGGGAAAGGATAACGTCATACAGCCTTTTAAATTATTTTCCCTGATTTGAAATGTTTTGTTCTGTTTTGTTACAGGGAATTGTATTTCTGCCTTGAGCGACCCAAGGAAAAAGAACAGTCACATACCTTACCGTGACAGCAAACTGACCAAGCTTCTGGCGGACAGCCTGGGTGGTGATGGTATCACCCTCATGGTGAGCCCCCAGATCTGAGATGGTTTAAGTTAACTTTGAACATTTTTCCGGGCCCATTTCCCACGGGGGAAAAGGACCTAAGCAACTGCTTAAAAAACGTAGTTTCGTGCAAGTAAAATTTTTGGGAATCAGCCAAGAGTTTTTAAAAAGCTCTTTGTATCGTACCCTGTCAATTCATATTAATTCGCGTGTCTCGATTGGGGTGTTTGAGTCTTAGTTATTAGTTAGATTTTCGGCCTTTTCCAAGTTATGTGCAGCATCAGTCTCCTCTAAAGACTATATCATCTCTCCATTGAAATTCATCCCGCTCCAGACACTCTTAAGTATAGTTTCTGTCCAAAAACTATCATTGACTGGAACAGTCATTTCTGAGCTGACACTTAAAATTTGGACGAATTCTCAGCTATCAATCAAACACCTTTCATACCCTCTTATTACTATACTTTCCCCCCGTTTGGTTAGTTAGGGGCTAATATTTCCTCTCTGTTGAATTTCAGATCGCATGTATTTCGCCATCTTCTTATGTGGTGCAGGACACCTTAAACACCTTACGGTACGCTCACAGAGCCAAGAGAATAAAAAACAAACCTGTGGTACAGATGGTAGGTTTATTTCAATGCACAAATTCCTCTTAATTGTCTGCATAATTTCTTGTGATACTTGTTTCGAGAATTTACACTTTTATCAAGACAATTTCTTTGCTCCCTTTCTTGCAGTCTCAACTTTAATTGAATATCTTTGTATGTGTATTTTTCAGGACCCCAAAGAAAAACTGATCCTGAGCCTTAAGCGGGAAATAAAGTTGTTAAGGACTGAAAATGCTTACTTCCGCCAACAGGTAATGATTTGAAAACGTTTTTCACTGAAGATGAAACTTGTTGTTGTCTGCTTCTCCGTGGTTAAAGCACACGTCAAGACTGTTGTAATATTCTGGTTCGTTCGTTTTAAGCGATAACGCACGTCCGTTGGTAAGCGCGGGAAAACATATAACCAGAGAAAAGCGCGGGAAAAATCACATGACCAAAATCCCGAACCGTCGTTTCTGTCCCTGCTTGGACGAAACACCGATATCTTTACCCTAATTGGCTTAGCAAGAATCGGAAAGTGTAGTCATATTTTCTCGTTGTCAAATCCTTCCCTCGCACAGAACTACTTACGAAATATAAAAGAATCTAACCAAAAATATTCGACGGTGTTTAAAGAAATTTACTTGCTATTTCTCTTTCATGTAGCTAGGATTACCAAGCAGCGAGTCACAAACCTCTCTAACAAGTAATGAGAGTAAAACAACGACTGGGACAGAGAATGGCAGTACACCGAAACTTGCTCCTCCCTCGCCACCACCAGGTGTGTACAGTAGATTGAATTCTCTCGCGTGATGAAGCATTTAGCAACTGTTGTTTAATTTCCGTTATGCATGTTATCTAGAAAAAAGCCGTTACCACCTTCCCAAGGGCCCAACGGCGACTTGTGAAAGATGAATCTCCGTTCGGAATCGGGAAGAGAAAATGCTTGCTTGCTTGCTTGCTTGCTTGCTTGCTTGCTTGCTTGCTTGCTTGCTTGCTTGCTTGCTTGCTTGCTTGCGTGATGGCGTAAGCATGGGTCAATATAAGCTTTACGCACAGCTTTCGCAGTTTACTCTATTTCTAACAGATGTGGAGAATGTCAAAGGTTACAGCTGCTGCAGAGTTCATAACGTCACTTTGTTTCTTCGTTGAGGTCTTATTTGTGTTGGTCTCCTTTTCAGTTAAAAAGCTACAAGTCCCTGAAGATTCGCAGCAGAGACTCACAACTGCCAAGTAAGAGATGCACTTTTGTTGCAACAGAAAGTGTGTGGGGAACATTTTGGAATGTATATCATTTCGCAAGAGTAGATAGATAGAACAAACTGTAATGCTACTACTTAAAACGTTCTTAGCAATCTACGGAAGCAACTGCCTGTTAATGCTACTAGTGCGTTACTGTGGGTCAAATCTTCCGCGATCCCTTTGAAAGGAGCTCTGTACGGTTTCTGCAACTTGAAAAGTTTAGCCTAAATTCTTCAAGTTTGTCGTTTGTAATTAACAAATAAAGAAGCCTCGACTGTGCTCTGTTCTGTTGTAAAGCACGCAGGAAGCGGTAGAGCACGAAAGAAGTGTAGGGGAAAACACGAGACGAAGTCGAGTGTTTTTCCCTACTTCTTGAGTGCTCTACCGCTTCCTAAGTGCTTTACAACAGAACAGAGCACAGTCGAGGCTTCTTTATTTGTTTTATGATAAAGAATCCGATAATTTCCCCACGCATTTGGCTGAATTTTCAAACCAAACTTTATTTTCCAAACGAGCAAAAGTGGCGTTAGCCGTGAACTGTTCTCTGATAAAGGACGCTAAAATTAGCCAATCACAATCCTTGTTAGAATTGTTCAAATAATTTGATTGGCTAACGAAGCGACAGCTGTCAATCACAAACTGGACATCAGCTAAGCTTTCAGTTTCGAGTAGTTTCAGCGGCTTTCGAGAGTAGAACGATGCCTTCGAAGTTCGCTTTTAAGTTAAATTTTAAATACGGATTTAAAGGCAGGTGAAGGTTTATAGTCCAGAGGAATCCGGCCGTATTGTGGCCCATGAAAACGTGCACTTTTCCAGTGGAAATTACGAAACGCGGAGCTCAAAGCTTGCGGATGAAAATGCAAAATGCCGAGTTGAATTTGAACGGAGCTACAGTTATTTACGGCTTGTAGCCGCATGCAGCAAGATTGCCCGAGCTAGCGTAAAAGTTAGAAAGACTAAACGGCTCCCACTGGTTCTACTCCGAGCACAGAAGAGAATATCAGAGCAAGCTTTGCACTGATCACTCGTCGGTTCACTTCGCTGAGATGACCGGAGAACGAGCGTTACTACACTACATGTAAGTGTTGTTTGAGCAATTGAGCATTTTTACAAAAATAAAGCTTTTCATCGTCAACAGAGACAGTTCAGTTGTTGTTTTCTGTCGTTGTTTTACTTCTTAAGTATAATTTCTGCCTTCGTAACAAATATAATGTCTTTTATCGAAGCACTGTTTAGGTTGAGAATTTGTTTATTTCGCTACGTGTTTTGGCGGCGGGAATCTAGCAAAACTTGTTATTTTAGTACAGTTTTAACACTACTGTTGCTAACAATGGTCTCTGTGAGCCATATTTACTACAGACAAATAGCTCGTTTCCATTGCGTTTGTCTGAATCACAGGGGATGTTTAATTTGGTTCAAATTTGTCAAAATTCCAAAGCAAAAACTTGAAAGCCAACTTACCGTTATCAGCCCGTGCTCTGTTCTCTGATAAAGCACGCTCTTTCAGCCAATCAGAGCGCGTGTTATATGGAAACTTTATTATAATCCGTGTTAATCTTCTCCATCCTTAACCATCCTTGTTCCGTTATAGTTTATTATTATCTCTTTGGCGTTCTTCTATCTTAGTAAACTACTAGTTTCAGGTTTCGTTCAAGCTTTATAGCTAGTGTCACTGATGATCGTAGTTGTATGTTGATTCTTGTCTCATCATACTAATCCTTGCTCGTTGCTGTTTGTAGTATCGCTGCTGGAGCAAACTCTGGCCTGTACGACATGCTGCAAGAATACATGTTGGAAAACGAGCATCTTAGGTAAGGCACGGTACATTATCCATCCATCCATCATCCGTCCCTCCGTCCCGCCCTCTCTTCCTCCCTCCGTTTTTCCGTCCCTCTCTTCCACCCTCCCTCCGGCCCTTCAACCCTCCCTCCGTACGTCCCTCCGGCCCCCTGTCCCTACTCCTTTCCCTCCGTCCCTCCGTCCCTCCGTCCCTCCGTCCCTCCCTCTGGCCCCCTTTCTATCTGTCCTTCCCTCCATCCCTCCCTGTGTCCCTCCTTCATTCGTCCCTCCGTTTCTCCCTCCCTGCCTCCCTCCCTCCGTCCCTCCATACGTCCACTTTCATCCATCCACTCACTCACTCATTTCTTTCCTTCTCGTAACATTAAGACTCCACTGTCCTGGTACTTCATTTCGGGTTTTTTTAAACTTTGTCTTACCAAACCGCGTTCAATTGGTGTAAAAGGGATATTGGTTCTATTGAAATGGCAAACACTACGGTGTTTGTAAAACAATTCTCTCACACGTACACAGTTTGTTACTCGTTTGTCTCTCTGTCAGAACCCTTCACAAAGTGTAGATAAAGTATGTGTTATTTTGTGGAAAAAAAGACTCATTTTCTCTTCTTCTCAGAACGACAAACGTAGAACTTGTCCAAAGTCGCGAAGAAGTTTCGAGACAACAAATGGTAAGTAGTAGCTGCATGTATTTTGACACTGCCTTGGCTGTGTCACGGGGCTTTTTTTTTTCTAAAACAGAGATGCCATCAATCACCTTCTTTGTTTCGTCGATTGTTAGGTTTTGTCAAGAGAAAATGATCGGCTTTCCAAGAAACTAGAAGAGTTAGAAAGGTTAGTTCAATGGAGGTCACTTCAGCCCAAGCTTTTTCATACTTGCTTGTCATGCAAACTCTACGAGAGACTAATCCAATGATGAAAGCTTGAAAAAGGCGAGTTGCTTTGACATAACGTTTTATTTTATTTACTGATACCCGAAGTAAAATTTTCACCACACTACACAGTCTTCACTTTTTCTCTGTTTTTTTTTCTTCCCGCTTTTTTTAAATGGATTCTTCACTTTATCGATGTCATAAGCAAGTCTTCTTTCAATAAAGGAAACACTGTGCTCGCTCATGCACGTAGCACCGCCTCATTTCTTGAAGGAAATTGTTGCAAGTATTAGTGAAATTCTGCTTAAACCTGCAATTGTATAAAACAAGTTGTCTTATTCATATTAGTCAACTTTGCCAGTTTGTTTTTAATATTTTTAAAAATAAGTAAAATAAAAATCTTTTTTGCATATGTAGGGTGATCGTATCTTCGCCGATGTCCCTAAGGGCCTTATCTGGTGTGGAGTCGCTAAGAGGTGTTGAACGAACCGGTTCACTCCCAGAGGAGCGTTTTATGAACGCTTTCCCAGGCCACTCTGCTGGTTCACAGCCCTCGCAAGTCGCATCGGAACCGAGCCGCCTAGAAAGAAGAAATTCTTTGCCAAGTAAGAGAGAAGTCATTTTCATAGCCATTTGTGCAACGATAACTAAACACAAATCACAGGATTAGTCTTAAATGTAAGGTAAAGTCTCTATACGAGCCAAGTGGCTCATTAGGCCGGAGATTATCCCATTTTCTATAGCATTTCTACCCCCCCCCCCCCCCTGGATGGGATGCTAATCCACTGCAGGGCTACCCCCAGCGTTAAATTCGTCGGTTCCCATTTATACTCCTGGGTGGAGAGAGGGACTGTGAGAGTAAAGTGTCTTGCCCAAGAACACAGCAAATTGTCCCCGCCAGAACTCGAACCCAGACCGCTCGATCCGGAGTGGAGCGCAATAAGCTTAAATGTAGTTATCTGCCAAAAAAGTGACTGAAAATTTTCAAGGCAAGTGCCCACGTATACATCTCAAATGCTTTTTTTTTAACTCCTGTTTCAGTGCAATCCAAGGATCACCATCGCGCCACGTCAGACCCAGTCACAAAATTCCCGCCAATTCAGAACGGACCTTACCCAAACTTTGTTGGGCAGGGCGGCTGGCAGCAAATACCGGAGACTCAAGTGCCCCATCGCGAAGTGGCTCCTGGTAAGAACTGGACTTGATATGTTACTAATAACTTGTAACCCATAGGTCGTCCCTCACCAAGTAGTTGATTGAACAAATGCGCCCAGGTTTAGCTTCGTTAATCTTCGGTAATTTCTAAGATTTCCTTTGCGATTTCCTTTCCGTTATCCAATCTGTAATTTGCCCAAGGACAGGCTCAGCCGTGAATTTGCTACGCCAGCTTGACGTCATAGGGATACGTCGTGTTGCTTCAGGTTGCTTAGCAACTTCTTTGCTAGGACTGTTCGTTAATTCACTGGCAGAAAAAGAAAAAAAAAAGGATTTTGGCTTAAGGGTCTTGATCTGTTCCCTGACTTCAATCATCCATTGGTTAAATTTTCACGATTTCAGTGCGCTGCGTTTAGTTCACGTCTTTTTTATACTCTCTCCTCTCGATGGAAATCTTTGTGCCGCTCCTGCAAGTGCTATTCTCCGATTATCCTGCAATTCTCGCGTCACACCGAGGAGTTTCCGAGATTCTAGATCCTTTGATTCAGATCTTACTCCATTGCCATTTCTGCTCACTTCCTCTTATTCATGTTGTATTTGATTCATTTGTAGAGCCGAACAACAACTTTCACCATAAAGCACCGCAGGCTCGCTCTGGCCCAGACCCTTCACACAAGGCAAAACCTACAGTTAGCACGTAAGTACCAGATATAACTCTCAGCAGATTGTTGTCTTCAACGTTACTATCAAGATAACGTATAAGTTGAAGATATATTCGGTTATGTAAGTAGGTGAAGGGAAAATTCCTTAACCCTTTGAATACTAAACTTTCGCCAAAAAATACCGTTTTTAACCGTTTAGTCAGGTTTTTTAGCTGTCATGACACTAAATAAGCCTAAGTTTTGGCATAAAAAGCTTTTTTCTTTACTAAAAGGAGAGATATTTCGAGGATTAGGTATAAAATTGAGCAAAACTTCAATTCCGGGCATGCGCATAAGCCAAAATTTGGACTTTTTTGTTTTTGCCATTAACCGTTCTCAATTTTGTTTGTTGGCCCTTTCCTTTCTGTTTTTCTCGGCCCTTTTACACTGGCTACCTTTTGCATTGTATGTTCTTTCTGGCTGCAGTGAAAAGTTGGATGTTTATTGCGGGCGAAGCCTAGAAATGGACCTTGATCAATCATAAGCGTTGTGGACCATTTTACCACCGTCTTTGCACCAAAACTGATAACGTTGTTTTTCGATTTGCGACGTCGGAATGTCGTCGATATCTAAACCTGACCATTGTGCCGAAAGGCCAAGCCTAGTACTACTATCTGCTTCTCAAGAATATCTGATGACATTTAAATTGATGGCGTCACAAGTGGTACAAAGAGCACGACCATTAATTACGCATATATGCGTAGTTAGTATTCAAAGGGTTAACATAGCCAGAGTTATCGAGGACATGTCACACTTTCCAAACACAGTGCGCCATTGTATGGATTTAAACACTCGGGTCTTCTTCCCCCAGCATTATTTCTGCACGGAATTGCATGTGTCATTGTCAAGGGTGGGCAAACTGACCATCCTTGACAAATTTTCCCTGACAAACTTTATGCACGTTAAGATCCCTGTATTTTGGGGCGTTGCTACTATATAACACTATTTTAGTTGTTGCACGTTTATCTCACTGTGAAATACTCTGGTATCGTATTTTCCATGTATCAACAGAAAGAAGAGATCGGTTCCTGTGAGCGAGCGTCCTCAAAAAGCCGCTAACAGCTACGCTCGAATGTTTGCCGCTCAAAAGGAAAAAAAAGCCAAAGAAACCAAGGAAAACGAAGGGAAGAATTCACATAACAATGAGGTGAATCGCAAAAGTGGCCCTGTAGAACACGTGAATCCGCCTAACGCATACATAGATGGGATAAGTTACGGTGGCCATCCAAACACTGGGTGGACTGTGGCTAATGGAATTCCTTCAACGTACGACCCTGCACTAGGTACGTGTATTGAATGAGATGGATGCTTGACAAATGTTTGTCCAGCTCAATAACACTAGTGTACTTTAGTTTTAAAAAACACACTATTAGCGACCGAAACAGAAAAGCACTCTGTTGTAATCAATTTGGTGGTCTTGTTGCTGTAAATAACGAAATATTGAGAAATCTGTCCTTGAGGCCATCTTACTGGACAAAGTAGAAGGACCCAGGTTTTATTGCCTGAGTTGTCAGCAAAAGAGGAATGCAGAAAAACAGTTATATTTGAGGTGGGGTGGGGGGGGCGTTTATCATAAGTTGTAGATAAGCGCCTCCTTCAAACGTGGTAAGTGTAGCGTCGTTTGACCAATAACGATTGAAGCCATTCATTGTCTGTCACGGTGCATCACCGTCACATTTATGTCAAACGACCCTTGTAAATGTAGTTTTGCGTGACCAAAAAAACTTAAGCGACGTAAGAACGTTACATGTATGTCGTACGAACCTTGTAAATGTAGCTTTGCGTGACCACCAAAATGCCAGTCGCGGTGTGTTAACGTGACATGCACATTTCTCATTGCAGTTGGAAATCACCAGCTTGCTGAACGTACAAGGCAAGAACTGGAGCAGTTGGACTCTCAGATAGAATACCACAGATTTATGGCTCAGAAGAGATACAACAACAACCCACCCAGATGACCCCCACCCACCCTTACACTCCTCCCCCGGACAACACCCACATATTCACCATACGTGGAAATCTTGATGTATATGTTCAGGACTTCGTTTCATTTCTTTTTTTTTTATTTATTGCAAATGGAACAGTGGATGGGGAATGTTATGAATTTAAGAGGGAGGAAGAATTGTATTTTACGTTTAGGATAGTTGATATTTGTATATTTTCTGTACATAAAATTATTTACTTTAAGTATATTTCCACTTATTTCTTCACTGATGTATAGAGAGGAAAATGAAGATATTAAGTTTATATCAAATTTATTTGAAGATTAAAGATATACGCATCCGTTGTGTTAAAAAAATTGTTTTTTTCTCGCTATACGGCAGACCAAATGAAACGAGGACCGAAAATGGGGGGCGGGAGGGGGGCGTTTTTCGCCTTCATTTTCATTCCTCATACTATTTGCCAGCCGTGCTCGCTTTTAAAAACGTTTACATTTAAGATCAGCTTCAGTGCAAGCCCAGGTATAACGAAAAGCCCTAGCGAATACGTCAATGTCTTCCATGATGGTATTGATCTTTGACGGGTTTACAGCGTGCTTTATAACGAATCAAATCGTCGGTATCAATTGAGTGTGTTAAATCAAAGTGCATGCAGTGTTGCCTGTAACTCGATGTATATGAGATTTTGAAATTCCTTTCCATTCGAAGCCAGGTCATTTCATAGCCGACTACAATCAGTCCTCTTGGTTTTCTTACATCGTCGATGAAGCAATATTAGACAATTCTGTTTCCTGTCACCCAATCAGATCGAACATAAGCAAGCATAAAGAGTAATTTTCATGTTGCTTGGCGAAACTTCATTAAAATTTCATTCAACTTCCTTGACTAAAACTGTGGCCGACTGTGTTCGCGCGCGTGAGAAGTGACCGTGTGAAGACTGGATCGAGTGTGCAAGGGAGCGTAACAGGAAATTCCCCGCCGTTTCCTCTTCTCTGGTTCTTCTAAACGAGTCGTGTGAAGAGGGAGATAATTCTTGGGTGGCCATGAGAAAGATTAGAGAAGAAGTAAGAGGGAACATAGGTAGAAGTGACTTTTTTAAATTAAAAACAGCATGTGATTGCTTCTCTTTTTCTCTTTCTTTCTTCTTTCCATACTTTTCGTCCGCTATTTTGTTTGTTTCCCTTTGTTGTTGTTCGTTTTTAAAAAGGACGACTGAGAAATGTACCAGGATATATAGCGCACAGGCAGAGCCATTGTATATTGCGCATATTATTATTGTTGTTTTGTTTTGTTTTGTTAGTTGTTTTTTTGTCATCCTCCAAGTTCACATTTACAACAGCTAAACGATGGATCAAACATTTCCATCAAGCATCTTGTTGTTAATCAAACAATTTCTCCCAGAAAAAAATAAAAATAAAATTGTTCCTTCGTTTCGCGGGGGCTAGTTTGAATAGGTATGCACAAATTTGCCATAGTTCAAATTTCACCATTCGAATCGCACCTTTAATATTATGCAGAATTAATGCATTCAATTTAGTGCATGTGCGAAAATTTTCCTTCTTCAACGACCACGTTTGCTTAAATTTAGTTGAAGTTGTGTGGTTATGTTTCTACTGGTCGCTTAGTTGGAAAGTTTGAACAAATAAGGACGTGGAAAAGCAAGAAACGCTTTACGCTTGATCGTCTGACGTATGAAACAAGAAGTGAAATTCCAGGTAAGCTGTTCGCCTTCAAGCATTGTGAACCGCTCGAGAAGCCAACCGATGAATATTGAATGTACCTTGTTGAATATTCTCTTCTTCGTTAAGTAAATTCTTTTGAAATTATCTTTGTACTTTTTAGTCGTCAGTGTTTTAATTGTCTCGTAAGCCTTAGTGAAGTGTTTGAAAATAGTTGAACGTTTTGAGCATTGTACTGGATAATGCCCCGTTCTTGAATAGCCTTATCCCTGCCTGCTAATAAGTGCATAGGTCTGTGGCCGTCTGTAATGTCAACCTCTGTTTGTGGATACTTATATCTGTGTTATGACACCTTATGGGTTTTTACATGCTCTGGTAGACTGTTATATTATTATTTTATTATTTCTCGATGTTAAGATTTCTTCAAATCGGAAATAAAACGATTGGATCAAGTAATTGGATTGCATTCGAAATATTTGGATTGAATTTTGTTTTAACCAAACACCCTTTGTATGTACCTACCGTTTAACTGCTAAAACATGATCAACAACAATTTCTCTTTAAAATAAATAACATCTTTAACAAGAGGAAATTATCTTGATGTAACATCAAATTCTCAGAACCGATCTTAAAAGATATTTCTTACAGTCAGCAGGGAGAATTAACTTTTTGGAAATAAAGACTGCAAGAATGTATAGACCCGTGTTGTTCATTTCCTAACTCCCACACTTTTCTATCTTCCGTAACCAACATAAGGGATGTATTTTCTTATTGCATTTTTCTTGACAGTTTCGGGATGATATTCACTGACGATGGAACGACTTACAAGCATTGCCAGGAGCTTCATTCGTATTCTCTGTATCAGTGACAGCAATAGGTGAGTACAATGTCTATTTTCCCCAAGATATATTGAAGAATAACAACAACGACGACAATCCTTTATTTAAACACGATTTTGTGATTTTCAACAGGTTTGCTTGTGGGGTCTTGTATCTATCTACAAATATGTACATTACTAATTAACAATTACATCTGTGTAAGGTATTCATTTACATTAATAGAACTTAAAATCCGTTACGTTCTCGCTTTGCGTTTGAATCGAGTCTAGCTGTTTAATAAAAAATAGCATAGAATTGCTTGAGGATACCCCAGGAAACCAAACATTATGTATCGATTTTTTCCAGTATGAATAACCAGAAAGTACGAGCCGTGTTGCAATACTGCAGGGTTTCGACCCCATTTTTGGAAGAAAGTAAGACCCCAAGGGTGGGAAAATGTTAACCCCCCCTTTTTAGGAAAGAAACTGTCACGTCCTCACATCCCTCCCCTCAAGTTTTGGTACAAATCGATCCGAATCCATACACTCTCGTGGTTTATGTGTTATTATTGTGCTATTATTTTCGTTTTTATACAAGCAAAACACCTTACTTACAATATTTTCGTTAGGTCACTTTCACATTTCATTAGTCATGTTCAGCATATATTAATTGGTTGCTTGTCTCTATCAATGCAGATGTGAAGTGTATGGGATGGAAAAGGCTGGAAATCATCAAATGCCACACGGGAGAGAAGGACAACTTGAAAACGTTTTTTAAAGAGGTACGTTGATTAACTAAGTTGTAGGTCCGGCCTGGTTGATCAGAAGCTGACTAACGCGAATCAAGGATTATGTTATTCATCGTTTTGAAAAGGTGTTTTTCACTTCTGATTATTTTCAGTTCAGTCGAGATTAACCAAACCACAAGTAAACTGCAAAAACGGTTTTTCAGTTTGCAGTTGTGACAAATGTTGGTTTGTTAATCGGCTCAGTTGATCCTACTAGTTTGAGGGACCTGGTCTTAACATGTAGTGTAACCAAAGGTTAGGGATTCCATGGTAAAACATATCTGTACTAATCAATTTGTAACGAGAAACAAAAACGCCTAGTAAGGTATTTCCATTGTTTTACACGCTTTACAGCCTTACAGCCTTAAATTAGAAAAACGGGCCTATGAAATTGTCATCTGAGAGTGACTTTCGCTTATTTTTCCGCATAGAGCAGTTTCATTTTTTTAAGGGGGATTCCCACGAAAGACCAGTCTGTTCTTATTTGCCATCAAACATCGAACGAGAATTTACCTGAAAATCAAGTAAAAATTCCGGTAGAGAAGGATACAAATTCGTAGTTTTCTTTGCTAAATGTTATGAATCGATCACTTTAATAAGCTTTATATTCAGTCGTTTGTCTTTTGAAAAATTCCCGTTCGCAAAACTGGTGCAATCACAGTTTTTTCCAGATATATTTTTCAAGTTTTAATTCACCTGTTACTGAGAATAAACTCGGACATCTGATCAATTAATTTGAAGGTTTCGTGTTCCCCACGGATCTGAAATTTGCAAAGGACTATAATTTTTCAGAGCAAAAATAATATGGTACCTAACTGGTGTGGAATATAAGGGGGTCAACTCTATTTTTTAAATATACATTCTTATCGACACGCAGCAAATGCGCTGAGCAAAAGGAAATTCTGCGTGCGCGTTTTCGATTTTCAAAGCGATCGGCAGTAATCGACAGCAACAGTAGGAAAACATCCTTAGTTTCAGTCGCCTTAGCTATTATTTATTGAACGTGGTACTTACATGTTTGAATGACGGGTTTCAAAAAGAACTTTCATTAATCAGCTGTTAAGCTGAGGATTAAGATTTTAACAACCATGCAGACGCTAGCCTTTAGACCTCAATTTATTATTTTTTATCTTGTCGATAGAGTTCGGCGCCTAAGAAGAGAAAAGCTTACGTTCGGCTGTATTTAAAGAATTTCAGAATAATTGTAATAACTGATTTATTTATTTTTATTTCTTGCAGATTGCCAAGGTCGTTTGGAGCTTCACGTCAGAATCGAGGAGAAACGAAGAGCCGAGACTATCAACCAAGTAAAACCGAAGTTTACAGCACAGGTAGAAAACGAAATAAGCTGATTTTCACTTCAAGAGAGATTACACGTGAACACTTGCAACTAAAATTGTCTTGCTCATTTCCAAAACATTTCTCGCCAATTTTAGACCATTAACAGTCAGAACAAGTTTACAACAGTGTTAAAAGCCCAACAACAATCGCAGCTAAAATTGTCTTGTTGATTTATTTAAAACTCTGGACTGTTCACCTGTTTCTGTAAACAAGTTTACATCAAAGAAAGACTAAATGAACTAGACTTCAAGATTACTTAGAAAGTAAAGCAGATAAAAATGTTCCTTCGACTCTTTGAAAACCAGTCGTCGAGTATACACGGCTTTGCGTTAAGGGTTTTCCACTTGTTTGTAAAATCTAAATGTCAGTAAAGTTCAAGACCTTAATGCGGAATTTTGTCTCCAAGTTGTTTTACTAGTGACATCCGTTAAAAAAATTTTTAATTTTCCCGCCAAAAAACTTAGAAAAAATATGGGCGCTAAAAATACGCATGCGCCGTTTTTTTTAAAAAAAATTTCTCGCTATAATTGCTGTAAGTAACATCTGTTTAATTTTTTATTTTTCCCGCCAAAAAACTTAGAAAAAATACGAGCGCCAAAAATACGCATGCGCCGTTTTTTTTAAAAAAATTTTTTCAAAGTAGTTTATTTAGTCAGTCTTATCTACTACTCTCAATTGTATTGTCAATAAAACTGAGTTCAATTGTTTATTGTCTGCTCTCTTCGTTGTAATTAAAAGTCAATAAACACAACAAGATGTAAAGCTTTCATTCCATTTTTTATTATCTCTTAATATATATTCAATCAATAAACAACAAGTGTTTTGTCTTCCAATTAGTTTTATTCATCTTAATTAATTAATCTATGTTCGATTACGTCAATTAAAAAGGTGTCAAGAAAAAATGTTCCCTCTATATACTAAGACTTTTGGCGGGAAAATTTGAAAACATTTGCACAGCGTTTCCCCTGACAACTTTTTGGACAAAAAATTCAAAATGGCTTCCCTTGAAATTTCCCGCCAAAAGATGTAAACACCACCTCGTGTAAAAAAATTTTGAGACAAAGAAAAATTTAACCAGCCGTTTCGCAAATTTTTAACGCGATAAAACGTACTTTCGACTCTTTCTATCTCGAAAAATTTCCGCCAAATATATCCGAAACCGTTTAAGTTCTGAAACATTTTGCACGAGATGGTGTTAACATGTACTATAAAGATAAGCAACATGGCAAGCTATTTGCTTTGCCATGTTCTATCTGATAATTACAAGACCTTTTCAGCTGCCACTTCTTGTTTGTAACACAGGTTAAATTTAACTCGAAAACGTAATGAAAAACTATTTCGAACACCTGGCTTTAAAAGGTAATTTACCTATACTGGGACAATTAGGCTGTTGTGTAAACAAATATAATTCCATGTCCTGCTCTTTGTAAGCCATAGCAACGACATGAACAAATTAATAATTTTTTTGCGTGAAGGGCACAAAAACATGACAACTAAATTGTTTTACTCCATGTTTGTAAAATCTGGCGACAAACTTTTAACAGAGTTCAATCAGTTTTATTTTAATCCAACTTTGAAATCATCTTGAAGTTATTTATTTGTTTTCCAATTCAAGTTTCTCATCCTACTTTTTGTAAGCTATGGCGACGATAACATGAGCACACTCATAACTTTTTGCTTCAAAGGCTCAGAAACGAGACAATTCAACAGCTTTGCGCCATGTTTGTAAATTCCTGCGACAATATTCTTACAGAGTGAAATTAGTTGTATTTCAATCTAACTTTGAAATCAGCTCGAAATTATTCATTTGTTTTTCAAAACACTCTGTGTTACATCGAGTGGCGGCAGAAGAGGTCTTTTTCTACTAGATAAAAACCAATGCCTGATCAAAGTTCACTGTGTTAGGCTTAACCCACCCTTAAACACGACCTATTGCTTGTCAATACACACAAGAAACAATGAAGGTTATACAGACCAAAACATGTACAGACCAGGTCATACAGAGCAAAAATATTTTTTTGAGAAAATTCGTTTGATATTAAATTCTATATTTTCAACTGTGGCTTGATTTGTATAGAAAAACCTTTGCATGATACGAGTAGAAATTCCAAAAAAAAATAACATTTTTCAAAATTCAGTTGTTAGGGCTGTTTAAATCAATTCACAATTAATGCTTCGATCGCAACGTTTTCAAGATAACAAAAACCTTATATCAGTAAACGTCCAAGCCAAAAAAAATATAATTTCAAAAATTTTGTCAAATCTTTTATTTTTAAAATTGTTTATGTTAGCAGGAGAAAACGAATCATGTTTGTTTACATTGTTTCTGATGATTAGTAAATTTTGTTTCGCATCTGTAAAATTGAATGTAATGTTTTGAACGTGAAAAACGCATTCTTTGTCGAGTTTGTTCTTAAAATCAAAATATTAAAGACAGAAAAAAGCGTTGAGTTATTTTACAAAACCAGACAACCAGAAAGAATACAACAACAATTGCGTTGTCTGTTTGGTTTTACTTTGTTTTTCTCTCTCTTTCTCTCTTTTTATTTCTATTAAGCGATGCTTTTTTTCCCAAAATAAACCGTTTGATTTTATTCTCCGTTATGTTAACACGAACAGAAGACTGATTTCACAAAACCCATGAAACAAGATCCAGACAAGTGGTGATTCTTTAACATGAAATCCGTCGTTTTTTGGTGTTTTGATTACTAATCAGTAATTTTTTCCACACGAAACAGAGCAAGTTTAGTTTTTGCTCTATAATCCTAAAAGGAAAAACCGGATAGTGATTTTACAAACCCAGACGATTAAATACAATTCGACACTAAAGCATTTTTTTGATCGATTTTGGCAGCAATATTATTACTATTTTTAGGTATTTTGGTAGGAAAACTTTCTCCGGACTTAACCTTTGAAAAATTTCATTCTTAATGATACCAATGTTAGCAGAACTGAAACAACAACTTCTTGCAATAAAACCAGACAATTAGATTCTGTTCAATTGAGTTGTTTTCTTCTCATGTCATCGATTTTCTCTGATAGCAAGTCTCGTAGGTTGCATTTTTTGTTATTAAATTTTGTTTCATGGGTTTAAAGAAATCAAATGAAAAAATATTTGATTATTTGGTCTGTATAACTGAAAATCCTGAATATCTTACGGCCGCTAATCGATTGATATCCTTATAACCAGGCAACAGGGTTTTATCTACAAGCTTACCCACGGCGAGAGAACATAGCTTGATACAGGATTTCGTAATGCCTTATACCAATTGCTATATTAACTGTGATGACATATGAATGATTTTTTGAATATTTTATGGCATTGCTGGTGTTCTCTTGCCAACTGAACTTCAGCAGATGGAACAAAGTTGTTCATATTTTTAAGATGGCACATTCGAGTTTTCAGTATGCGTCAACATAATTTTGTAATTGTCTTCTAGAAAATGTCGAGTGTTGCTAGGCCAAAGTAAATTCTTTTGCTCAAGATTTTTATACGTAAAAGTAATATTACGCTCTCTTTATTAAATTTTAAAAAAAGCAAACAAAAGAACACAAGAACATAATTTTGGCTTCCAAGACAATCACATATTGGTACATTGTTTAACAGAGAAAACAAATCCAAAAAAATTGTCGTTTAAGTTATTTTCTTCCTCTTAATTAAATTTCAAATACAAGCAAACAGAAAAAGAAACAAAAGAAAATAATTTTGGCTTCCAAGGCAATCATACATTGGTGCATTGTTTGACGGAAAAAAAAAACACACGAAAGTGTTTAATTTGTTGCTTAAATTGTTTGGAATCCTCGTTTGTTCTACAGTGCCACCTTAAAAAACAACAACACAGTAACATCAACTGAAGTTGTAACCATAGGAACGTATAATGCTTGTAACTGATGGTACTGATTGTTAAGAAATTTTTCGTGTACCAACTCTGAGCGATCTTTCGCGACAAAAATTACGAAACTGATCTTTACTTTGAATAACCCACCAATTTGAATCAAGGCGATCTAACGATTTTCCTCCAAATAAAGTATATGAAATCACTGAAATTTTAAACTCACCAGCGATTGCCCTAAACTTGTGTCAGTTTTGATGACTGCAAAACAATCAGTACCATTTAAAAATTACACCTAGAAATGATGGCTGAGATTTAACTTCTTTAAAGTAACTGACGCCAATTTCAGATCGACTTTCTGGTATTCATCAATTTCATGGTTCGTTCAAGACAATCAATAAATGCGATCTGATAAAACCCTGAGAGAGAATTTTGCTTTGAAACTTTGAAACTTTGATATTTTATCAGCCACCATTTTTACTAGAATCAGTTAATTATTTCAAAGTTCTTATCTTTGTAGTTATTCCCCCTGATTCAATGAATTCAGTTTGTCCTCTTCTCCTCTTCTCTTCTTCTCACAAGTCTTCCTGAAAAGAGAAATGAGCAATTCCCTGATCAGCGAATGTTAATTTTTAAGCATGTCACCTTAATTACGTTTAGTTGTAAAAGCGCTTCGCAGCTCACAATCTCGAATAACTGACATTGGAACGTAAATTTAAAAAGCATGTTTAGAGTTTAAACTCTTGGAAAGTTCCAAAGTGAAAATTTTAAAGCTCTTGGCATCGCAACACAATTTTCCAACTGAAATTTGCAAAGCTCTTCCGAAATGGCACATTAAACTCTGTGCGCATTCCTTTTGGTTACTGGTAGTTAAAGCGGCGCTCAAAGCTAACAGATAGCGTCCGTGTTCGATTACTTCGCCTCGAACTCTTGTAGCTTTTGGAACAAAATTTAGGCAATAACTTCCAAACAAAAATGCTCACCTTTGGCTGTAAAACCAGGAAGACTTCATTCTTGCTTCATTTCCCTCTTCTTGCGAGCATCTTCTTCTTTCAAGAGTATACACTTGTCTTCACACCAAAGACACGTCTACACACATCAACGACCTGTTTGATTTGAAGCACATGCTACAATTTGCATAAATATGGATTAGAAACACGAATCAATCGCTGACGAATACGAAACAAATTTTTGTGCAGATTTTTTAACACCCTTTTTCAGTGAGCGAATCACGATTGGCGTAGAAGAATGTCATAACACATAGTTGTTACGTTTTGTTTAAGTCATTCGCAATTTCGGCATGGAAATGTAAGAAAAGTTGACATTGAAATGTAGGACGCTTTCCATGCAACCAAAAATTCCGACAATTTTGAAACGAAGACAAATGGTATGGAAATTTTACTGAGAAAACTTCCAGAAAAACTGAAAATATTTGAATTTCTGAAACTGAAAATTCTCAAAGTTCCTGGAGGAAAACCATATGGAATAGGAATTCCCGGTAAGAAATTTACGCAAATTTCAGAATACCTCGCGAGTTTTTCCTCTTTTCCAGATATTCCGGAAATTGTGTTCCATTCGTCATTGGAAATTTTCTGAAATTCAAACCAGAATTTTCAATCGAATGGATGGCGCTCGTAATTTCGTTAAAATATCCCTGCAACATTGGAAAACAGAAAGTATTGCAAGAGTTAGGAATCAAAATGTCCCTTTTATAACGTCGCGCGACACTTTTCCTTTGGAGATTTTTGAGAAAGCAACTTTGTGAGAAAGAAAAGATACACAACAGGCGGTGCAAAAGTTCCAATGAATAAAACGATGGAAAAAAGTACATTCCAGTTCAACTTATTTCTACTGATCTCCTTTTTTAACTCTCCTAGTCCCATTTACCCGAGAAGAGAGTTGTCAAAGGATCTTTCTTTTTAGAACTTCATAGCAACATGATGAGCAAAACTTCGCGCGCAACATTTGAAATCCCGCTATGATGACGAATATCGTGACTATGACGTATACTGACGTAACAAATGGATATTTCAAACTGCCGCACTGTCTTGAGCTTCTGTGAGTTCATGCCGAAAGATACCTTTTTAAAACTTATCTTTTAATGTGGTTGTACAACAAATTCAAAGCATGGAAAGGATCTTTTCCCTGCGGAATAAAGGGTATACTGAAGCAGAAGCCCAAAAAGGTAAGGCTTTTTAGCTTTTTGATTTACAATAACGAGTGCTAAAAGGCGGACCTTTGTAAAGGACAAATAGGCAAATGATGAACATGCATAATACATTGATAAGCTGAATTTTACATGAAAGAAAAACACGAAAAGACAAAACTTTATGCTTTTGTGTCTCGAGGTTTTTTCTTTATGTAAAATTCGTTTCTTGTGCTTGTTTGTTGTTCAACTAATAGTCGTACAATAAACAAAGGACATAAGACAATATCACAAAATAACCAAAAGCCTGGCGAAACCCACGTGGGACATAAGAAGAAAATCAAGGGAAAGATAACCGGAAACACCGTAAATGTGCAGGAAAGATATTGGGGATCCCACCGTGAACTCATGCTGAAACGTAGGGACTCCGTGTCGCGCCACGTACAAGGAGCGCAGGGCGCGAAACTCACTGGAAACGCAAAAGAACATACGGAAATGGGAGGGAATTCATTGGAAATCCATGGTAAAACGTAAGGGTTCCATTTAAAGAAACACACGGGGAACACATGGTGGAACACACGAGAAACGTAAGGGAACGCACGGCGAATTCATAGGAACGATTAGTGAGGAGATGATGAAGCACTTAGGTTCCATGTAGTGAAACGCAACGGGAACAAAAGACGGAACTCACGGCAAACGAAACGGAACATGTGGAGAATGTTAATGAAAGATAACCCACCGGGAACTCATGGTGAAACTCCGGGGTTACGTATAGCGCAATGCACGGGAAACAGATGTCACAACTAATTGAAACGCTAGGAGACACACAACGAATGTACAGGAAAGATAACGGGTAACCCACGGGGAACACACGGTGAAACGCGGAGGTTCCTTACAATGGGAAGATCGGACTGACACAGGACAGAACACACGGGAAACGAAAGGGAAACACGGCAAGTGTAAAGAAAAGACGAGAAGACAGGGCGATTGAATTGTTAAGGAAAAGTTACAAAAAAAAACCTACAGGGAACTCATGGTGAAACGCGCAGAATTCGCAAAGAAACACGGCGAATGAGCAGGAATAAACCCACTTGGACCTCATGGTAAAAACCACGGGTTTTGTAAAGTGGAGCGCAAGCGGAACACAGGGTAAAACGCACGGGAAATGTAATGAACACACGGTGAATGTAAGGGGAAGGCGCAGGGAAGCGCTTTGTAAAACGGCATACAAGAGAACGCACGGTATAATGGACCGCGGAGGCAAGCTTAACCCACAGCGAATGTACGGAGAACAACGGCAAACCAAACGGGAACTCATGGCAAAATGAAAGGGTTCTGCATAGCGGAAACGCAGGGGAACACACGACGAAAGCGAGGGAAAACACGGGCAAGCGTATTTGAAAGTATACAGAGGCCGGTACCCTATGTTATGCGAGCAAATCCATGGTAAACATTGGCTACTCTACGCTAATAAGAAAACATACAGCTGCAAAATATATACAAGTTTATTACAAGCCGATCATTCTAAGGGTATCAGCTTTACACACTTTTTAGACAAAGTTTTATATACACCTGTACAACTAAAGTTGGTCCTTAACTAGACATTATCTTCATCAAATTCCGAGTTGATATAAGGATTCAAAAGGGCTGAATGTGTCCATAACTTAGGTTACAATCTGATAACCATTACAAGAATGTGTTGTGACAACTAGACTATTATGGAGCGCCTTTAAAGCGTTCTTTGATATGAAAACAAGTTTGTCATGGCGGATCACTCCGTTCAAATAACCCGTGTTAAACCTTTGCAGTTGGAGAGTTTCGCTAGAGAATGATCAACAGTTATATATTTTAAAGCACGTTCATCTCTTTTCAGGTAAAATCTTTGCTTAGGCCTAAACTTCTTCGACGAAATAAATACACTTTATTATCCAAGCCTGTCAAACGACTACATTTAAAATAAATTTACGTTCTGTGAAAACACGAAATTCAACTAGCTAGTGACCGAGTCTGTCCCTTCTGCAACAAAACCCAAGACTTGCGCCGCAAAGTTGTCAGCGGTAATGTTCTCTGGAAGATGCTCTTTAAGTAACTCAGTAGCATTGGAGGCGTCATAAGTCCCAGTCTCTGCGCTGCCACCTAATTCTCCAAGACCCAGTAACGTGGACATGTACTCGGCCAGCTCGCCCTCTGTCATATGTTCACCTGTTGAAAAGATACTCGAGTTAAACAGAAAGATCTACCAGGGTACGGTGGCGTGCGGGAAAAGGGGTGGTAGTAATGCAGTTGTCTCACTTTTCTTTCACTGACACTGGTTGAGATACGAGATAAGAAGGGAGGGTGGGATGGAGGTTGCAGGGATGTTGGGGGAGACTGCCCCCCCCCCCCTTTCCAGAATTCCCAAATTTCTTCCATACAAGTTTGGAACGAGAACACAGCAAAATAAGGTAAAACTCATTGTACGAGAGAGATCATATTGTTTGATCACTGCTTGTAATTCAATATACTCAGGTCGTTTCCTGTTTTTAGCTTCTGTCTAAAGTCACGCGAATGTTTACACCGCGTAACGTCAAAACGAAGACACACATTCATATTTCTGTGGACAATCCGTTATTAGTGACTTATTCTTACCTTTGTTCTGTAGTAACGCCAATAGTCTGTCACGATCAATGGCAAATCCCTCGTCACCAGGCGTACCGAGTTTGGTGAATCCTTCATGTAAGTCAAACGGAGACAGCCCAAAGGCAGGACGATGATTAACATACACTGTCAAACAACCACAGGGTAACATTAGTCTGTAGCAGTGATCAGTCCCTTATTTCTCTTTACCACTGGTTGGTTGGTTTTAACGAAACCCTTTTCTAACTTTCCATACTACTTTTCACGTCAGCTGTCCTCTAAAATCCCGATATACATTTTCAGGCCTAAGTTGGTAGGCAAAATGCGCTTTATCCAATAGAATGATATTTTTTGCCGCTTCTCTTTGAAGACGAATCGGACCAACTCACATCCAGACCCATTTTCAGACCAGAACAACTCAAATATTACATATTCCCTCTGGAGCGGCAAAACCCGGTAAAGCTTAGAGCTACTGTAAGGGGGTGCCACCGGCCTTACAATTCTAAACGAATTATTCGTCGTCCTATCACCATCTACCTTTGTGAACAAGAGCAGTTTTTCAAGTGTTTTCTACTGATTATCGTAAGACCAAACCCGAAGTAAACAAATGTGAGTGATCTGACCAATCACAACGAACAATAACAATGAAATGAACCAATCAGAACTTGAAGAATGGATACAGCGGGTGCCAAGCGCGGGAAAATATGCGATAGCCTTAGGGGCAGTTTAGTAGTGCATCTGATTAGCTGAGATGAACTTCCCTCTCTGACTAGCCTGTTATAGCGCGTGGCGCAAACGAGACCAAGTTAAAACAAAACCTTTCATATTTCTTAACGAAGGATAAGCCGGAAAGGATTTTGTAAAATCACAAAAAGCTGTCTGAAAACCCCTTGTTCTGGGCAAGAGGAGTTCTTTGTATCAAAAAACGACGGAATGACCAATAAAACAGAAATAAAAGTTAACAGAGTTCAGGATACTTACACTTTATAAATTCGCCCAGATCGATCTCAGTAACGTATTTTCCAGTTGCGACATAATTACTAAATTTTAACTCATTGATCATGTCATCAATCTACGACAAACAAAAAGCAAAACAACCTTAGTAACCAAAGCCAGCAACAAGAAAACTATAAAGAGCCCCCTCTCACTAGCCTTACCTCCTGTTCCGTGGGGTAAAATCCCAGGGCTCGCATGATGTACGGAACTTGCCCCAAGGGAACTTTTGTTGATACTTGTCTTGTATCTGTGGTGTCAACCCCTTGGCTGAAATAAAGGAGAGATTTCCCACAGTGTTACATCTTTAATGTGGATATGTTTCCAATTTCTCTGACATTTGCAAGATCCGCATCGATTCTCACGTTGGGGTTTCGGTAGAGGCGTTATTTAGCAACATGACGTTATCTGGTGACAAGATGACCTTGACAACAGCGGAAGAGCTCGTTCCAGCTCGTCAAGAATCGGAAAATCTTCGGGTTTTCACCGAACCGGCTTTCTTTCACCCGCTTGAGCAGGTCGTTACATTGATTGAAAAGCCTTACTATTTAGGAAACAGATTTCTACATGACTGACTGAAGAAAAAGAAAAACCACTGACCTTCTAATCTGTGCGTAATAGAAATAATCCTCGAGTTCAGCGAACAGCTCACCATCCCGACCGCCCTCTAACAAACCGTAGAATGGAACCAGGCCCTCTCCACCAAGAGCGGCCGCTGCTTCCAAAGCGCTGAAAACGAATAAAACGGAAGATGAGGTATAAATCGAAATACGGCTTCTGTCTAGGGAAAATCAGGAAACTATTTGACAGATAATCCGTCAAAAACAGTTGGCTTGATCTGGAACAAGTAAAAGAGACAACAAGCATTTGCATTCATAATTTCTTGACGGGAACAAGATGTACAACTCTAACAAGACCCAAGACGACTGCGTGCGGCTCCCTTCGACGGAAGAATTTGTTGCTGGGCACGGCGTTTTTGCTAAGCACCAATACGAAACTATTGCATAAGGGTAATGTAGCCTCTGTGGTAGAAGATCGATTATCAAGTGTATTAAAACAAAAATATGGGTCAAATGTCCTAAAGTTGGCAGCCTTTGAAGCCACTGAAAACACAGGGATTTCCTATTTCCTACAGCTCGCAGTTTACAGGTTGTCCACACTCTTCACTACAAAAAAGCCACTTACTCCAAGTTAATTTCCCACATCAGTACACTGCAGTCTTCTCCACCGGCTGTGAACACGTACTTCCCGTCATAAGAACACATCAAGTTAGACACCTTAGAAAACAACAACAAAGAAAACGGTCAAAATGGCGCGAGGTCGACAATGGACGCCTTCCATTCGTCCAAGACAAAACCATTGAAGAAATTCGCCCCGTTCACAAAATTAATCTGGCAAGAAGGCGCTTGACAGGGAAATTACAACTCATGCTTTGGGTTTTTTTTTCAACAGGTTTATCTTTAGGGTGGGGTAGGGAATTATTATCGGCGTTGTGGAAGAAGCTTGATATCAGCCGAACGTTTGCGTTTTATTCTAGGTTGACATTATAACTGAAAGGGACTTGGCGGGAAAAAAAGTTTAAATCATACAAGAACTAGTACAATCTAAACTGAATGATATCTCACACAAAATTAACTCTCCAGTAGTAGGTTGACAATCTAAAGGAATTACACCACTCGTTAAGAGCAAACTCCTTTTTACGTCTGACATAAGAGGGAGGGGTGGGCCTATTTTCGGATAACCGTAATGGACCCCCTCCCCCCAACAACTAAAACTAAAAATAGTCTTTAGCCCTGGTTCAATAGAGCGGTTTTCATTTGAGTGTGGAAAAGTTATTGGTTTTGCACGTTCTACGGTACACGATTGGCTTAAAAAAGTCCCGCCAATTTTTTATCCAATAAGAATTAAAACCAAAACCAAAACCAAACATGACTCACTCGCCCTCGTTTTCCCGCGCTTTGCGTCAGCTGCACGTAATTGCTTCGAGTTTTGATTGGTTCATTGGATTGTCTGTGTCCTTTGTGATTGACTAGAGTGATCACTTTGGTTTTGCTTTTTGTTATCTACCGTTATCTACTAATTTGAATAGGCGTGTTTGGGTTACATATTGACGTGACAGGCGTAACTGCGTTACATATAGACGCGACTGGTATGAAATAGATACTCACTCCCTCTGGATGTGCTATCAAGGCCATGGTCTTGTGTGGATTGCCATCTAATGGTAGACACTGAAGTCCAACCTGAAGACGTAAAATATACATAATTATTAGTCGACTAAGTTAGTTCAGAGGGTCAATAACACAAATCAACCAATCAGATTGCTTCATTGCCGGTCCAAGATTCTCTAGGTATTGGACCGGGCTCTGTCCCGAATGATCCCGCACGATCACTCTTGAAGATTTTTTGGTTGATTTATAAAAAACGTTTCTGAAAAACACTTGCTTTAAACATAAAAGATTCATTTTCTTTTTCTTCCAACTCTCTTTCCCTTCCCGTTTGTCAAACATCAGAGTTGAGTATACGCCTGGTCTAATCAGAATTGCGCGTTTTTTCTTCCGTGATCGTGGCATATTTTTTGTAAACATTTTCAGTCCTGTAATAATATAAATCTTTTATTAACCAAGCTTGCTCGGGACCGTACCAGGACAAAATCGGCCCTCAGTCTTTTTTTGTACGAACCTCACTGCGCTCGGTCCACATTGTCAAGACCTCAGGCGATATTCTCCCAGTACGGCCCTCGCGCTAGGTTTAATAAGATATATATACACTGTACAGTCACTGTGCGATCACCTCCCACTTTGCTCTGACGAAGGACGAATGCTCGAAAAGTCACTACGGCGGTTTATTTGCCTTTATCAACTTCAAGTTGATAAGCAGCTCAAAAATTCCTTCGCCAGTTTCTTGAGAAATTAACGTTGCTCCCTTGCCGTATGGCCCGTCAAAGCACTATCGTCGGATATTTTCCGAACGCGACCACAATAATTTGACATTTTGTCTGGTTCGACTGCACTTTAAATGAATTTTCTTGACTAGTGAAGGAATTCCACGATGAATTCAAAGGAGATTGAAACGCAGCCTCAAATAAAGCCTGACACACGCGATTCAGGTTTTTGGGTTTCCCCTGCCTCACATGACATTCATGGAAAAGATCATAATCTAACCTCTAAGAGACCTTATTCGTATTCCCGGTATTGGACTGGAACTAGCTTGCAACTGAGGCTAATGCGGGGAGTCTCTTCAAATGTAAATGACATTCATCTCTTTTTTACGATATTCCTCCGCATGAGCCTCCATTTCAAGCTAGTTCCAGTCCAATGCCGACAATACGAATATGGTCTATTAGGCTCCATTATCAGCCGCTGTTCGGGACAGGCGCCCGCACTCCTCTCTCTCTTTTTTCTTTTCGGGGCGGAACGTAGACACGGAAGACCAGACGCGAGGGAGCGACGGAAATCGAGTCTAACCTCTTGCACGTGTTTGGTTTATCTCTAAGTCTAATACCATGCTTCGTTAGCCAATCAGATACGAGAATTCTCAGAGCTATAGGATTATAAAAACAATTTTGTAATCAGTTATAAATGACAATTTCTTACCTTGTCCACGGTGATGTAAGCGAGATACCGCGTAAATCTTTCCTCATAAGGTGGCAACACAATTAGCCTGAGAAATAAAACAAACAAAGGGACCAAGTTATAACTTACCGCGTTCAACGAAAAAATAACGTCTCTGCCGGTGTCCCACGAGGAGGAAAATAGGGAGCTTAAGCACGCGCGTTTTTGAGACGCGGACGACAACCGGAAGAGAAGATTTCGCTTGCTAGGACCGTATTGTCTCCCAGATTTTTTATACTACTCATCTCTAATGAAGAAAAGATACTTAGCAATGTGAATATGGTTGTGTACGGACAAGTTAAAAGTGAAAGTAGCTCACTTCCGGCTACCGTCCGCGTCTCAAAAACGCGCGTACTTAAGTTCCCTAATATCAAAATGTTTGGGCAGCAGTTGGCATACGTGAACTAGTTCTGTGACCTGGCCCGTGAACAGGTTCCCAACGAGAGAGGAAAACAATTTGTCAAGCGAAGCGAGCCAGACGTGATGGGGGTTCCCCAGCCATTTTTTCCGTCCCAGACCGCTCTCGTCTTCGGATTACGACGAAATTCATGGTAAAAAAATTGGACAGACGCATGAAAAACCGACGTCAATGTGTTAAACTGACCATGTTTAACAAGCTTAGCTTAACACCAAGCTTAAATTTCGACTTTATTATCAGTAATTTTTAAATAATTTTACATAAGTTTTTAACAGATTCTTAGTTATTGTATATTTAAGAGAGCCACAAGTTTATTAGTTGTGTAACTATTAGCTAGGTGTTACCCTCTTAAAATAAAGACTGATTGATTGATTGACTGCGTATTTATGGACCTTGTCATATTGACGACAAGTTTGGTCAATGACCCTGATTCATTATACCGGAGACCGTAGGCAATTAAGAACAATTAAGTCTTGATGACGATGATTTGAGGGGAACATGGTCCGTCCACAGACCCAGACGTTTATTTTCTTGCTACGAGTTATTTTTTCTTCAAGCAAAGGGGCCACCTCTTTGCGCTAGAGCTTTTTTCAAATCCCTTGCGGTTAATGCTCTTACCAGCGAACACAGACCGATTTCGGGCTTTTGTTTCACCACAGATCGAACAGAAGCCGGAAATCAATCTGTGTTCGCAGGTTATTAATACGTTTGCTTGCGATCTCGACGAACTGAAGACGAAATAGAGGGTCTGTGGATAGAGTTCGACAGACTAAAAGGAATATTTCACTTTTAATTTTTTGAACACATGTTTTTATTCTGTTTCAACGGCTCATTTGCATCTAATCTGCAACCTGTTACTTGTGACCAGCAGTTTACATTTTTCGGGCGTCAAACGCGCTTCACCGTAGTTGATTATTGAACTACCTGAAGTGACCTAATATGTAAGCAACTCAAACTCAGATCAAAGTAATCTCGATCAGTCTTAGGTCCAAAAAGAAGAGAACGAGGATCGTCTTCGATAT
Organism: Orbicella franksi; assembly: GCF_964199315.1. Taxonomy (NCBI): domain Eukaryota; kingdom Metazoa; phylum Cnidaria; class Anthozoa; order Scleractinia; family Merulinidae; genus Orbicella; species Orbicella franksi. Next base: position 8,009,908 of record NC_138156.1, on the reverse strand, counting down.
TCTTTAGGTGGAGATCGAGAACGTTGGTTTGTGCTTGTCACGCACCATTATCACGCAACATACCATGTTACTTTTTCATTATTCACACGTGGCTACTTACCATAACAAGTTGGCTGTTGCCAAAGCGCCATTTCGTCTCGCATAGAAAACGGTCAAACCCACTGAGATGACCCTTACACACACACGAGAGAAAGCATGCCGTCGAACGATCTTCGCCATGACATTAATCCCGACCTTAACTGCGCTGATTTTTCTTGTTATCTGGAGACCGCTCTTGTTTACGTATTTCTTCAGATACACCAAGTTGATTGTTTCAGAAGCTTCCAAAGATGAAATGAGGAGGCAGGACAACAAACTAGAAGTGGCTTATAAGGAATGGAGAATGTATCAAATCGAGAGTAGTTTTGGCCAAGATTGGTGCAAACAGAAGAAAATCGAATCAAGAGGCGATGTAGCATGGCTAACCATCGTGGTCGACGACAAGTTTGCTATCCCTGCGCTGGTTCTTGGTCACTCCATTCGCACATTTTCTTGCCACAAGAACATGGTTGTGTTAATCTCGGAAAGAGTTAGCCAGGGTACAAGAAAAGCGCTTCAAAGTGTTGGCTGGGAGATTCGCTTAGTCGAAGAAATGGACTGCGATTGGTTGGACGCGAAATTAGGAGGAGATCGAAACAGTGGGTTTTTTGGGAAGCCACTTGGATACAGAATAAAAGGCACACACACGCGATTCCACGCGTGGAAATACACACAATATTCTAAAATCATTTATGTTGATGCTGATTACATGCTAATGACAAACATTGATCGACTGTTCGATATTCCAGATGACTTTGCTGCCGCCCCTTGCGCCAGACCAGGTGTAGTGGATCCATGCTTCAATGCAGGACTCCTGGTTTTCAGACCAGATGCTAAGCATTATCTGGAAATCATGAACCTGTGGCAAGAAACCACAATGAAAGACACTTGTCCTGATGATCAAGTCTTGCTCTGGCATTATTACGCTGCTGCTGGTAACTGGAAGGCTTTACCCTTTTCCTTTAACATTAGACTCATAATTTACAGACCTCTAAACTCTTTCCATTTTGCCGGTGGACCACGCTACCATCCACCTAAGCCATGGTCCGCGAAATGCAGACCAAACAGACAAGAAGCCCATGATTATGACAGACCAATTCTTGTTCCTAATGATATGGTATTGATTTTTTGGAAGACTTTATATGAATTGCTAGTGAAGTATAATTTAGAGGACTGGTGGAGATCTACCGAGTTGTTCCGGCCAGCACAAGAGTTTGGCATTGTATCCTATGCTGACTGCAGCAACCAACATGAGTTATAGATGTTAAGGCCTAAGGGGTTTCGCCCCTTTTCGTGAACTCTCCTTTTCCAACAAAAATCTTGTTGTGTAGGCAAACTTTCCTCCCTACCGATTGTTCTATTGATTCAAAGGGTAAAGCCCCGTGAAATTTCCCTCACAGTTGATGTTGGATGTTCCCTCAGGGATCATATGAAGACCCCTACAACCAGTCCGCTCGTGTAAACACTACACGAGGGGAAAAGTCGAGGAGAAAAGCCGTTTCCCTGGGGAAAGTCCCCCCCGTATACAGGACTTATTACGGCCTTATGTGCGGACACGCACGAAGAGGATTAAGTAAGTAATACAGGACTTCAAAAACCTTTCCCCTGGGTTAAGTTAAGGCGGTTTCAGTTCAGTCATCGGGACGAACACATGTGAAATTTTTGGTGACTAGGAACACAGGCGGCCCAGACGTTGCATACGATTAATACGTGACATGCTGTTGGCGATTGCGTTACAATTTTAGCCATTTATATGACAATGTAAGAGAATGCTTCGAAAATTACTCTAAATGCTACGTCTAGAAAACAATTTGAATAAAATGGCTTACCTTACGTTTGCAATGCGTTATTTTGATGTCTGTGGGTTCCTGGAGGTGGTTTAGAGCAAGGAGATCCTCACAGACAGGACTCAGGCAAAAGTATTCTCACATGAGCGACTTTCACGTTTCATTGAAAAGTACAGTGATGCAGACTTAAGCAGACTTAATTTGAAAGATCAACTCCTGCGTCTTTCTGAAGCGTATGAGGTCCATTTCCGAAGGGTAGATACAAAGAAGTCCTTGGCCACAAGTTTGATGGAAGCTATAAGGAGCAAAACCTCAATTCCATTCACTGCTCCCCATAGATGACAGGCAATTTCAAGTGGTTAACACTGTAGCAGATGAAAGCCACGGTGCTGCTAGGATTACACTTAGATTGACAGGTACATACCTGAACATTGTTTCATGTTCTCTTTGATAACAATGGGGTGACAGGCCTACACAACTCCTATCCACGACGGTGTAATAGCCGCTTTGAGAGTTTTGCTCGAACTAGTATATCTTTAAGAATCTGCCCCTTTTATATGGTACGATAGGGGGATCTTTGAATATTTCGCTAAGCAATACTCCTGTTTTTGCGAGGACATTTCACCAGAGTAAAGCCGTTAGAGGTCATAGGTCTGTGTTGTTTCCGCTGTTATCCGCGTGTAATTTGTAGAGTGACACCTCTGTTTTTTGCCACGTGCTAGTTTTTTTGGCACATTTGTATTGCAAGATATGTTTTAAGCTCAGTTTTAAGGCTTGTCAAAATACGGCACAACTCGTAAAAATATACAGCGATACTACACACCAACACATCTTACAAGATATATTAAACGAACTCAAAATGTGCGCTTCACTAGCTGAAATTTTCGTTTCGAGATATGAAGGAAAATATACTTTGGGGCGTTCTTCCGGTGTAATGAGTCAATTACACAAAACGTGTGCCGGAAAATTAATGCCCCGTTGATCGACCAAGTGAAGGCTTAGTTTACTTTAACCGAATAGAGCTCATATCAATTACAAAGCGGGCTTAAATGTTGCTCCTGGCGGGAAATATCCTTTGTAAGATCCGAATTCCGCCGCTCGCGCAACAAGGTTAGTAAGGAAATAAGTTTTGTTCAATTTTTCGTTTTCCGTTTTTTAAATGCCCTAGCTAATTTGGATTCACATTCCATCTAACGAAACAGGTTGAGAGATGCCAGAGACAGGTAAAAAGCGTTCGCGTAAACAAGGGAAAGTAAACCCACGGGGACGTACGCGTGCAGATCAAGAAGTTACCATTTCGAACGGCGAAAGCGCCAAGGAACTTATGATTAGAGCAGTCAACTTCTGCTCAAAGTAGGAACCTCGGTTGCTAGCAGCTAACACATCAGCTCGATCCTTATCAAAAGAATTCGAAAGCTTTTTCCCCTTTGAAGGTTTCTTCGCACTTGCAAAAGTTAGTTGTCGTTAACGCGTTGTTTATCAGCAACATGGCGTCTGCTTATCGACTCTCCCGCCGTTTTTTTCCTTTTCTGAGGTAAGAATATCTGCTCAAAGAACTCCTTTTTGACACACATTATTTAATTTCGGGAAACTAGCATCTTTGTTGGCTGTTTTTGCTGAATCGAGAGGAAGATTGTTCGCGAGACAAAGCCACAATCGTTGCATGTGCATATATTACACGAATGGTTAGGTCTGTTGTTGTGAAGCTAAGTTGAGTGGTCGTCTTCGAATTTCGCACATTGCTCGAAATTCTCTGAAGACCTTCGGATGAAAGTGACCAGTATGCAAAGTTCAGTCATCGACCGATGTTCAAACCCTTAGGTCTCCTTAGGTCTCCAGTATTTAAAAAGATAAAGCCGTTGTGATTTCACGTTAAAATGGGCGCGAAAATTGTTCTTTCTAAGGTCTTGTAAGCATCGTCTTTTGAGCTGGTTGAGTATTTTTTCGACTTTACTGCGAGGACAAGTGGTTCCAGACCATTTATGTCGCTACGTAAAGACTCCATGTTGTCATGAGCTTACAGGTTATGGAGAGTAACGAAAAAAGAAAGCTATTACCTACTGGAACTACTCCCAAGAAGGCTGAGAAATTCCGCAAGAAAGGTATTAGCTTAAACGAAGATGGCAGAAACTCATCTTTGAGATCGCCCTTGTCGTCAACAAGCCGCGAAGAAAAGCGCTTGTTCGCATCGTCCTCGCCAAAGGGAATGAAGGTAAGCTGATGTTCAAGCTTGAAGGATTTAACTAGTATGTCACCAGAGGCGAACAGAGAACTCTAGTTCAGTTTATATGCTTGCACGATGACCGAAATCGCCTTCCTTGACTGCTGTATGGCCAAGTATGAATCCCGCAGACCCCTACTGACAAGAAGCGGCCCAGCATATTCATACCACTACTGGGAAAAGTTGTCTCAGAACTGGTAGAGAGCTAAGTTCATGTGCTATAATTCTTTTCTCGAATTTTTGCTTCTGAAAAAAAAAGGACTACCTGATGTGTGCTTTCAAATTATATTTACAAAAGGATGTGTTGCCTTTTGAGATACTCTTATCTAAGCTTATGTTTTATTATATTTTGTTACTCGCCCCCTTCAAAGATGTTGATTCCAATGTATGTGAGTGTTTGGTGTTTTTTGTTATAGAAGTATGTGAAATAAGTGTTTGTTCTTTGCAAAGCTTACTGTGACAGCGCTGCTAATGTAGTGTGCTGCACTGCTGTGAATTTTTATCTTTTTATATATTCGTAGAAAAGATTCTTGTTTACATGTAGCTTTGCTTGTGAAAAACGCTCCCTTCATAATGATTTGACAGCGGCGAGCCAATCTCGTTCCCAGAGTCTTCGTTCCCCTTGACCAGCGGTCGGAGAACGAGAGCTCAGGGAGCAACCATTTTGAAATAACCAAATTCTGGTGATTCTGCCCATCCGGTTTCACTGCGCAGTCTGCATCTACGGCGCATGCCTGAAATGGTTGCTCCCAGAGCTCTCGTTTTCCGACCGCTGGTCAAGGGGAACGAAGACTCTGGGAACGAGATTGTGGCGAGCAGATCAATTATTTGCCTCAACCTTAGGCTTTGGCAAATAATTTATCTGCGAGACACTGACAAATCACGATATTTTGTGATAACCGAGTTCAATAATTATCTTATCATTAGATCAACAAATTAGTTTTCTTAATTACCCATGAGCAGAATATTTTTCGCGGCCAAACACATTTACACGGTACTACGCATGAGCATAATTATTTTCACCTCTAGGTGATTCGAGGCCTCCCCTTAAAATATTAATTTATTTTTATTGCTATTTGTGGACAGTTATTTTCAGGTTATGTGGTTGGCTCTCGGCCAATGAAAAGGAAGAAAAAAATGCATCGAATGATAATTCAAATTACTCCCTTCTGTAGTATACAAGTTTGTCAACTTTTCGTCACACAGTTCAAACCTTTTGCTGGCCAAAAATTTTAAGGTCTTCAAAAGATGCAAAATTGTCAACACATGATTATTTATTTAATCCACGACTGCAATGAAAAGTAGAATATTAAAAAGAATAATGGGATCTGAAAGATTAGTCAGCATTAAATACTATGGCTTACTTACTAGAATGACATCTATTTTTAAGTTCTACAGTTAGACAAAGAGTTGTGAATCACCCGAGAAAGAAGTACAGTACGCTAGAGGATGCGGAGGATAATTATGGTCTGTCAGTGGACAGACCATAATCTTGGACCCTGACGTCGACACAAACACAAACGTGTGAAATCGCACAACCGCGTCTGCTACGTGATCTTTTAATGCAAATTTACTTCTCATGACAACGTGTTGACAGCTATCAATTAGAGATAATTTATGGTAAGAAACGTTTTTCGTGAATAACTTTGCTTAGAATCAATCTATTCTCATAGAATTTTTTTTCAATGACAGATTGCAATAAGATCTATCTGAAAAAGCGAAAAACAATTTTTTTTGAAAAATGATCAAATTTGGGATACACTGATAACTTAACTCGCAACCAGCTCCTGGTGACCAGAAGTTTACATTTAGCGGGCGTCAAAAGCACTTCACGGTATTTGATTACTGAACCACCTGAAGTGACCTAAAATCAAAGCGACTTAAACTCAAATCAAAGTAATATCGATCAGTCTTAGGTCCGACATTCTTAACGTTGGTTTGTGGTTATCACGCAACATTGCCACCCAATATATTACGTTAATTTTTCATTCCTCACACGTGGCTACTTCGCATAACGATTTGGCTGCTGCCGAACTGCCATTTCTTCTCGCATAGCAAACAGCCAGGAGCAACTTTAGAATACCCGGTCACTTTATTTACATGTGCCCGCGTGCTTTGAAGAACGAGGTATATAACAATAGTTCCTATTCTTATTCAACTTCAGAATACCCGACCACTTTATTTACCTGTGCCGGTGTGCTTTGAAGAACGAGTTATATAACAATAGTTTAACAGCCAAACCCACAGAGATGAACCTTACCCAAACAAGAGAGGAAGCATGCCGTCGAAGGATCTTCGCCATGACATTGATCACGACCATAATTGTGCTGATTTTTCTTGTTACCTGGAGACCGCTCTTGTTTATATATTTCTTCAGATACCCCAAGTTAATTGTTTCAGAAGCTTCGAAAGATGAACCGAGGAGGCATGACAACAACCTAGAAGTGGCTTATAAGGAATGGAGAATGTATCAAATTGAGAGTCGTTTCGGCCAAGATTGGTGCAGAGAGAAACAAATCGAATCAAGAAGCGATGTAACATGGCTAACCATCGTGGTCGACGACAAGTTTGCTGCCCCCGCGCTGGTTCTTGGTCACTCCATTCGCACATTTTCTTGTCACAAGAACATGATAGTGTTACTCTCGGAAACGGTTAGCGAGGGTACAAGGAAAGCACTTCAAAGTGTTGGCTGGGAGATTCGCTTAGTCGAAGAAATGGACTGCGATTGGTTGGACGCGAAATTAGGAGGAGATCGAAACAGTGGGTTTTTTGGGAAGCCACTTGGATACAGAATAAAAGGCACACACACGCGATTCCACGCGTGGAAATACACACAATATTCTAAAATCATTTATGTTGATGCTGATTACAAGCTAATGACAAACATCGATCGACTGTTCGATATTCCAGATGACTTTGCTGCCGCCCCTTGCGCCAGACCAGGTGTAGTGGATCCATGCTTCAATGCAGGACTCCTGGTTTTCAGACCAGATGCTACGCGTTATCTGGAAATCATGAACCTGTGGCAAGAAACCACAGTGAAAGACACTTGTCCTGATGATCAAGTCTTGCTCTGGCATTATTACGCTGCTGCTGGTAACTGGAAGGCTTTACCCTTTTCCTTTAACATTAGACTCATAATTTACAGACCTCTAAACTCTTTCCATTTTGCCGGTGGACCACGCTACCATCCACCTAAGCCATGGTCCGCGAAATGCAGACCAAGCAGACAAGAAGCCCATGATTATGACAGACCAATTCTTGTTCCTAATGATATGGTATTGATTTTCTGGAAAAATTTATATGAATTGCTAGTGAAGTACAATTTAGAGGACTGGTGGAGGTCTACCGAGTTGTTCCGGCCAGCACAAGAGTTTGGCATTGTGCCTTATGCTGACTGCAGCAACCAAGATGAGTTATAGATGTTTTAAAAGGCCGAAGGGTTTTTGCCCCTTTTCGTGAACTCTCCTTTTCCAACAAAAATCTTGTTGTGTAGGCAAACGTTCGTCCCTTCCGATTGTTCCATTGATTCAAGGGGAAAGCCCTGCGGAATTTTCCTCACAGTTGATGTCAGTTGTTCCTTCGGGGATCATACAAGACCCCTACAACCAGTCCCCTCGTGTAGACACTACACGAGGGGAAAAGTCGAGGGGAAAAGTCCCCTCGTATACAGGACTTCAAAAAACTCTCCCCTGGCTTTAGTTAAGTATCGGTGAAGTCATCGGGAAGTACACATGTGAAATTTCCATTGACTAGGAACAAACATTTTGCTGCGATCTCAAACGTACTAGTCTCCTTCGTAACACTTATGTTTGTTGTCACGCAATGCTTAGTGGGGTAAGCGTTGTGTAGCTGCGAAGGGTCATTGTTCACGTGCGCGCACCTTTAGTAAATTATTGCACTTAGCATATTTTAGCTTTAATCTTAGGTGTATTTTGTCTTCTGGTAAATATTATTTTAGGTAGTTAATTTTGCTTCAATTTTGTACTTTGTTAAGGTCTGCATGAGACATTTCTTATTGACGTTTTCAAACAAATTAAATTACCCTATGTATAGGGAAGACGTGTCTAGAAACACTGGTATACGAGCGAGGCGCGATTGGCTCGACAGAGAATTCCAGAAATTCCTAGCCTACGATGTTTTAGTAGAGACTGTAAGTATAATGAGGCATGCGAAAAGCTTACAACTAGTCTAGGACATTCAGATCAAACCCAAAACTTGTTTGGAACTGTTGTACACAAGAAAAATGTTGTAAGATTTTGAAGCGTGTTTAAAAATCTACGATAACCGTAGCTGCCTTCAGGCGATGTTCAGTTATGAAAGTCGTATATGCGATATTTTGTAAGTAAACTACCAGTAAGAAAGTTTCGAAAATTTGGATCTACGAGAAAGATTGGCCTCTTTTCCAGTAGAAACCGAGATCTCAGTAACCGGGCTGGTCCGCCTTCTCATATAGCTTCATATGAACACATCGAAATTTTCAAAAGGAAATAGGAGTGAGACAAGACCTCGGTAACTGCCCCCCTCCCCCCCCCCCCCCGCCCCAGTCAACCGGGCTCATATGATGAGGTCCTAACTTACCTTCTAAGCGGAGTACCATACGTCGGTCCCAGTAAAGTTTGTCTACACATCTTTGTTGTTGAGTTATACAGCTTTAGTTTGAACTGTGAAGAAAGTACATGTAAAATGAAAACTCACGACCATGGAAATAACAACTAAAAAATCTTATCCCGTGAATGTGGCAACAGGGCACAAACAAACATTAAGCCCTGGCCAAACGGACTCGCAAGTAGTCGCAAGTAGCCGCAAGTTGAACTTGCATAGAGGACCATAGAGACTTGCGTTGGGTGGTCAAACGGACTAGCGAGTTTCCTCGTAAGTACACGCAAGTCGCAAGGCAACACCCCGCAGACATATCCTGTATTTCAATGGCTAATAGGTTACCATAACAACGAAAGAAGTCACTCAACTTGCGTTGACTTGGGTTGGGTGGCCGAACGGTGAAAAACTTGCGTCGACTTGCGTGCAAATTTGATCTCGCCCAAAGTGAGCGCAAGTCAACGCAAGTGCACGCAGGGCCTGGCCAAACGGAGTTGCTTTCGACTTGCGCCTACTTGCGAGTCCGTTTGGCCAGGGCTTTTAGCTACGTTTGGCAGTAAATTTTAATACAGATAAGTACAAACTAACATGTAATTCGTTAATGGTTTTTTTCAGGTAACTACATGTACATGTTATATGTTCATAAAAATATCACTTAGTTACAAGAACAGGGAAAGTTTAGGTTTAAAGAAATAAGACTACTTCCACGGTAAAAGCAAGGACATGTCTAACCAAAATGTATCCAAATCACGTTCTATCACCTGTCAACATAACGTTGAAATTTCAAAATGAAGACTTTTATAAAAAGGCTATTTTTATAGAAAAAGCGCAATAAAAGTAATAAACGTTATTGTTAATAGAGTTTCCCTATGAGTTCTAAATGAAAAATGGACACATGCATTGCTACACTATTCGATGAGTATTTTGAAAACCATAGGTAAATGTGTGAAGTTTTTCTTTACAACTCTAGAGATTTCCTAAACCACATTCATTCCCTCACTAGTACCTGATCATTTGCGACTACAAGAAAGTTCTCCTTGACAATTGGTGGATACCAAGCGAAACACTGAGGCACTGCGCTTTGTTCGATTCTCTCTGAACTGATAAGACGTAGATCATCAGTGCTGCTGTTCAGAAGATCATATTCTACCTGATACATAACAAACAAAAAAAACATGTTAATAGGAACCCTGCAAACAGCTCGGTCTGAAAGGTGCACTTCTATAACTCTAGAGACACGACTCCGGGGGCTGGAAACACAAAAAGAAAGAGCTGTTCACATGACAACGAAGCTAGAAAAGAGAATTTACCTTTTGGCAATTGAACTAAACGAAAAAATTTTTGATTCACCCATTGATGAATTACTGAATCGTCTTGACCATTTTCACAACAAATTCACATAGACAGGTCATGAGCACTATGGATGCGAACACCTCTTGAATTGGAGCCAGATTCTCCCAAGTATTACTATAGAGAATGTAACAACAACAACAACAAGGTTTATTTAAACTGTAAAATTAACTTAATTACTAATTAATAAATGAATGTATGAAAACTGATGATGAGAATTTACAAGCTTAACACATACCAATACTCTGTCTTCACCAAGCGAAAGCAACCGAGGGATGTCACTGTCGAGAGCTATTCCAAAGTCGATGTCTGTAAAGATCATCGAACAAATTACATTTACAGATGGTTAATTGACATGGCAGGCAGAAAAAAATTATTTCACTTGCTTTATTCTGAAGTTGCACAATTTTCACTAGAATCAGAGTGAACCTATCGAACTTGAAAACTGTAGGGGACAACCTCAAACTAAGGGAAGTGAGTAACAGCGCTTTTCTCAAGTTTATGTAGCCTGAATTAGTTAAACAGGATTACCCTGGAGAAATCGTATTGGTATAAATTTTGAGCCCTAGCAAACGTCTCTTTTCGCGTGTTTGAGTTACTTTTTGCTACAGACTCAGCACAAGATTCTTGACAGCTCTTGGACTCAACCCTCTGATCTGCTCTGTATCAACCTATCTACTCAATTCCACAGCTCAACTTACTAACCATGAATTTTTTTGTAGTGCGCTCTCTGTTTACCAATATAAACCCAAGGTTGGTCTGAATCATTTTCCTGCGCCTTGAAAACTGTTACACAGCGGTCTAGATCCTGTAAAACACAAATGAGAGACCATGAAGCAAAAACATGAGCAGTGAAAACGTCATTGGTTAAGTGGGGGATAGGGCCAGAAATGATTTGCCTCCACTTGTCCCTGTTGTTAATCACAGCAACAGTTGCAGCCCGGGAACATAATCCCATTTAAATACGTTCACTTTCTACTGTTCTCCTCCATGTTTGATTACGTTTAGGGTAGTTAAAATTATTGGTGCACAGAATAAACCCTCCCCCCCCCCCCCCCCCCCAGGAGATGATACCCTCATATATAGACAAGCTATATAGGGTATGGGCCACTGAATAAGATTTAAATGACCTTTTAGTCCGTGATTTCGACTCACTTCTTTACAATGTCTTTACTCTCTATGTCTGAGCCACATAATACCTTTTTCGATTCAGTTTTCAAGGGGAAAAACAATGCTCTGGCATTTATTTTCGATCGAAAAGTCATATTCTCCAGTCTGAGAGAGAGTAGGAAATGTTTGAGATGTGACGCCAGAGCTCTGATGAATGACGCTCAAAACGTCAGCTTTACAAATGTCTGTCGGTCTGTCTGTCTGTCTGTCTGTCTGACTGACTGACTGACTGACTGACTGACTGACTAACTGACTAACTGACATTCTGTTGGCCAGTAGTTTACTTACACTAGTGGCCAAGTAGCGGGAATCATGAGAGAATTTGATGTTAGTGACACAATCATGACAGTGACTGAACACAGCCAGTCCATCACCACGCCCTTCTTCCTTCAGCATCAAACCATCCAAGATACGTACACTGCCATTTGTAAATCCAACGGCTGAGAATAAAAGAAAACACATCAAATATAAGCCAGTGTTTTATTCCGGATCTAAGACTGTTCAGGACAGCAGGTGCAGGGCACGAGGAGTTAAAGGGGTCAGGGATAGACTTCATGTGCTATGTGGTTGCTGGCTAATTGCACCGGCTGAAGGAGAGGTTATCACCAGCTGAAATTTCATTAGAAAGCTAAGACTTGGGATAACTTTCAAGATGAAAGGGTAGAAAAGCCAGTTTGGTTTGTTAAACAGCCAGCTCAGTTTTTTCTTAGCTACATCCTTGTGACATCCTTGTTAACATGCAGCACAAAAAACGTCACAACAAATCCTTGAGACTGTAGTCAATTGTTTTTCTTAGTCTTCCAAAAGCAAAAATGTAGTGGTATTTCAGATTTTCAAAATGCTACAATGCAGGATTCCCAGATCTCCCTGACTGGACAGGAGTCAGTAGTGATGGACACTACTACAGAATCTTTAAGAGTCCGGTGTGTACTAGAAATTCAGAATCCCTGCTTTCTCTAGGTGCTGCCAACTAAATGTATCAATGCTAACCTAGCAAGATGGCAATTAAGACTCTTTAGAAGATAGTAGATAGAGGCAGGACATGGAATTTTAAGACCTGTTGAAGTTTCTGAATTTTCAGGTTGTGAATACCTTGAGTCAACATTTTAAACACATGACATTGACAGCAAATGTTACCAACCTAAGAGATCCCCAGATGGATTGAACGTCATGCACTGGATCATCAGTTGACGCTGATCAAACATTCGACTTGTAAGCAGTTCTCTGTAAATAAAATAAAATGAAATGAGATGAGACGAGACGAGACGAGACGAGACGAGACGAGACGAGACGAGACGAGACGAGACGAGACGAGACGAGACGAGACGAGACGAGACGAGACGAGACGAGACGAGACGAGACGAGACGAGATGAGATGAGATCCCTGCTCCCCTATAATGTCAGATTGAAATGTAATTAGGTCTGTTAGTATATTACTTTATATTCACACACCACTTACATTCTGTATTTAGAGATATTCCTAAATTGTTGAAGTATTGCATTCTCTTTAAAATGTTTTGAGTGAACAATGATTTGCAGCTCAACCCAAGGAACACCCCTTTGGCACAAAATATTGCTTAAAAAAGTGTGTATTTTGGTTTCTTTGACAGTCTTCATTTTAAAACGCCCACATCATATTTTGAGTTTCTTTGCAGTACCTCTAGGAGTATTTAAAGAAAAACCACTAATTGAAAACAGCTTTATCTCTATATTGATATGCCAGATCTAAGTGTTTGGTCCAACTTTCTTGGTATCCTGTAATTTATTTCAACCATACCCAAAACAAAAAATTCTGGTACGATTTTAAATACTGCTTTTCAAACGTTTAGCAAACGTTTCAGAAGAGTACCTCTCAAACTGTGCCCGCATTTAACACCTTAACACCTACATGTAAAACCTTAAGCCATCTTCGCACATGTATGGACTTAAATGTGACTGGGATAAAATAAAAACCTCTCTAAATTCTTGTTTTGCCATAAAAGAAGAATGCAGCTCTGTTCTTGTAGGAACTCTACTGGGGTTCTTTGCAAAAAAACAACAGCAACAACAACAACCATAACTATTGCACTGAACATACTTTTTTTCGTAGTCCCAAAGTTGAAGTAGGCCTGAATAACTTCCAATACAAAGTCTTGGCCTGGAAAACAAACAAATAATGCATATTTGAAAGTAAATGTGTTATAACTTCTAGAAAAACAACAACAACAACTTACAGTACTGATAAACAAATAAATTACTCCAATTACTGGGGAAGAAAGAATGTTGTTTCCTGTGAATGGATCCAAAACATGTTGCTAACCACTAAAACATGTTTAAAAAATCTTAAACTCTACCGCTGATTTTACAGCAGTCATCATTTTGAAAACCTGCTCAGTTTTGACTCTGCTGCTTAAAAATGAATTAAAAGCAAAAAAAAATTAAAAGAGTAAGAGAATAACAAGAGCAACAACAACAACAACCAACTATTTACTTGCCACAAAATATATAGAGTAAGAAAAAAAAAAGAGAATAAACTTACATGTAACTTTAAAATTTAGGCTACTTAGAACAGTAAATACTCAACAAGCTGAGTAGTCTAATTTACAAACTTTATCTGGGTTGTAAAACTCATAACAGAAAAAAAATAATTAAGTTTTGGGTAAATAAATTTAAAAGAAAGAAATAGGGGAAAAAGGCACCAAATAATGAGGGAGCTGATTGATCAATTTAGGCAAAAGGTTACAAGCAACACAATGTAGCATCTGTCACTCTTAACAAACAACTTACTCAGAGGGGTGGCATGCTATGGCATGTGTGTCACTATCATGTTCCTTGCGGACAAACTGCAGTTCAAAAGTGGATTAAGAAGGGAGATTATTTCACCAACGACCAATTCCCAGTTCTTTTAAATGAATTATTTAACTGAGTTGACAGTTTGAGCTGAAGTGACTTGGTGTATAAGCAAAAGTAAATTATAAACAATTCATTATCATTGATAATTATATTAACGAGTACATAGCAACAAGAAAATAATTTTATGTCCTACAGAATTTAAAAAAATCATACTAGACCAGATATGAAGAGGGATGGAGAGGACATAAACCAACATTTCAAAATATGATATGCAGACATCACGACTGATTTGTTTCCTACTAACCAAGTTTAACAATGACTATCATTTCTTTCTCCATGTCCTTGATCAATGAGAAAACTAGATGTTTGTCACCTTTAAATCTAGCACAATATAAATGTGCTTGGTCCATCTACCAGAGGACTTTCATCTCTTGTATCTCAGGGGTATTACATCTAACTGGTACATAAAAGGTCACGACTTTGATTGACCTGCTACAAGAACTTGTCTTATTGATAGGTTAAAATATCTTTTAGATTAGTGGTGCATCTAGCTGATGCATGAAAGGTCAGAACTTTCATTGTCCTGTTGCAGGAGATGGGGTCACCAGATTAATATTAATAATAATCTTTCTTTCAATTTAGCAATACCTTACCTTAAGTTCACTTCCGTCAGTAGCAAAATGAGCAATGTTAGCTGTCGATGTACTGATCACAAAATCATTCACTATGAATGGGTTGGCATCTAAAGTAGAGCTGGCAGGAAAGTTTCTTTTCTCTGGAGTAGTTCTAAAATAGTGATGAGATTCACTCAATGATCAATAAACTACTGTACAGTAATCAAACATCGTTTTAAAGAGAACATAACAATACCCACCAACACTGTCAAATAGGCACAAAAAAGGCAGATGATGATGATGATGATGATGACCGATTATTTTAACATTAAATTAATTCATTAATTTCATTTGTTTCAGTACAGTACAGTAAGGACAATATGTGTATCAAGTTAACAAATGTATAGCCTGCAGAGCAGGCGAGATTTTTTCAAGCGAGCGCTCACATCGTAAAAAGTTTAGCCGCCATCTTGAATTTTTCATGCAGTGGAAGACTGGAGAGAAAGAAAGTTTTAACAAGGGGGTGAATGATAGGCAAGACGAAGGATAGGGGAGGGGATGGGGCGAAGAATTTTCCCCTCCCCCTTCCCCCACTGTCTAACATGGCGGTCTAACATGGCGGTCGCAAGGTTGTAACGCTAACTCGCCCCAATAAGACGCCTGCACTGCAGGCTAACAAATGTAGTGTTGTGAGTTCCAAAAATACCAGATATTTTACTTGATTGAGATTGATTTTTTGATGAAATATCTTATGGAGAATTCTGAAAATAGCATTTCCAAGTCTCTAGATTTCAGAATTTTCTGGGGGAGCATGTCCTCAGACCACCCTAGAGGCTCATGTCTCCTGTGCTCCCTCCTTTACCCCTCATTACAAAAAACTTAGTTACAGCCTTGAGAGCACGCAATGACACATCATTCATGTAAAGATAGTTTTGTCTTTTCCTAGGTTTCATCACCTCTAGCAATATCACACTGAAATTGCAATATAATCTCAATGAAATCATAGCTGGTTTACAGATGCAATTTGGAGTTGCAATTACATAAAAAAGTCTTTCTATTGGATTGCATCAATGGTATGATAATAGTTTTTAGAACTTACTCTGCATCAACTGTCTTTGGTGAATAGGAAAATGATACTGCACTGATAGGTCCTGCATTGAAGTGTTTGTACCTGTTAAGGCAGACCAGACAACAGTAACATGATGGTGATAATGATAATGATAATGATAACAACAATGATATCAAAAGCGATAATAACAACAATAACAAAGGCAATCTTACAATGACAATAGTGATAAGGATGATAGAATCACAAAAGCACTGGTGATGACGATGATAAAGATGAAGATAATGATCACATGATCAAATAACAGTTACGATGATGAAGGTGACAAAAATAAAAACAACATAAATAATAATGTTGATGATGAGACACTGCACAATGACAACAACACATTCAAATAATGATAACAATGATGGCAATGATGATTACATGAGAAGTAGTGACTGTCAAGAAAGACTACAAATTGGCCCTGAAATACATGTTCATGAAAGATTTTGATTTCTTACCAATTTGTAAGTCTAAGCTGTTGATCAAGAAATCGCACATGACCAGCCACATCACCTGTCACGATGTACCTAGCAAAGCAAAACAATATGGACGTTCATTGAATGCTGTTCACCTTTAGGTATTATGTGAGAGGTACCATGGCCTAACACTATTTAATTAACAATTAGACCCGTAGCCCGCAAGGGCTATGAGTCAATAGCCCATGAGGCGAAGCCAAATGGGCTATTGACCCGTGGCCCTTGAGGGCGAAGGGTCTAATTGTTTTAGTATCACCCAACTAGTCGGACAGAAAAGGTAATAATAAAGTTAGCAAATGCAAGTTGAAGAAATATTTATTTGGGAATAAAACGAAAGAAAGCATCACGCTCGATGGCGCCAATTTCGCTACTCGATGACTATTACTAATAGTCCCCTAGTAGCGTAGCCAATCAAAATGCAGGATTTGCATTAGTCCACTAGTTGGGTGATACTAATAGTTATTAGTACATGTAAACTTGTGCTCTGGGTTTCAGATCTTAGAGTCTGGCTTTGAGCAGGGTTGTCACAAAGTTTTGAATTACACCGCTTTCTTGTTGGAGAAGGCAGGTGATTTTGACATCTCTTCCAGACTTTTTGTAAAGAACCAGACAAACAGCCTAGCAGAAGAACTGCGCAAGATGTGATAGATGGTGATTCCCATTGGCAGCCAGCTACTTTTTAACGACCCTATTTGAGCCTGGGTCATTTATTGTCATTGTATGATATTCTAGGGCAAGACACGTAGTACCTCTCTCCACCCAGGTGTATAAATGGGTACTGATTAATTTAATGTTTGGGGGTAACCTTCAGATGGACTAGTATCTCATCCTGGGGGGAGGGGGGGGGGAGGGGAAAGAAATACTGCTAGTCCCTTAATGCCACAGAATCTAGGATAAGCTATGATGAGATGTGACACTTTGGCTCAAGACAGACTTAAAGCATATCTAGTCACAACTTAGGGAAAGTCTCACAGTTAATGGTAAATGCCAGATATTATAAATATTAGGTTGAGCAATATAACTCCATGAATAGAAATAATAAGTAACCCAATGTGGATCTATTACCAGTATATTAAATATGTAGACTTATTAATAATATTGTGGATAATCAATACCAAAAGCTGCTTCTTACTTGTCAGAAGTTGTGAGGACTGTAAGGGCTTTCTCCTGCAACTTGACAATCTTGAATGCCTTTCTGTTACACTTAAGATCCCCACCTGCATGTTCCCATACCACTATGTTGCCGCAACTTGTGGCCGTCAGGGCTCTAGGAGACTGAAGCTGGAAAATGGACTGGCTGTATTGACCTACACTGCGATTAAAATCCTACAAGATGGCAAATTAATATCAGTTCAGTTGGGCATTTGAAAGAATATCATGTTTCTTGTTTCATCTTTAATTCCTAATAAGTTAAAAATCATGACAAACAAGGCCAGTACTTAAATCAACTGCAGTCCAAAAATGCTTGAATTGTAGCTGTTCTACATTTGCAACAGGTCTCAGAAACTCCTTTTACAAAAAATAAATTAATTTTGCTCTTTTTGTGTCGGGGCATTGATAGATGTACATATTATACATTTACTTAAAAATGCTAAGAAATAAAAGATTATCATACCTTGTCTGTGAGTGGTGGGGCAACATACTCCAGTGTTGTGTCATTCTAAAATTTTGATAAAGAATGTAAAAAAGAGGGTTAATATTAACGCCCAGTGACACAGAGATTTTTCAAAATACTTTTATTGAACTGGTAGAAGGCAAAATGGCAAACTTTTACGCTTAAGGTTAGCCATTAACCCTGTGTGCCTATCACCATGACAATGAAGGAAGAGATTACGTATGGGTTATTGACCAAGTGTGAGGTCAATATGGCTGGATATTGGCTAAGTTCTTTTTTTGCTTGTTTATGGACCGAGACGGAGTCGAGGTCCATAAACTCGCAAAAAAAGAACAAGGCCAAAATCCAGCCATCTTGACTGAACAAGCTTGGTCAATAAAGGATTTATTATATGGCTTTCGGGGAAATTTTTCTTGCAGGAGACAGCGGGTAGTCCTGAGTGGGCAAGATAGCTCCATCTTGCCCGCGTGGGTAGTCAATCACAGCGCAGGATTTGATTCATCTTGCCCACTGACGGAGCTAGCCATATAATAAATGTATATCTTGCTAAATGCAAATTGAGTCGAAACATTTTAAAGAGCTTGTGAAACCTTGGCAATTGGTGAACTTTTTATTGTGCTCTTTGGATCATAATATTGACGGAGATATTGACTTGTGAGTGGCAAAAGCACCAATGAGCCAATCCATGTAGATTTTGAGTTGACAAATTGCTGAGTTTTTACACTCATTTCACATAAAAAGAATTTGATACTTTGCAGTCAAATTTCTTGATAATTTTTGCCTTGCCCATTCAATTAGCCGGTGAACAGGCTCCTGGTGAGCCCGAACGAAGCGAGGGAGGTAAGTACTTGGTGTAAGACTACGTATAATGTCCTGAGATACACCCACACATTTGCTAGTATTGTCGCCTATATATTGGCTATAGCATTGCTATGGCTATAGCACTGATATAGTAGCAACAGTCACTGTAGTAGCTGCAGTATCTGTATTATCTGTAGTATCTGTAGTAGCTGTAGTAGCTGTAGTAGCTGTAGTAGCTGTAGTAGCTGTAGTAGCTGTAGTATCTGTAGTAGCTGTAGTATCTGTAGTAGCTGTAGTAGCTGTAGTATCTGTAGTAGCTGTAGTAGCTGTAGTAGCTGTAGTATCTGTAGTATCTGTAGTAGCTGTAGTAGCTGTAGTATCTGTAGTATCTGTAGTATCTGTAGTAGCTGTAGTAGCTGTAGTATCTGTAGTAGCTGTAGTAGCTGTAGTAGCTGTAGTATCTGTAGTATCTGTAGTAGCTGTAGTAGCTGTAGTATCTGTAGTATCTGTAGTATCTGTAGTAGCTGTAGTAGCTGTAGTATCTGTAGTATCTGTAGTAGCTGTAGTATTTGTAGTATCTGTAGTATCTGTAGTAGCTGTAGTATCTGTAGTTTCTGTAGTAGCTGTAGTATCTGTAGTAGCTGTAGTATCTGTAGTATCTGTAGTATCTGTAGTATCTGAAGTAGCTGGAGTAGCTGTAGTAGCTGTAGTAGCTGTAATATCTGTAGTATCTGTAGTAGCTGTAGTAGCTGTAGTATCTGTAGTTTCTGTAGTAGCTGTAGTATCTGTAGTAGCTGTAGTATCTGTAGTATCTGTAGTATCTGAAGTAGCTGGAGTAGCTGTAGTAGCTGTAGTAGCTGTAGTATCTGTAGTAGCTGTAGTAGCAGTAGTATCTGTAGTATCTGTAGTATCTGTAGTATCTGTAGTAGCTGTAGTAGCTGTAGTAGCTGTAGTAGCTGTAGTATCTGTAGTAGCTGTAGTATCTGTAGTTTCTGTAGTATCTGTAGTAGCTGTAGTATCTGTAGTAGCTGTAGTATCTGTAGTATCTGTAGTAGCTGGAGTAGCTGTAGTAGCTGTAGTAGCTGTAGTATCTGTAGTAGCTGTAGTATCTGTAGTAGCTGTAGTATCTGTAGTAGCTGTAGTATCTGTAGTAGCTGTAGTATCTGTAGTATCTGTAGTAGCTGTAGTATCTGTAGTAGCTGTAGTATCTGTAGTAGCTGTAGTATCTGTAGTACCTGTAGTACCTGTAGTATCTGTAGTATCTGTAGTATATGAGCTGTAGTAGCTGTAGTAGCTGTAGTATCTGTAGTAGCTGTAGTATCTGTAGTATATGAGCTGTAGTAGCTGTAGTAGCTGTAGTACCTGTAGTATCTGTAGTATCTGTAGTATATGAGCTGTAGTATATGAGCTGTAGTAGCTGTAGTAGCTGTAGTATCTGTAGTAGCTGTAGTATCTGTAGTACCTGTAGTATCTGTAGTATATGAGCTGTAGTAGCTGTAGTAGCTGTAGTAGTTGTAGTATCTGTAGTATCTGTAGTATCTGTAGTATATGAGCTGTAGTAGCTGTAGTAGTTGTAGTATCTGTAGTACCTGTAGTATCTGTAGTATATGAGCTGTAGTAGCTGTAGTATCTGTAGTATCTGTAGTATCTGTAGTATCTGTAGTATATGAGCTGTAGTAGCTGTAGTAGTTGTAGTATCTGTAGTATCTGTAGTATCTGTAGCATCTGTAGTATATGAGCTGTAGTAGCTGTAGTAGCTGTAGTAGCTGTAGTAGCTGTAGTAGCTGTAGTAGCTGTAGTAGCTGTAGTATCTGTAGTAGCTGTAGTATCTGTAATATCTGTAGTATCTGTAGCACCTGTAGTAGGTGTAGTAGCCGAAAGGCTTTAATGAGTTGAGCAGCAGGCAAAGAAAGTTTAATGCAGCACTTGGACTACTTACTAAGACACGGACCCGCACAGTTTGTCCAGCACTTCACCTCACACCGTTCAAGTCATTAGGGCCTTTCAAATAACAATAATGAAAAGACTGCGCCGGCCTTTCCTCTGTCTTTTTGCTTTACTACCCACAGTAGGCTTAGAATATTAATAAATATTTATCCACTATTTTAGAACGTCATATTTCTGGCTGCTCAAGGTGGTCATGTATTAAGTACTTTTTGAAAGACACAATGCATTACTCACAGCGTGTTGAAAAATAGATAACATACAACAAAATTTAGACGATTATGCATGTGAAGGAAAACCCTGGGTACCAGAGGTTTTTTCTCGCACACGGCGGACGGAATTTCTTCGCTTCGCTTCAGGAGCACAACAGAGATATGACCGAAAACCGCGCAAGAAAAACCTCTCGCACCCAGAGTAGTGAAGGAATTTCTTGGAAAACAATTTAAATATACATTATATACATACTACAGCTACTGCATCTAACTAAAGATACTACAGATACTACAGATACTACAAATACTACAGCTACTACAGATACTACAGCTACTACAGATACTACAGCTACTACAGCTACTACAGATGCTACAGCTACTACAGCTACTACAGCTACTACAGATACTACAGAAACTACAGATACTACAGCTACTACAGATACTACAGCTACTACAGCTACTACAGAAACTACAGATACTACAGCTACTACAGATACTACAGATACTACAAATACTACAGATACTACAGATACTACAGATACTACAGCTACTACAGATACTACAGATACTCCAGCTACTACAGATACTACAGCTACTACAGATACTACAGATACTACAGCTACTACAGCTACTACAGATACTACAGATACTACAGCTACTACAGATACTACAGCTACTACAGATACTACAGCTACTACAGACACTACAGCTACTACAGATACTACAGATACTACAGATACTACAGCTACTACAGCTACTACACCTACACCAGCTACTACAGCTACTACAGATACTACAGCTACTACAGATACTACAGCTACTACAGATACTACAGCTACTACAGCTACTACAGATACTACAGATGCTACAGCTACTACAGCTACTACAGATACTACAGATACTACAGATACTACAGCTACTACAGCTACTACAGATAATACAGATACTACAGCCACTACAGCTACTACAGATACTACAGATACTACAGTGACTAGCCACTATATCAGTGCTATAGCCATAGCAATGCTATAACCAATATATAGGCGACACTACTAGCAAATGTGTGGGTGTATCTCGGGACATTATATGTAGTCTTACACCAAGTACTAACCATGAGGGAGCCTGCAGACATTCTATTGATGCCACCGTTCTATGATACCAGCTCCTGGTATCATGATATGATTGGTTAAATCGCTGATTGTTGACATCTTTGAGACGAATATTTGACAGATCTTTGTAAAATTATACGACTCCAACGGCTTGTTACAATAGTGCATTTGCCATTCTCTTTTCTCAACCTCTTATTTTTTCACAAGTGATTCTGAAGGGTACTTTATGCTCTGTTACTAGCAGGAATTTTAAGTAGAAGCTAGTGGAGTGGAGCTGTTTGCCAGTGCTATAGCAATTTTTTTCAGAGGTCAAAGGCATGGTTTCCAGACTTTCCACTGTTATCTGCTTGTTGCCTCGCAAAGTTTGACACCTTATAATTTCTTTAGGCTAACTTCAGTATTGCAAAATATGTTTTAAGCTCTCTAAGTATTGGCCTTGGAGGGACAAAGTTAAGTTTGAAATATTCCATGAACATGTTGCTTACATGTACTCTATATTATGATGCCCAGCCTCGCTACTTGATCAGCTTGATTACAACTGATAAGTTAATAATGATGGTGAATTTTAAGCTCGGTAATGAAATGTGAAGGTGAATTAGTCAACATGACACGAGCGTGGGACAAAGAAAAATTCTGAGTCCCCGACAGGAATCAAACCCATGACCTCCCGAACACCAGTATTATTAACATCATTATTAACTTATCACTACTCACGATGAATTCAATAGCGTTGATCCTAGCAGTATGCAGGACACCTGTCATATATGAACTCAGTTAAATGACCTTGCTCTCCATGAGTTCTCGTAGCTCAGTGGGTAGAGCGCCCGCCCAGTGTTCGGGAGGTCATGGGTTCGATTCCTGTCGGGGACTCAGAATATTTCTTTGTCCCACGCTCGTGTCATGTTGACTAATTCACCTTCACATTGATTACAACTGTTTGCAAGTACCGAAAATGTAGCTTCTTGACAGGTCTAATTACCTCATCAACTGATTTGTTACAGGCTTATCACCAAGGGCAGATAGGCACATCAAAAACAAATCTACAGACTCCCCTGTCCCCACCCCGCTCGCTTTGCTCTCCGAATTCTTCTGTTTCGCACTCGCTGAAATTTTTTTCTGTCTTTGCTGGGAGCCTGTTCGCAGGCTACCTTTCAATATTCAAAGCTGATATGCCTTGTGAAAGACCTTACAGGATCTTCCAAGATCTTTGAATACCTACAAAAGGTCCTTACAGATAAGGATCTTTCAAGGATAATTCCTTAAAAGATCCTTGAAATAAGATTGCAAACATTCCTTAAATGAAAGATGACATACATGTATGCTTGTTGTTTGTCTTGTCATGTATCTTTTCAACATGTGACTTAAGATTGGTCCATAATGTCTTGACTTACCCGGTAATAAAAGACCACCTGAGATTCGCTGTTGCTAACAAGTTCATTGGTGTCCTCTGGGTTGAAGGTGATATATGTCTAGCATGAAAAGAAAACAAAAGCATTTTCAACTCTCCTCTCTACATAAAGTTTGAAAATGTACGGAAACACTGTCTTTTGTGATTCATATAATACCTAGGTCACAGCAGTTGAAAAATTAGCCAAGGGTGTATGTACTAATCCAGATCAGAATCAATGATTCAAGATAACTCAGAAATCAATGAGAAGAGTGGGCAGAGTGGATTCATCGGCTCCTTTGATGCAACAAGATCCAAGTGATCTTGGATCATTGATTCTGATCTGGATCATCCTAAAGAAATGCACCCTAACATAACTAGAGGTTCCAGGAAATACCCACACCCACCCTTAGGTTGGTCATTAGAAATGATTACTCCCAACAATAGTAGGTTTTTAAAACCAAGTATAGTTATGAAATTAAAGTAGATCTTTCAGGGTGTTGGGAGTGGATGTTCAACCAGGAAAACTCCTTCAGGAGGGGTACACATGTATACATGTCCATTTAGGCATTATCTGGACTATCCTCAATAAAAAAATAAAAACAAAGTATTGGTTCTCTATGGTAATCAAAAACATCACAATTAGAGATTCTTGCTGTTGAAGTCAACATCAGAAATTTTAGTTATTTCTTATTAAATTCAAATTGTTTCACCCCTTACCTGTTTCCCAAAGTTGTCATCCAATACAACAGAACACATCGGCATGTCTCCATTGATAGTCCAATCCCACACAGACACAGTCTGGTAAAATATCAAATGCACACTAATTACTTTATTAAATTTTGTACTATTCTTGATAGAGCCTTCCTACCAGGTGTTTAATTCCCTTTCTTCTCATTACCTGTCTGATAGACACAAGCATTCAAAATAAAGGAGAAGTTTGTTGTTGATCACTTAGTCACAAGAGACAAAATTCAACCCATACCTGTGGAAGAGTGCTGCTTATAGTTGCAATATACTTGGCATCAGGTGACATAGCAATGGCTGCACATCCACTGGGATGGGCCTCAAATATCGTCTGAACTGGAATCCTGTTAGGCAAATAATAAGGAAATAAATTTCTTAACACAACTCCTGTTTACATTTTAACCTGTTCAGATTGTAGCTTGGAGTAGCTCCTTCACTGTATAAGGCATAGGAAGAATGACGGTTCTGAGCTTCAACTTTGTGTGCACCCTTCATCTTGCTAAACCAAGAATGGTGACACCAGACTACCAAACACTGTATACATATCATGGTGGGTTTGAACACACATAGTGTTACTCATGTACATGTATACAACACTTATAAATTAACATCTTCTAAGTTGTACCTTGAAGATGAAAGTTTATTTTATAAAACTTTTGACACTTTTCACAAGTTTTTGCTGGGTTTCATTTCACTAATGACCAATAAAAAAGTAAGATATCTTGGTGTGGAGTTACTAATAGCAAATGAAAGATTGCTCTCCACCACTTATTGCCAATCCATTTCCACCTTCTTCCCATATTTCTACTTTTTGATTAGCCTATTCTAGTAGATGCCAATGGAAACAAGTTAAAAGGTAAAACATTGAATGGAAGCAATATATAGGATTGGTAAAGTCGTAAATTAATGCTCTCTGTAGCTAATTTGTGACAGACTTACGTTGTAAATGAGTCCCAGATAATAACCATACTGTCCTTGCCACTGTCTGCTGTGGCAATCCACCGTCTGTCTTCACTGACACATGTACAAGTAATGGCATTACACTGAAAGAAGTAATGACAACAAGTAACATCAGCCTTGGAACCCGGGTGGTGGGGGGGAGGGTGCTCCCAGAAAAGTTGGGTAGGGGTGTGTGGCCCACTTCCCAAAACCCTTACCCTATTTATGGCCAAAATCTGCGATTTTTGCTACCCTATATGTGACTTGGCCAAAAATATGATACCCTAGTTAGGGCCATTGCAGCTGGCACAGTTGCCCTAAACATACGCTATGAAGGGCTTTTGTTGACGGTCTTATTGATAATAATAATTATAAGAAAGTAGTTTCTTCCAAGAAACATACCCATTTCAAGACTAGAGTGCTAAAACCATACCCTATTTAAGCCCAAAATGGCCAAAACTAATACCCTATTTATGACCAAAACACCTGAAAAACCCTACCCTTTGGGGCAGCACACACCTATATACCCAATATAAGGGAGTACCCACACCCCCAGGCCTTGGAATCAGAAGATTTAAAGTTTAGCCCTTGATTACTCAGCGTCCTCACTACACACAGTGTTTGTTGCCAGAAACTGCTGGGGGAGCCAGACAATTGGGGGAAACTTGTCAGTGAGCAAAAGATTGAAGATTCAAGTGTTGTACTTCTAATCAATTTAAAAAAGAACTAACTTCGCATTTCATTAGTCTCTATTAATCTTTGCTGATATTTTGATGGTTTATATCTATTTACTTTGTTTTGTTTTGTATATTTACTCTTGTACTAAGTTTATGATATTTATGTGTACCAATGTATTTGTTGTGCCTCTTTCCTGACTCTCACATTTTTAATTATTATAATTACGGTCACCCAACTAGTTTAGCTTTTTAGTTATTTTGGGTCTCCCACTACTGTATGTACTGTACTGTTTATTTATTTATTTATAATTATAA
Source organism: Orbicella franksi (assembly GCF_964199315.1). Classification (NCBI taxonomy): domain Eukaryota; kingdom Metazoa; phylum Cnidaria; class Anthozoa; order Scleractinia; family Merulinidae; genus Orbicella; species Orbicella franksi. The sequence goes on along the minus strand of NC_138156.1, from coordinate 7,983,924 downwards.
TCTTGTAAATTCTTTTAGTTGTTTACAGTAGTAGAAATAAACTGTTGTTGTTGTTGTTAACAAATTATTGTTAGGCATTACACTCACTTAGTGTGGTGGCTCCAGCTGAATGAAATACCAGTTAAGACCACTAGGTCTTCAGTTAAGAAGATTTGCTACTTGGAGGAACAAATCCTTTTTTCATAATTTCACTATGGGACTTGTTATGCCAAAAATGTCACTCACATTTCTTAATCTTACACTGCTGAATGGACATATGATACAAACAGTTCATACACAAGAGCAATCCCAAATAATTTACTCATTGTCTCCTTGCAAAACATCCTTCAAGTCAAACCAGCTTGACTTGAAATAATAAGTTTCAGGGACCCTGTATAAGTCATCTTGATTAAATTAGTAGTTCACACATGACAGAAGGAACTTGTTGCAGAAACATCCTCTCCACATCTTTTCCTTTCAAGTTGTTCTTGCTCATTTGTAATATTGTTTAAACTTTATCATAACAGGTAGTAATTGTGATTTCTTAATAACAACTTACATGGCCTTGGAGAAGTTGCTGTTTATTTGCTTCCCAGTCAAACATGACACCAACATGTGCACATATGAAGAATGCAACCTGGAGGCAACAAAAAATCAATTAAGGTAGGTGACTGATTTTCTCTTTCAAGGTGGCATTTTCCCTAACAGTGACGTAACCCCTTAGACCTGTTGTAACAAGTTGTATGAATACTTTGTACATACATTTTCTTCAAATTTATGTTAATGATCATAAACTGAACTTGCTTGAAAGACAGATCAAAGCAGAGAAATTCTTCGAAAATGGCAAAAGTATTCAGCAAATTACAGCTGATTAATGACCGTGGCTCCCTTTGCAGCTGATTAATGACCGTGGCTCCCAGTGAAATATAATGTGCAGTTCCAGAAAATATCCATATTCCCCCACAGAAGGGATTGGAATTTCCTGGGTAGTGGGAGATTCTCGAAGACCAAAAAATTTAAAGAATTGTATGAAGCCTAACTGGAATTTCCAGAAGGGTGGGGAGGTCTTACAAAAAATCCCTTCCGTGGGGTAGGTATGGATATTTTCTGGAACTGTGCAATTTCCAAAAAAGCATGACATGATCAAACATGTGCCCGGAGGGTACACATACCTCCTGAATGACTCATAGTACCAACCTATACAGTCATGTATACTGAAGGCACCTGCACTTGAGTGACATTTGATACATTTGATCGGCCCTCAATCAACCTTCGATCGACATCTCAATCGACATCTCAATCAATAATCCGTCGACACTAGATTGACACTCGATCGACAGTTGGCTAATAGTTGGCAGAGTGTCAACTAATTCATTATGTATTGATCAACATTCAATAGCATGTCCGCAAAAATTAGCCAACTCTCAACTGACTGTCAATCAAGTATTGACCGTGTATTGATGGAGATGTCAATCAAGTTTTGATCGAGATGTTGATCAAGTTTCAATTGAGGGTCTCTACTCATTCTAAGCCAAAGTCTTCTCATATATTCAATAATGTTATAACAGGAAAGAAAGTATATTTTACACTAAATAAAGAGCAGAGTATTCATACAAGTTTTGGTTCAATGATCTTAGAGCTCCTGGCAAGTAAACATCAAAAGTTGTGTCTAGTAGATGAGTCAATAATTTCACACTATAAAAAGCAAAAAATTCTTGAAAAATTGTATTTACATTGATGATCATGGTTCCTGACAAAATAGAATTTCCAGGAAGCATACTCTGATCTAGTTCACGAAAGAAAATTGCATGAATAATGTAATGGTCTTTATTTACAAATCTAGCTGGCGAGACATGTGCCTTCCAAACAAAAATTAGCCAATCTTGAGCTTGTTATCAGAATTCTACGGTGTGTGGCCGTATAAGCTTATTAAACTTATATTTGTTTTCGGTTCGCAATTTTTAAACTCCAATCCCGAACAAAAGTAGTTGGGACAGTTGAGCTGGATCACGTACCCCCATCCCACCTAATCAATGTTGGAAACTGTCGCGTTTTTCTCAACAAAAAGGGAACAAAATCACCTGATTATCAACATTGTACAGTGGGGGGAGGGGAGAAGTTGCTTCGTGTCCCAACTTTTTGTCTGGGATTGTAGTTTGATTCTTGTTTTTGTTTGTCTCAAATTTAATCAAACTGGTTGATAAAGTTTCAAAGCAATCACAAATTTAAACACAATAAGCTGATATAAACTCATAACGCTGCCTAACATAGCTCTGTGATCAAGTAACAGGGCGATAAGTCTAAGCATGGTCTAAACTTACCTTTCGACTTCCATTCGATAAATTCTGCACTGGGACATGTTTGTTTACACCGAACGACCAACACATATTCTATTATGAAAAGCAATAACCTTGTTTAGCAACGAAAACATCAATATAGTGAGTTCTAGATGTGCCAAATACTCTTGAATAAGCTTGAGAACTAACCAAAGATGTCGGAGAAGCTTTGACTTCATCTGCTTCTTCATCTTCTTTGTTAACCTGCGAAGAAGCCGCGCTTGAAACACGCGATTGTGCGCCTGATCTCTGTTCCAAATCTCCTTCCATCGTTTATTCCGTTGCACAAAATAACAATTTCCCCAGGAAATTGGAGGAAAATTCAGGAAAACTTATGATCACCTAGAGCTGGGATTCCCGCTCTTTGTTATCGCAACCCTGTAAGTTACTATGGTGAAACTGAGCCCCTAGTACGTACCGCTGGCTAAAACGGTGATCATGTTTTGTAGCGACCAGTAGAGTGTCTTCTTCTTCTTCCTGGGCGACTCACCTCCTTCAATTCTGAAGATTCTAGTGAGCGTATAAATAAAAAACTCCAACCGGAGTATTTTACATCGGCTGTATTTGACCAGACAATAACTGTTACTTACACCTTTCGCTGTTCATTTATAGAAAATATCCATTCATTTGAGTCCAAATTTGTTTCATTATGGTCAATGTACTCTCATTAACACTTCTTTTCATGGACTTCTCAAACACGAGGAAAATTAATTGCTGGACTGGACCCGGGACTATAGAGGTCTGGATTAGTGGATTGGATGGGACTGGACTGTACTGAACTCTGGAGTGCCCGGAGTAGGAGAAACAGAGAAGGGGAGAATCTGGCCGATAAAGGTGAGAGTTGATTGCGGAAGATGAAACTACGAGTCCAGTCCTTCTTCCGCTTAGTCCGTCGCGCGTGACACTAAAGAAAACCGGGAAAAATGGGCACGCAAAATCTTGGGGGCAAGGAGAACGCGAAAATAGGATTTCACGTGGCCATTTTTTCCTCGCGGTTTCTCAACGGACTTAGCAAAAGAGTAACTACTCGTAGTCTAGCGGAAGATTTACGACGCTTTATTTTCAGTTCAATTGAGTCCATTGGCATACTTTGTGGTATCGCAGATTTCTAAAAAACCCAATGGATTTTGTCTTAGTCTCTTTTTCTTTTCATGGAGATAGACCGTCAAGGATGAAGCATCCATACCCCCATGGGGTCAAGGACAAAGAGAAAGATGGGCCCTCTGCCTGAACAGTTCTGATGGTACAACATCTGTCATGCTGGATGGCTACATGGCGCGGCAGCCTCTAAAACAAAGCGACTTCGACTGGTCAAGTTTGATTTGACCAACATCACAGATTTTATACCATGTGGCGGTTTTGTGACTTTATTTTTGTACTTTAATTTTCTCTCTTTAATCTTGCACTCATGTCACTGAGTGATTTTGCAAGAATCCAATGTTTATGTAAATGCCCCCACCCCCGTCCCGGTGCACAGTTTTTCATCCAACGTCACAAAATTGTCATGTGACTGTTTCGTAATAGGACCCACTGACTGATTCACTGGTAAAGGTGACACAAATCAAGTTTGCATTGTATAAGCACGACTTATTCATGGCTATCAAAACATAACAGACGTACAAATACACCTGTATGATATTCACATCTTTTTTAATTAGGTCATATTACAGATCGTTAACCAATGTTTTCATCGAATGGGAACTAGAATGGTCCCGTGGATCGCATCATAGCACATCCTTCCACCAACAGAAAAATAAAATGACTTCTTTTTCTAGGGGTGAAAAGAGATGAGCATACCATTGCGAGCCTATTCAAGTTTCCCTAAATAAAATATTTTACCAAAGTTTTATTAAGGTAAATTTCAACTGGTCCTACACAAAGCGTCATACCCAGGCTCTCTCCTTCCTTCACCTCCCAGAGCAAAATACCCTGGGAAGAGATTGTCCTACAAATTAGCATAAGCTTGAAACAGTAAATGGTGGCTACTGAATCTTTTGAAATCAAATTTGACACCAAAGAAGCTCACCACACCTTCTAGATCCTAACGGCATTTGAAGTAAAGACCATTTTAAGTTGAAATTACCTTAAAAAATAAAGCGATTGCTTTATGGAAACCAATCTGTGTGGAAAGGTGATGGTCGATGTAGCTTCAGCAAACTGGAATGTGCCTTTTGCATTCAGTTTCTGTCAATTTCCAACTACTTGATCTACAGCTAATGATACATAAAATACTTTTCCACTTTCCACTTTTTTTTTTCAAACTAGGACTTCCCTAATTTTCTACCCCTAAAGGTTATCACAAAAAGCCTTAAAATAGATACTGCAGATAACTGTTATCAAACTCTTTCCCAGGGTCTTTTTAATCCTCGGGTGTCCAAGTACAGGAAGACCCTGGGAACAAGGTTGAAAAGTCAACTAGATTTCAGCTTTTGTTGGCTTTCTCTTGGGCACTTCAACAACATCAAAAATAAATTCTGCTGTCATTTTGCCAGACAAGAAGCCAACTAACATTGTACAAACACAGAGCAAGTCCAGAGCTTGTGAAGAACCATCATAAATACCACAAAACTCAAAATCACGACGATCAGCGAGCAGTACCTCATGTCCAACAACGGCTTGAAACAACTCATCTCTCCATGACCCGTAATAAATGCACAGAAGGAATTTTTAAAACTTTTCCAAAATACAAAATATAATATTAATGACTTTTCTCTTTAAACGAGGCTTGCTCTTTTGCGAGATCAGCTCAGCACAGTTCTACTCTCTTCTGAGAAACACTAATCAAGAATGCTTCACTTGGGTAGCCTTTGAGTCTCTTTCTCTATAATGCACTAGTCCTGCACGTCTTCCTGAATTAAAATAACAATTTTCCACATGGATGCTATTTGATGATTTAAGTTTATGAGCTGGAGTCTTGCATATTGTCAACGGCATTCCCACACTTTGATCGTCATGTCTACGCTCCCAGTTATAACAAATGGTGCTGATCTGTGGAAATCTGAAATAAAGATGAACAGAAAGTGTTGAGTTCACAATTCGCCAAGATGACCACTACAGTGATAATTCACCAAACAATCAACAATTATTGGATGAAGCTGAGCTAGATATCATACTTTGTCAGTGGTGAGCACATCAATTTTTTAGCCGAAGCCAAAGCCTGGGGCAAATAACTGATATGCGAGACAATGACAAATCACGAAAACCAAGTTCAATAATAATATTGTATTTTCATTTGATCACTAAGTTTGTTTCATATTTAAATCATTCTGTGACAGCTCAGAGGAAGATGTGGCCTAGGCTCAAATGATAATATTCTAATATTTAAACAATGCTCAAAAGAACTTGGTTACAATATTAGAATATTATTTACAGCAAAACACCTTTAGACAGTACAACACATTGAATGGTAATAGCTGTATAAATTGCAGTTATTAAGATTTGACATACAAACAGGGTGAAAAGTATTGACCCTTTCACCTTGTTTGTATGCCTTCAACAAAAGAATATTTGACCACAGACAACTGTAATAATAGCTACTGTCTGTCTTGGAATGTTCTATTGTTTCGCACATGAGTCCACTGGGTTTTGACTCAAAAATTCCCCAGCAGTCGTGGTAGCTCTCTAGCATCTATGAAGTGTCTGATGGGTTTCTACTTAGTTTTGGATTCACACATGAAAGCAACAATCACTGTTCTGCTTCTCAGGTTTAAGTTGAGCATAATGCATCAAACAGGTCACAGATTTTGCTTACAAGTTTACTAACGAGAACAAGAAAGCCACCTCCATAAAGAACAAGGCTTACACATATGATTTTCAAAGTAACTCACCTAAAGTTGTTGCAAAATGTTCATGGGCTGCTAGAGTTTTGGCACATCGTTTATTTTTGTAGTCCCATATTCTAAGAGTTTTGTCATCCGAACAGCTAACTAGATATTTGCCTCCAGGATGAAACAACACGCTTCGCACCCAATTATCATGTCCAACCTGTAGTGGAGGGAAAAATGAATCTATGCAAAGAGCAGACATGAAGAAAGACGTCTCAAAACACAAACAAAATAACACTGAAAAGTTTGTAATATAAACCAGGCCAAAGACACCTTTTTTGAACAACGTACCAAAGTCATCAGACACATTCCAGTGCTGGCATCCCACATTCTGATTGATTTATCTCGTGATGCTGACACTAAATATGGTCCAGGATTCCCTCCCCTTTTTGCACCCTACAAGAAAGAAAATAAAGTGTGGAAGATGTCTCTACAGTAGTTCAATGGCTTAACACGCCAGCCTTTCACTCCAATCAGCCAAACACATGGAAGATGTCTCTACAGAAGTTCAATTCCTAAACACTTCAGCCTTTCACTCCAATCAGCCAGACACATACGGTAAACCTTAATTTCTGCAGATATTCTCTATATTAGGACACTAAAAGACACCCCAATCATCAACGTAATACTTCTGTATGAAGACAAGCAACTAACAGGGCACCACACCCATTGCTTTCATCACCATTTCAAGTACAGGTGGATTCCCCATTACAAACTCGCAGCTGAAACGAAAAACAGTTTGAAATAAAAGGAGTTCAAAATAGCCGAGAGTAAATGACTAAAAGGCAAATCCAAGAGAAATGGTTTTGAGTTTGAAATACTGGAGAATTTGAAGTCACTGAGTTTGAATTGGTAGAGTCCAACTGTATGCAGCTACCCTGGTGCAACACCCATTTTGAGAGCAGCAAGAGATGCCCAGAACAACTTCTCCAGAGGGCTAATATATGAAAGCTGTTAAGATCATACCTGGTGACTCACAAAAGAGTACCTGACAGAGCTCTGGCAGATGCCGATTCTTACAGAAAACATACCTCAATTCCTGCAGCCTCAGCAACAAATGGGTTGGCTGATTCTGGAGCCCAGGCCACATCCTCCACCACATGTTCATGATCTCGCAGATCACATTTACATTCCTTTGTTGCCACAACCCACACGCGGATCGTCTGCGGAGTAGAAAATTAACATAATGGTTATCGAGTTTAAAACAAATCTAAAGTTCATGTTTGTGTGACATTTAGTCACCATTTAACAATAGCAGAATAGGCTCTTCATTGATCATTTTCTCATAAAATTCCCTAATTGGAGAAGAACAAGTTGAATTTTCCAGGAACATAATAAAAAACTCTCCCCCACCTGGTCATTTGAACAACTTGCTATCAAGGAACCTGGCAATACAACATGAAAAAAATTTTAATGATGTAACATCATGTAGTACAGCTAAGGTCAGCTTTCTAAGAGCCTGTCCACACCAGTGCATTTTCAAAGCTGAAATACTAGAAAATAACATAACAGGAGAATAATAAATCCCTTATTCAATGGTTTAACATTTATTACGTGAGAACATTTTGCTTTTAGCTCAAACTTCACAACTTGCAAAATATGTGCATATTATATGTTAAACCATTGAATAGGATGTACGTACATGTAAAAAAGTAACGCAACCTGTGTTACTGGGTCACTCACCATCATTGTTAACTCGCACTTTTCTGACCCACTCTCTGTGCCCTTGAAATGTCTTCACACAAAAACTACAGTGTACAAAAAACACTCTCTTAGTTTTAAAAGGCTGGGATCCAGAATTCCCAGGTTAACTTCCTGCAAACCATGATCTCATTCCACTGAATGACAGATATGCCATTCAAACAAAAGGGACCAAGCAGTAAAATAAAATAAATACTGGTTAATAGAGAAAGGAAGCCATATCAGCCTTAGCTAGTTTCCATGCAGGTCCTCCATGCTGGTCGTATTGGTTTTTGGGGAGGGAGGAAAACTGCAGATCCCAGAGAAAAGCCACCAGAGCAAGATAAGAACCAACAACAAACTCAACTCACACTTATGAAACCAGGCCCAAATGAAAGTGCTGGTAAAGCTGTCTGGTGAAGTCAACACACTTTTGCTTTAATACGAGCAGAATGGAAAATCAGACCAGGGGCCTGTTTCGCGAAAGCCCCAGAAACTTTTCGGGCCTGTAAAGCCATTTTTACTTCTTGTATGAAGGGAAACTCTGTTCATATTAAGAATATGTGAGTAAAACAGCTCTGTAATCATAAGATTCGAGATTTTGCTAAGGTTTTCCGGGTGCAACAACTTTTCAGGGCCTTTGAGACACGGGCCTCTGATCTCTTTCTTGTGCTAGAATATAGCATGAGGTGTGGTCAAAATTCAAGTTATAATCTTTAATTACAGGCTAAAGAAAACTGGCTTTTAAACATAAAGTAGATACCTACCCTGTGGCTACTTCCCACATTTTTATAGTTTTATCTCTAGATGATGACACCAAATAGTCTCCAGATGGCAAAAACGTCACTGAAGAAACATTATGGTCATGTCCTTGTTGAAAACAAAAATTTTTATACATGTCAAATAAACATGTAATGACAGCGAATGCTCAGTTACTGTGGAAACTGTCCTCAGAGACTTAGGGGTAGTTATTTGGAGTGGGATGAAGTAAACCTTGCAAAACTTCAAGCAACAACTAACCCCAACTAACCCCAACTAACTCCCTGTGGGTCTGCAAGCATGTGTCAAAACATGCTCATTACAACTAATATGAAAACTAAAAGTAAGAAGTGTAAAATGTGGCTACAGAAACAGGCAAAAATATACCAGTACCATAAAACAAGAAGCTTCACCAACCTGTTAATGTTTTGACACACTCAAATTCATGGAAATCCCATAGTTTAATGGACATGTCAGCTGAACATGAAGCTGGAATAATAATTGAAATAAAAATAACAAGCTTCAAGATGCTGTTTCCCTTCAGGGTTTGTTTGCTGGTGGAAATCTGGCCCCATATAAAATGCATTTTCTTCCTTTATTTATTAGTAGTAGTAAGTTTAGCATCATTATAATCTTGTGAAAGTGAAAAGGAAACTATGTGGGTTAAGTCTATTTCTTTAAGATGAGAAGTTTGGTTCAAAAACTAGTCAAAAACCTTTCAAGGACTCAAAATTTTTTTTACAAAATTCTGTTATTTTTTCGGGACTGCATTAGAATAAAACATGTTTTTCCTTTGCACAATGTAAGTCTATCTTCAAGTCCAGATTTTTTTAAAAATCAAATCTATGTTTCTGTTCAACAACATCTCACCTAAAACTTTTCCAGTATGATCAAATGAAAGATCCTGTACTGCATCTGTATGACCCTTTAGAGTCCGCTCAAAATCTCCTGTTTCGTAGTCCCACACTTTGACTGTTGCATCTTCGGATGCTGTTACCATAACACTGAAGGAAAGGAGTACAAAAGTAAATTCACTTCAATCCTTGTTATAATCTGTTTTTAATCAAAGTACATGTGACAAATTTCAGTCCATAGCAGTGGGTCCCCCAAGCTCCGGACAAACACAATTTTATCGGCTTGATTCTTAGACATTAAATGCTGGTTTCATTCCCAAAAAATATCCTTCGCTCAGTTTCTTTATCAAAACCCTTTGATTAAATCACGTCCATATCTTCAGGACAGGGAGAAATTTCAGTGAAGTTCTCCTCTACAAAATGTATGAATGCCAGCTCTGTTCCGACTTTTACTTCAGTTTGCTTTGCTAATATCTGTCAAAGGAGAAGGTCACTCCAAAAAATATATTTTGCTGGCCTAGCGAAGGATGCAAAGTCAGTTGCAGGTTTTTCTCCTTCCCACCAATTTCGAGTCGGACAGAATGACGTCACATAAACACGGTCTAGCTGTACAGTTTCAAAATGACAGCCTTGGAAGTCACTTCTTTCAAACAAATTTCATCACAATGGCAGGCACTTGAGAGGCTGAAACTTTGGTGAGTGAAAAAGCTGAATGCTTACTTGCTATAGGCCTTTAAGGTCCTTTAAGGTCCATTGGTACTGTGATCAAACAGTTTTAGCTATAGATCAACCAATGGATATTTTCAAGAAGGAAAACAGCTTTGAATTGAATCTTGTGTCCACAGAGCCACCTTTACCTGGTGCCAAAGCACACTTCCTTAAAGTGCCTATGAAGTAAAAAATAATTGCTGCTTATTTGAAAGGCTTTTCAAAGTAAAGAAGAATGGCATTTTCCTTTTTGGAATATCTTTCTTCGTTTTAGAGATATTCACATTTTAGTGTTATGCAAATGAGGAAAGTGATGACGTCATAGGTGGTTCCTTTAAAACAGCACAACACTCAATCGCGAATAACTCTAGAAATATTAAAGCTGTGTTCTTCAAACTTGGCACCAGAAATGTACATCACAAAAGAAACAGAATGACACCTACTACGTTGTTGCCATGGCAACACTCTTGGCTCCAGTCTCTTTCTGTGAAAAACCAAATATCCCCATTTGCAACCTTTTAAAGTGGGACAGAGGGTCTTGCTCGGAACGCAAATGGTTCCCGTATTGTCTTAACTCTCCCCATTAGATTGGTGGGAATGGATGATCCTTGTTTAAGATAAAATCTGGGAATTTTAGTCTTAATTAAAACAGAACCAGCGGCATAACTGTTGTCATGGCAATGGCACGATGGGTGTCATTATGTTTCTTTTGTGATGTACATTTCTGGTGCCAAATTTAAAGAACACTGCTTTAATATTTCTAGAGTTCTTCTCAATTGAGTGTTGTGCTGTTTTAGTGAAACCACCTATGACGTCATCACTTTTCTTACAAAAACGTAAATATCTCTGAAACGAAAAAAGATATTCCAAAAAGAAAAACGCCATTCTTCTTTACTTTGAAAAGCCTTTCAAATAAGCAGCAATTATTTTTTACTTCATAGGCACTTTAATCAGGAAATGTGTCGTGATTGGGCTATGTAAAGAACCATCTGTTTCACCAGACGTTTATTGGGGAGGAAAGATTGTGTGATCAGCCATAAGGACATCCAACTGGGAGGGTAAAGGATGGATGGCTCTGGAGACAGGAATGTTTATCACCTGCTTCCTTGAGAATGTACAGATTGTATCAATACCAGTTGATCTCTCTCTCTTGACAATTACTTTAATCACAAAGTTCAAAATCTCACCTATATACTGGATGGAATAATACTCTTGTAACTGGGCTTCTGTGACCAGTTAATGCATATCTGTCGTGGTAAAGATCATTTTCATTAGACCATCATTCTGTTAAAAATAGTCTTAAGAATGACTTCAAAATGTCAGCTCGGTCACCTAGTTAGGGTACGTCAAAATACTGTGAAAGTACGAGTCAAGTTTCATAGCCATTTTATATCTTAATACAATAAACAAAATTCCTCCAGACTCATTAATACATCTAAAGGGCATACCGTTCTGGTGGTCTAGGCATCCAGTCCTCCGGAGAGCGGGTTTTCTTTAATGTAGAACCTACACACACGTATGAACCAAGTATTAGTGTTATGGCATAAATGAGTACACACCTTCAAGGAAAAAAACATACTGGTATAGCATCTTTAGTATCACTAAGTTTGCATAGCTGAAAGTTACTTTCAAACTAACATTCATAATTTTCATAATTTAATTGCTTCCTCTTGAGGAGTTCTTTTAAAAAAAATTGATAACTGCCAAGCCTTTTTTCTCTTTCTTTGTTCCACATGGAACCAGAGCCCTGTTCAATCAGAAAATGTTTGGCAATCAAACACAATGCAACACAATCTCATTCCCAGAGGTAACCTTGTTTGGTAACCAAAAATTTTCCCATTTGGGTACCTTGTTTTACCGTGTTTGATAAAATTTGAACAAGGTCAAACATTTGATCAAACATTTTGTTCATTCAAATGTGTTTGATACCATTTGGCCATTCAGTACAACATCAACATGTTTTGTCACCAAACAATGTTTGATTGTGTTTGGTCGCCAAAGATTTCTTGTTCGGACAGTGCTTAAAGATTAATTCAGCCATACAAAAGAAAATCCTGGGACCAGGTTACAAGAATAGTCCAATGTGTGTTTTTGCTTTTGATAATGCTTTTAGCTGAAGTTAAGGTAAAAATACCAAAATAGAGAAGGCAGTACAGATTCATTATCTCACCTGTATGTGCTTCCTTTTCTGCCTCTGATAGCCTGGATTCTAGATCCATTACCTGAAAACAGGTTTCCAAACAAATTGAATACAAAACAACAACATTGTGGGCATGGCTCCACAGTTCTCGACCATAAATTCATGTGGATTTCAGGAGAAGTGCTATAAATGACTGTCTGATAGCAAGCCTTTGTAACAGATGGACAAATTGAAAACTTTTGTCTCATCTTTCATGATATGAAACATGAGTTTTTGCCCTTTCAGGCCATACATGTACAATTTATTAAATCTTACATCCTTTTATTTGAAAATATAATGATATTGTTAAGGGATATTGACAATACACTGTAAATACTGAGTTCTGTAAATATTACCATATGTGAAACTAATGACAATTTTATTGATATAGTGGTTGTCAGGGCAGAATGCTTCCATAACATTTTGTAAAAAAATAAATAAATAAATAAATAACATCTCAAATATAGTGAGATGCACAACCAAACTGCCTTGAAAAATTTTGCCCAAGTTTGCCCAAAGAGATAGTGCATGTCCAATACAGATTGATCAGGGTTATCAAAAGGTAAATGGTTGCTAGTGAATATCACCATTTACTTCAAGACCTTGGCTAGCTATTTCATAGGGATATTCAGCCGATTCTTTAGGAAAAGATGGCAAAAGCAGCCTCCTTCTTCAAAACTTTGTGAATAAATAGGACCAGGGGTAATTTAGAAAATGGAAAAGGGCACGTTTTGGTCTGCCACAGTCCAATGACTGACTCTTATTAGCAGCTCTGCCTGAAGATTGATTTCCAGCAAAATTATTGCTCAAAGTGCCAGCAATTACTGTTCACACTTTAAGCAGGAATTTATTGGAAGCTAATCTGTAGATTTAAAAATCAAATATTTGAGTTTTGTTGTACATTGAAACAGTGCCTTATAATGATTACTGCTTCAAAGTTATGGCTTGAGTAAATGTTAAGTACTTAAACAAGCCCTATCAATACCGCCACCCTTTTAATAGAAACACCTCTTGGCAATTGTTTGGTGGCAGGATTGATGAAATTCCAAAGCACTTCAAATGAAAACTTAAAACAAACCACCATTCATTGCTGTATTACACGATGACTAATGAACAGCACTAGAAACCTGCTTCCTTAGGAACAAGTTTAACAAACTTACACATACATGCACATACTGACCTTTTTCTGAAGACGAATCACTGATGTCCATTTCTTTTCCAGCAAGCCACTATACTTTTTGTCTAGTTCTCCAGGCTGGATATGAACAAAATATAACACATAATACATAATACATAATCAGCCAACACTACAAGGCTTAAAATAATTATTACTCTTAATCAACAAGACCCATGTTTACTGGTCAGACAAAGACCAACGCGCATAAGACTGGGCATAGAAGTTTGGAAGGAGGCCAGACAATTGCAAAAAATGGTCACACATCACAATATTTCATTTATGTGACCAAAGGTCTGAACAGCCACCACAGTTTAATACAGATACAGACAGATTGCTAAAAATTTGATCTAGTACATAGACCCTCTAGATCTGCTCAGTAGTATCACAAGAGTCATGGGTTTAAATCTTGTATACCTAAGATTTTTTTCTCAACAACTGCAAATATCAGTTTCACTTTAGAATGATTTTTTTTCACCTGATGATGGCAAAAATCAAACATGGAATATTAAAAGTCGATTATGGTAAGGCAGCAATGCTATCTTTGAAAGTTTGACAACAGCAAGGGGGGTAAATTGACATCAAAGCAAACAAAAAAGGGGCAAAGCAGCATGAAAAGAAACCTGCCTGACTGAGCCAGATCTCTCTCCCTTCCACAAATACACCAAACTAAGCTCCACTACCTGAATGGTCAGGAATCACTGACCAGAGGAAAATATTTTTACTGATTGTAACTGATTAACAAGGCTGAACAAATGAAAAAAAAAAAAAATGTATATTGTAGAAAATACTTTCAGTTGATCATTTTAGAACTGTCAGAACTACCAACAATATCAAAACTTTTTGTAGTAAACCTTAAAATAAAATTCCTCACTTTTGTTGTCTTTATTGTTTTCTAATTTTCCTTATCAGTAACTAAAATAATTCCCTGACTTTGATAATAAAAATTTCCCTGATTCTCCTGATTTATGACACCCCTGACAGCGTTGGCTTATTTGACAACCATTTCAACATTTCAAAGATGAAATTTTCAACAATGTATATCCACTGAAAATAGCTACTATCTACCATTCTAAAAATAACATTTTTAGAATGGTAGATGGTCAATTATTAACTTTCAAGGGAGAAGAGTGTGCAAAGATCTTTGAACATACTCTTCTTTGTTTAATTCTCAGCACTGGGGTGACCCCCACTGATCATGTAATGTTTGTTAACTGAAATATAAAATGAAGTATTCACAAAGCCCACATACCACAAGAAACATTCAAACAATGCTGTTAAATGGATAGGGCCAGAAAAATAATTTATGGGGTTAATCTACTGACCATAACTGCCCATGCAAGCTATCAATTGTTATTCTGACACAACATCAAAGAAGGACAAATAATATAATGTGACAATGATGAATTAGCCTTGGACAGAGCTATTAATAAAATATAGACACTAAAGTGCTGCCTTGACGTTTTAATACCCACTGGGAAAACTAAATTGGTCATCAGGACAAGATTAAGTAGAAACAAGTTGTGGAGACTCTGTATAAATTCAAAATGAATTAGGTAACTTGACACCACAAAAGAACATAGCTGACAATAAAATTAAGTGCATCTCAAACAAAGTAGGTAGAGACGAAAAACTTTCTCACCATGCTTGCATCCTTCTTGAATGCATTGAGAGCATCTTCGAAGCCACATTGGAAAAGGTAATCGGCTATGGCTTTGTGCCTGAGAAATAGATAAAACGAAGAACTATCGGGAATAAAAAGTATAGAGTAAACTCCTTCCCTAGGCATAAGGAGAGGTTACTTTGTTCGAGCGGAAACCTGCAAGATTCCACTTTTGTTCCAATGTTTATGACTTCCTACAATGTGTTAATCCGTCTTGATCCGGCCGGCTTTGAAAATTTATCACGTTAATTTGCGATAAACGACATTTTAGGGGTGGCAGGTAGCTGGATCGAGGTACGATCTTCCTCGCCTCAACCAAATTCTATTGAAACACAGAAAGAAATAGTGAACCGGCGATCGCATACCTCGATCTGGAAAGTACAATTATAACTTAGTTTGGAATCGAAAGCGTGACTTACAGTTCTTCTTTCTGTCTGGGAGTCAAAACCATGGCTCAAGATTTTCGTAGTCTTTTCAATCAGCTTTTGTTAAGATCACGAGCATCTACGATCTTGAATTGCACTGAAAACATTCCTCACTAGGCGATCTGTGTACAGTAACCATCACATTCACTCCATCTTGGTAGCGGCACCCTCCGCTTTCCTACAGAGATTTAAACAACAAACGAAGAAAATGTAAAACGTTTTCACCAAAGGAACCTAGCCCCCAAGAGAATGCATTTCAATTATACCGGTTAGGATATAGTAATATCGTTTAATAAAAGTAGATCATTGAACGAAGTCACCTAACTTGATCAGTGAGCAACCTACCAAACTTCGTGGGCCTTGGTTGAAAGATCGTTTTCGCTTTACAAGCGTGGACTGTCAAGTGGAAACGAGAGTGTGGGTTGAAATTCAGAAGGAAGACACTTTAGAGTTTAAAGTTAAGTGAATGTCAGATTGCCACACAGTCATAATATTACGCATATTTTAACACAGGCGAGCTAAACCCACCCATGCTCTGAACTAACTATGCGCTGGCTAGCCAACAAGAATTACGTCAGTTCTCGCGTCTACACGGGTTTCTACGCAAAGAAAGCCCCACCTTGAATTTGATTCGTCTTCTGTGGTTCTTGTCACCTTCACAAGCGGCTATTCGACCGCATAAAACGCCACAGAATCGCCTATTTCTCTTTCACAGTCTATCAATTTTGAAACTCAAACACCGCTCGATTTCAAGCACTTCGTAAAAACGGCCAGCCCATGATGCAAAGCGACTACAATGCGCATGAGCAGCCAACCGGTGGCGCGGTGCTTTCTGGGTAATATTCAACATGGCGGATGCAGGCTCACAGGCTTTATACAAGAATGTAACGCCATCGTGCGATCATAAAGCCCTAAAGGAATGCCTAGATAAAAATAATGGTGACAGATCCAAATGTATGAAGGAATGGGAAGATTTCCAGCGTTCCTGTGCTGAAAATAAGAGGTAAATATTTACATGCAAAACCCGTTTCTGTTATGACATGTTTATATATGAAAGGTCACATGTATCAATGATGAATTTCGTCATAACATTGTCAAAGTAGCTCTCGATCCACAAGGCGTTAGCTGAGTGGATCCGGAGACTACTTTGGCAATGTTATGAGGACATTCATTGTCAATAACAAGACAGAGGCGTGAAAAACTGCCGTCTGTTTGTTGTTGTTTTTTCAATAACAAATTGTCAAATTGTGCACTCTCACTCACTGCATCAAAAATTCATATGCCTCTCTGCTTTTGACAACGAAAATTAGACAATAAGCACGAGAATTTCTACAGTTATTGTAATTGACACGAGGAGAGGAGAGCTATTGTCAATTTACCATAACATGGATGTTCAATATCAAAGTTAGGATACTAGGTAAACTAAGGCTGCACACCTCAGTCGACCTATTAGCTAGAGTATGGCTGTCATATTGCACAATGTCGTCGTCATATGTGTCTGTGATCCATGCCGCTAGCCATGTTGACAATGAAAAATGAGTTGCATGGTTTCATATCTCCATGCATTTATGTGGTTCTGCTATAGTTTTGGTGCTCCGCTTGGCGGCCTGAGCCAGAGATCCACTAAAGAAAATTCATAGCCATACCAAATGACCCACCATCACCATCACCACCTCAAAAGTCAAATGGTTCACCCCCGAGTCTCAATTTTTCCAGATAATATAACTTGGCCGCTTTAATTTTTAGGAAATTGCAAGAAAAACAAGAAACAGCTCCCTGTGGTTGTGATTAAAAAAGGTAACACTTCAAATCCTACCCCTACTAAATATTTAGCTGGGGTATTTTGCAGAAAACCGAATTACGCAGAATGCCGAATGCACTGCTTAATATTACCTTAAGTGTTAAGTTTAACTCATGTTTGCTTGTGGCTACCTTGTGTTTGTTGGGAAGGACGGCATTCATTGTTCGAGACAAATGAGGGGTCTCAGGTCAAAAACTACAAGATCAGCTACCTGACCAGACAAGTTGATAGAAAATTTACAATGATTTGGTGGGAACAGTGGTAATTGACCCATTGGAATTCCTTATAGAACCCTGAGCATTATATTGTATTGTATTTAGTCCTTTCCAACAAAAAAAGTAAAAACAAACATGAGTGAAACTAACCAGAAGCAAACAGTGCATTTGACATTCAGCATTCTGCATTCAACATTCAAGTCCTGCAAAATACCCCTGCTGCTAAATGTTATTATATTTTTATCAATATTATTTGAACTGTACTTGAATGCAAAATATGCTTATTAATCTAACTAATTAACTGAGCTATTGTCTACTCATACCTGGTAATCACAGCCATTAGAGTGTAGTGGCTGGAGGTTTCTTTTAAAAATTATCACTTTCCTGCTCTCCAACGTTGTTGGGACAAATAAATTTATTGGTGTTGGTGTGGAAATCTAACATGTAATTTATGGGGAAAGCATACTTAGAGGAATCATAATTTTTGTCCCTTGGTGGTTGAATCATTCCATGAACCTTCCATATTGCAAATCATAGAAAGATTTACATAACAGTGGTAACCTGGAAATTATTGGGCATGAACATGAGCAAAGCAACAAACATACTTAAGGGTGGCAAAGGGTTTATGCATGTCATGTTATAAGGGCAAAAATTAGTGTGAGATATGTTAAAAGCTACTGAAAGACTTATTACGTGATTCATGAATTTCTGAAAAAAAAATTTATTTGTTAATAGCAGCACAAAGTATATGTGAGACATTATTGAAATTTGTGCGTGAAAAGGGATCATAATCCCCATTTTACTGCCCTCAAGCTAGATCTACAAGCCAGCAATATGAACGGTTTAGTGAATACAGATGAACAAGCTTAGCTTTTGCTTCGTTTAGCAACCATGAAAAGTAAACTGTGCAGATTACGAGTACCTATTCCCCTTGATACCACTTGCTTTTCAGAATTCTAACAGGTTAATCAAAAAAGGCTCTCGCTAACAGGAATACTTGTAGCTGGAAAACAAATAGAACAAATTGCGGACACACAGTAAGGCCACACAAACATTGTCAACATCTTTTTGCTTAACTTATGACTTTCTGAAAATTCAATATTTATTTTATTCCAACAAAAATAACCAATTTGGTATTAAGAACTGTAGAAAAACCTGTGAAGTTCCATAATATTCAAGACTACATTTTAGAGATTTCAAACATTTGTGAAAGCTTGACTAGCAAGTGATGGTTACAGAAGGGCTCTTGAGTTTTACAAAAACTGTATTAGCCTCTGTAAAAGTAAAACAGTCATTTTTAATCTCGTTGACTATGCCATGGATGCAAAAAAGGAAATTTTGTGATATCATAACTATGTTTACATAACCTCAGATGGTTTCCAAGCTTTGTAGTAACATATTAGTTTCTTTCTTAGGCCATTTCTGAATTACCTTAAGCCTCTTTCTCAAAGCGAGTCTTGGTACCCATCCTTTGATATGAAAATGAGATTCATTTCATTCACATACAAATTAAACTCATTTTCATTTTCATGAATGGTTGTGCACCAGGCCTCATGTTGGTAGAGAGGCTTAGTTCAACTCAGAAATGGGTTATTATGTTACATTGCTTTGGAACCACAACATCAAAATTCCAGTAAAGGGACATACAACAACAACTGTAGATAAAATGTAATTTATTCTGAATATATATGAGTTGTATTTTCTTTAAATATACTGTCTATCAAATATGAAGGTTAGAGATAAATAAGGAAAAGAAAATTTAGATAGTCCTTGTGTATCGTGGCTGGACTCTTCTACATTATAATAATATTATTATAAGTATGCTGTACACAGACAACAGGTATTGAATAGCAAAAAGACTGAAAGAGCATGCAAAGTTCTCTCTCTTGGTGTCTTTTTTTAAACAATGTTTTGGGGGAGAATATCCAAAATAAATGTAAAAGCTGGGTCATTTCAACCTTAGACGTACAAAACTTGTTAAAATTACTAAAAAAACATTTCTCGTCACATTTCTTGTATAAAGGAGTTTTGAGTAAATCTTTTAAAGACGCAATGAAGCTTACAGAGTAAATATGGTAATGAAATTGAGCCTCTTCTTGATAACAATACTGACACTGCGTTTTTGTTGGCTGAGTGGAGTTATATGGAGTTATATATTTCTTTCATTTTTTTATTTCATATATAAAATGATCTATCATTATGATCTTATGCTCTATCATTACCAAAAATATTATGTTTAAGTCCCCTTCTTCATCTAATTTGTAAACTACCATTGCTACCAAATGTCAGTATGGCTTTATTCCAGGCCTTTACTTCAAGTCCATTTCAGTATCATCACACACAACATCACCTATTGTAAATGGATTGACCACAGCAAATTCAAGAGACCCAGAAACTAGGCAATAAACTCTCTTGATAACTATCACCATATGATCATTAAAGTGTCAAATTGCATACAGACATCTTGTCAGTTATGTATGGCTAAGATGTCCTCACAAAACAGTGACTGGTAATCCTTGTTCAGGAGATATGTCTTGTTCTTCTGAGCTTTCCTGAAGGATTTGACATCAAGAAACTCCCCATAAATAGATGGAGTAACTATAGAGCATCTGATGCCTGTTTATTTCTGAGCTGAGCAAACCTGAAAAAAGAAATAGCAAATCTTCAACTTCCCAATAACTTTGTTTCCAGAATACAAGCTTTGTCTTCTTTAAACCATCTTCAGTCTCTCCAGCATAGTTTTCCTATACTTTCTCTTTTTGCTCAGAAAAGTATTGAGTGGCCAAAATAGAATCACTGCCAAGGAATCCTTCTCCATTTCTTGAAAGTAGCTTCTTGACTGTAACGTTTGTCAGTGCTTAACCTACAATCAGGCATTCTTGTTTTTGCAAACAGAGGAAGGGGAACAAATTCTTCCCTTCCCCATTTGCCAAAAAAAAGCCTGATTGTAGGTTGGTCAATGCTTTGTTTGATTTGTTTGATTTTGGTTGCTGCAAATTATTTTATTAGATGTTTTTGTATATACAAGGCAATTTTGTTTTAAAAATTATCTGAGCCATCCTTATTTTTGTTGATTCATGGCCAGAATAGTCATCCTGCAGGGTCACTGGAAGTTGCTTTACAGTCAGTGAAAAGTCGGGGATTTTTTTTTTTGTTTCAGTGTGTGGCAACCTTGATGTAGATAGATGTAGTGATTTACCATAAACAGAACAGGGTGGAAGCTTGATGGGTTGATTTCTTCATTATATGGCATGCATGTTTGACTAGTTTTGAGTTGAACATATGTGGCCTTTTCTATACCACTGCATTACAGCTGACATTTTCTATATTTGTCTTAGTTTTCGTCTTTCTCTTTCTTGCAGGAAGGCAAGCAGCAAAAGGAATTGACTAGGAATATTGTTAGAAATGGACCTACTTGTCACACCATCCACATGTTTTGAAGCAGTGATATCGAACAAACTGTCCATATTTTCCAGGTTTGGGGCAGTAGTACTCAAACAGTCTGCATAGCCGGCCATAAGAATCCCTACAAACTACAATTGACATAAAATAATCGTGAGTGGAGAGGACCTTGCGTGACCAAATAATACGAAGATGTTCGCTGTGAAGCATCACGCAACAGTTGGTAAGAAGAACTATTGCGTTGTTTTCACCCTTGCCGCTGTCCTTATGAGAAAAGCTGCGTCACTTCTAACTATATAGCCGTTCTTCTGCCCTGTCACGGACTGGGAAAGTGTTTCGTTACTTCCACTTTTGAACCGTCCTTATCACCTGTTACGGACTGGGAAGAAATGCTACGTGACTGATAAAAAGAGATTGCAGAGTAAAGTTGTCACGCAACACTAATGATAAAGTTATGGTGGACAGTACAGTAGGATCATTGTAATAAATAATGTGTGACGATTCTAAGTTCAGTTCTTCTTAGGAGAATCGAGAAGTTGATAAACGTTTTTTAGAGGAAAGCGCTTCATAATCTCCCAGTGCTTGTTGCTGCTCACTTACCTGGACATCCGCGTCCATTTGGCCCCCTGGCTTCAAGATTGTTCCAGCAACACCCGTACTTCCCCGATTGGCATCCAGGAGGGCTGAACTGCTCTGCAGATGAAAAAGATGGTTTTAACCAGCGAACTCAGCCGTCGCTGGGACCATTTCGAGGGATAGATGGAGGCATAATATTACCAATATATTCTCTACCTCGAGGTCGAGTTTGCATTTTTAACACCCTAGTATCTTTGCCTGCCAACCTCCCGACGATTCTGATTGTTTGGATTTCATCCGAGTATTACATAAATTGATATATATAAAAAGCACTTGGAGTGAATGTTAATGTTTATTTGGGACATTCTGCTTCGTGAACAACAACAACCCCACCAAATCAGCAGGCAGGCAGACAGATAATCGAATGTAGGTTTTTCCAATCCCTTGTAATTTTTGAATAGTTTTACTGCCCTGTAGCATTGGTACATCCGGTCGAGGGCAGCCTACTCATACCCTCTTCCCCTCTTTCCCTCCCCCCTCCCGCAGTAAGAACACATTAGTGTGCATAGAAAAAGCGCAGTGCCATGCGGCGTCTACTTTTATATAGTTTGGTTAGGTAAATCAGAAAAGCAGATTGATCATTGAAACCAAAATTCGAAGCCGTGAAAGTTTTTGACGCTTAATAGTCCTTGAAATTGAACTCTGACATCTCCCTGAAACTGAACATGCTGTACTTCCGCTCTTTAAAGAACACAAGGATGCGCACTTATGTGTAGTGTAGACTGACGCATTTCTGTAGCACAGTTCAAGAGGCTCAACATTCTGTCCTTACTATCAAACTCCACCTGACGTCCACCTTGCAGCGTGCAAAATAACGCGAGGGGGCGCGAAATAATTACAAACATCCCACAGGTTTTAACAGTGTTTAATAATTGTTACCGTACAAAATTCTTTAAACGCGCTTGAAGCATCCATGACAACGAGTGCCACTGGAGTGCGACTCTTAATCTGGCAATCTACGATATTTTATCCTGTTTTTACACCGAATTTCTTCCCCTCCTTATCTTTGCTTTCGGATAGAGTACAAGCATTTCAAGACAGTAAATATGTTCTTGAGACGTTTGAAGAGTTTGGAATTCTCATAAATATCCAACTATATCAACCGGCGCTAGCAGTCTTGCTAGGATAAATGTGGATATTGTAATAATGACTAGTTAATTTTTTTAGGATACTTCTTTTGCTGAGCAACTGAAGGGAGGAAAACAGCGGGATGTCTCTATCGACTTGTACTCGTTCCCTGGCAACTATTTTCTAAGCTGTTCCGGTCTCTTGAGCAGGAGGAAAAAGGAGGTTACATATATTTTTTTCAGTCCTTTAACTTAAATTACATTTACTACAAGTCCGTTGTTACACTATCTTCAAACGATTAAGAAATACAAAAAAAAAATGAAGCCCGAATTTCACTGATATGTTCTCACTCTTCTCTGAAAGACTTTACTGACAATTTTATGTTTTACTCTCCAGTTTTCAGGAACAAATGATTCCCTTCGAAATTTCTTTATAGATGTTCCGGGTTAAATTGAAACCTAACAGTTAAAGTGTAAAAACAAAATTCGCCAAACTCGTTCCCAGGAAGTTGTGGGACTGTTGCACACACAAAGTTCACCGCCTGATGATGGCCTGGAAACTAGGCAGCAAAATGGTCCCACGGTCTCCCAAGGCTCAATCCAAATCTAACTCTGGTATGGTAATGTAATCAAGTTTCCGTGTTAGTATGTCCTTAGCATGCAAAAAAATTTTTCGAACATAACCAACAGTAAGGGTCATGATGCAATTTTCGGGGACCAAGAAGAGATAATCTTTGAGGCGTTGGTTGAAGAGTGAAAGGCCACTAACACTTCCATCCCTCTCTGTCACGTCCGCAACGTCGCGAAAGAAACCTGTTGGGGTGAACTCTGGAGGAATTGCTTTGTGAAGATTTGCCCAAGATGAATTCTCTTCTTTGATGTAACATTCTGCAATATCTTCGAACATCTCAGAGGCAAGTTGACGAATGGGAACCTGCTCGACTTTACGCTCCGACAAGCCTCTGTGTTCAAGCTCGTATTTCTTTGTCTTCTCGCAAGTTCTGATGTAGAACCTCTGGGCCAATAAGTTTAGCTCCCCTTCCAACGTGGCCAGTAACTGCTTGAAGAAATCCTCCACCAAGCTCCACATTTCCATCAATCTCTTGTACGCGTCTTCATCAAGTTCTGTAGTATTGAGGTCAGTGACTTGGTTCCAGAACCAGCCAAACTTGCGCGAGCCAGGAACGTTGCCTACGTTGACAAACATCTTATTCCACAGAGCAGTCGGATCTTTTCCACTAAGAATGCTTGAGAACACGTATTCCAACAAATCAATTATTTCTAAAACCCTGATCTGTCGTTTTGTTTCTCTAGCGTCCTCTAGAGTGTGCGCCATTTCCAAACCCTTCATCTGATTCAGCATCTCTTCCACCACAAACTGGCGTAGCTTATGTTCGCGATCCCTCGCGGAAAGTAGATTGTACCTTGGTATGAAGAGACTTCGAATTTCTTCTCGCCTCACGCCTTGTAAAACGAGATCTAGGGTTTGAATTATCCTTTGGGACCAAAGATCCTTCTCCCAGAGATGTCCCGGTGTTATAAACAACTGTGACACAAGGACGGTCTTAAACATGTACGATGGAACTAAGGATGCGTCCAGTTCCAGGCTCTCCGAGACGTCATCTCTGACGATTTTCAGAATTCGGTAGCATGCTTTGAAACCTTCAGGAGAGGAGTGCAAAACTTCTTTTTCGACCATGGAAAATGAGATTCGCCAGACGTCAAAACCAGCTGGAACTACGTGAAATCCACTCTTCTGGAGAATCACGTCTACTTTAAGTGGAAGCTTAGCCAGCTGAACCGGAAGTTTTGATGAAGGGTACTCCAAACTTAGCGTCAAGTCAACGCTTATATTCAAACCTCGATAACTCTCCCCGCCTTCCCAATCAATGTAAAGTGTGGTAGCCGGGCCGTGCGTTTCCGAGTACATCACACCAGATGAATTTTCTTGGCCACTTCTGTTTCCTAGCAGGTCTGAAAACACAGGCCCCCAGGAACCATCGAGCAATTCGCGACTGGCTCGCTGGATTCGGAGTCCGTCGGGTACTTCGGCATCGCTTAACGATTCGTTGACGAGCTTCTTAAAATGGCGGCAGAGAAGATTTGGGTTGAAGAAGCCTTCCTCATCTTTGAATTCTTTCCACTCGTGCTCATCCAGGTGGAGCTTCACGTAGCCTTCACCTTTGTGGCAGGGATGAAATGAAGCCTTGTCCGTGAGCGAGTTAAGTCTGATCATGAAGTCGAATTCATCTGGTTTGCCAACTTTCACTCCTTCGTAGACGCTTCCGCTTTTGATCAGAGTGCTCTGAAATCTCTTGTCTCGCTTTTCCACCAGTGACAGAATGTTGTTCACCAATCGTTCGAGTTTCTCTCGGATGAGTTCTGCTTCGCTTTGGTTCTCAAACCTTGCTTTTCTCTCGAAATGATCCGCTATCTCAGCCATGACGATGAATTAAGATTCAACCCTCTCAATTTCAGCTAATTTTCCCCTAAACTAAAGCTGACTAAGCACTTTCGCTTTCGTTACTCAGTGGTCTTGCGTAGTATTCACGAATTTGTCACGTTTGCAGAACTGCGGTACAATTAGTCAAAACTTCCTTTGTTTCTTGGAATACATTAAAACAGTATTACGTTTTTGCCATTGAAAAATGTAAGATATCAAAGCCACAACACCCCGGAGCCATTTTGTCGAAATGTTCGATAATATAAACTGACAACAGCTCAGTCGGTTTTTTTCAATACAGCCCAATACGGAACTGCCAAACAAGCTAGACTACACAGAATACTGACAAGGAAAAAAGGTTTAAAATTGCACACGACTGACCTCTAGACAGGCATAAGAAATTAAACTGACCCAAAACGGACCATATACCTAATTATGCTTCAACGAGTGTTTTTGCGGGCAGCAACATCCGTCACGCTAGAAAATGTAAAGATCAGTAATTATGCAATAAAGAATCAAAACGCGATCGAATTAACACGAAACACGAAATATAACTGAAATCAGACATGATACCATTTTTCCCTATACTCACTGCTCAGTTTAATCGAAAACGAATGGTAAAACATATCTCGAAGATAAGAAATGGTTCAGTTGATGTGATATTCATATCCCGAACCTCTGAACGAACTTGATAAAATTTCTCATAAAAATGTAATGCACAGCGTTTGCACAAGATTCTCGGATTATTAAATATTAACGCTTGTAAAACTCAGCTAAACTTGTACAGTACCGCAAGATAATTAGCTTTATATGATAATTAAATGAATGCGCGCGCGCCCTGATTAGTCAATCAGCTATGGTTTATTGTGCCTGTAAATTCAGGGAAATTTCGCGTGTCTTCTGAATTATTATATAAAACCAATAGACCACAAGTTCCTATTGTTTATAGGCTAATAAACCACTTGGGATGTTGGAAGAACACTCGAAGAATTCTTCGAGTGTTCCTCTAACATCCCGCGTGGTTTATCAGCCTATAAACCGTGAAAACCTGTGGTCTATTGCTTAAATAATTCCCATAGCGGCGTAATCAACACAGATTTTTCAGCTGAACGAGTTCTAAAATCGATTGAATGTAGGTCCTTGAAATTAGTCTGTGTCAGTCCCCTCAGTCCCCGAATAGCCTAGCTGTGAACATGCTCTCTAGTCGAGGATGGGGCGAAGAGAAAACGGGAAGAAAGAGAATAAAAGAGAGAGGAGAGGAGACGCCACAGCCCCCACCCAAGTCCCCCTCTATCACTTCACTCTCACCCAGGCCTTCTCGGCCCTTCCAGCCGCGGTCAGGCACCTCCAGCCGGAGCCTGTTCACAGGGTCGTCCACAGGCTCGTCCACAGGCTGTCCCCGGAAGAAAAAATTCAGAGAGCTCTCTCTCCCATTTCTTTTCTTTCAGGAAATGCGGCTGTAACAGAGGCTAAAGGTAGACGAACCCAACACTCTGAGCGAGACTGAAACAAGCAACAGAAGAAGTCTGCCTACATTATCCCCTTTCCGCGGAAAAAAAAAACCGGGGAGAGGGTCCTTGTCCACGATTCTTTTGAGGAGAGGGGGCGGATTTATTCCGACTATTACAAAAGCTGCAGAAGAGAAAACAATGACTTACTGCAATATTTGCATTCCTTGGGGCAGTACCTCGACATCACGTACTTGACTTTTTCGCAGTAACCAGACTTTGCCCATGATTTGCACATGCCGCTCTTTGATTCGCGCTCCGCATCCTTGCACACTATGATATAAAACAAAGCATGAAAATTACAGTAGCATATCAAAATGGCTGACTTCTAGGAAACTAGGATTATGGCCAAAAAGTATTAGAGAAAACCATTAACTACATAAGAGAACATTTATCATTTATTTTTTAAAATCCGTTATTGGGTTATACTGAAATAATTACTTCCAATCGACTTTCATCATGTTTGATTTAGGCCGAGCTTTCTCCCCAGCCACTCACCAGTGAACTGATACCTTACTTTCGCAGTCTAATTGTTAAATATGTAACAAATACGTCGCTTAATTTCTCGTCCGATCAAAAGTGAAACTAAGACCAAACGCTACTAGGCTAACGCGCGGTTTTCACGCACTTTCATTAGTTGGAGGTTTTTCTTACCGTTTTGCTTGATTTATTGTGTATTTTATACACAACGTGAATGGTCAAGTATTGCGATGTTATATATGTCTCCAACACACAGGGAACGGGACAATACTGAAAGAAAGCCCAGAATATAATCGCCAGTTTTAAAAGTGAGCGGAAGCTGTAATGCCTCGACCATACAGTAAAGAAGACAGGTACCAAGCAATATGGATGAACAAGTTTTCAGAATATTGCGTTAAGGAGACATCGTGAAGCTTAATCGAGCAAAGATGAACTGGCACTACCAAGAAAGCCCATCGGCTTTGTCGCGTACAGTCTCTAGTCTTTCAAGCGTTTAGTTAGTTGGGGCGCCGCACGAAAAAACAAACGGCGGCGGGAATAAAGGAGTTTCCCGCGCCGCGCTTCTCCCCTATTTTTTCATGCGACATTTTTCGCGCTGCGCCCCAACTAGCTGAACGCTTGGAAGAGGCTAACGCTTTCCAGTGTGACAACATTTCGCGAGACAGTTTTAACTGCTACAATCATAATGTTTATTCGAAAGTGACGAAAGACAAATGAAGATTGGCTGAAAAGACTGACGTAACCGTTCTGATATCTAATTGGTTACAGTGCAAGGTCCAAATTTCAGAATCGAAAACTCTGTAGAGAATCTCGTTATAACGTATCCATTGTACGCGCCAGAAAACTGTTCTTCACCGAACTCTGATTACGTAACAAAAAGCCTTCAAGCCCCCCTCGCCCACTGCCGCTCCTGCGCAACTCGTATTGAGAGCGATAGCGATAGCAGCCTTATCCCAAGTTACGCCGCGGGAAAAAAAATGAAACAAAAAGGGCCGCTAACCTCAGGCAATTCTGATGAAATGGAAGTCGAGGCTATCAAGCTTTATCGCTAACTGGGACGGAAACATCAGCGTGCATATTCATTGAATATAGCTTGGGTCAAACAAAAAGACGATGATCATCGACAGTCTCTTGGCCAAACAGATAAGAGATAAGATTAATCCGCTTATTAAATTTTGCGTTTTCGAGAGCAAATACAGGTGTCACGGTGAGTACGGGGCGCTGTCACGCGCAAAACCAAAGCAAATATGATAGAGCATTAAGCGCGCCGAGAGACTCAGTTAGCTGTATTTACCTGCCCAGGATTTTGTGTGGGTCTAAAATTTCATCCCATTTCTCAACTATCAGTTAAAATTTCAGCCATTTCTCAGATTTCAGTGATTTTTTTTTCAGATCTCAGATCTAAGCTATTAATTAGAAAAAACGCCTCATTTCTCAAATGGCAGTTAAAATTTGGACCAATTATAACTATCAGTTAAAATTTCAGCCACATAACTATCAGTTAAAATTTCAGCCATTTCTCAGATTTCAGTGATTTTTGTTTTTCAGATCTCAGATCTAAGCTATTAATTAGAAAAAACGCCTCATTTCTCAAATGGCAATTAAAATTTGGACCAATTCTCAGTAATCAGTCGTCACCTCGGCCCATCCATAACCTCTTTTATGATACTCCTCCAATGTCATCCCCATCCAAATCGGAATTTTGGACTCGCGAAAATTAGACAATTTTTTGATCGAGTTTTAACGACAATGACATGTAGTCAGCATTACAATCGTATTACAATACGCTGCAAGGTTCATTAACGACCTAATGAGGTTTTTATTTGATTTGCGCGTTAACAACCTATTGCCGTCATTGATACAGGAGAGTTCTCGGGGGTGGGCACTTCCCAAAGTCATTGATGAAGGTGAGCGGCCCGAACCTTGAAACCCTTACCCTATTTCAGACCAAAATCTGGGATTTTCCCTAGCCTATTTCAGACCTGAGCGAAAAATCGATGCCCCATTTCAGACTTCTAAAATTAGTACATTTCGTTTCTGTAAACATTTGATAGAACTACAAATTTGTCAACTTCACGCGGAAAACACAGTTCTCTAAAAACAAAATACCCAATGCCAAGCCAGGTGTGAAAAACATACTCTACTTCAGACCAAAATTGCCAAAATACACACCATTTTTCAGACCAAAACCACGCAGAAACCATACCCTAAGGCGCCTCTCATATTTATAAAGCCCGTATAAGGAAGTAGCCTCCCCCTCCCCTTTCCAGAGAGTTCTCGACCAGGTGGTCCGGCTAACTTTACACTGATAACGTTCGACAAGGCTGATCTTTCTCGAACAGGAAATGAGTTATTTTGAGCTGTTTTCGCACTTTTCGTCAGCCCTCCATGACGGTGCTTGCTTTTACTTAGTGGTCGTGTGTGTTAAGAGAGCATCACCTGTTTTTTAAAACTAATTGAGTTAAAACTAATTGAAATCGATCGGCAATATGATCACTGTTCACGCCAACTGAAACACCCCAGGCTAGCAATGAACGGTGAAAAAAACATGAGATGACAGGAAATGAGAGCAGGGTCATTTCCCTGTGAAAGGAAGGACATATTTTATTCCATCAAAGAAATTGATTACTCTTGAAGATTCAATAAGTGAGGACGAAAAAGAAAGACTTAAGTTGCTTTTTCTGAAGGCTTTGATTTCTTGAAGAAACGAATCTTTGCGACTAAACAGCAAATTTGTTTTTGACTGTCTTCGTTTGCGTGTTTCGCCTGCCCCGGTCGCTTGTAACCTCAAGGAAGGTTTAACTCAATGCCGGATGTTATTAATCAGATTTTACTTATCTATGTGTTCTCCGATATTCCAAATGTTGGTATATTATATTGAGCCTGAACGTGAAAAAATCTTTGGAATGAGAACACAATCTGAGCAGCGGGGTATAACTTTGCTTACTGTGAGCTAAGTAAACCACACGCGTGTCGTTAGCTCCTTCGAGGCACGACATGTAGTGTGACACTGAACGCCACGCTTACGTTTTCTCACGGCGAATTCTATACTAAAGGTATAATTACCAAACGTTGAAAAGTAGTCAAGTGCCTGTTTCCTATTAATGTCTAATTCACGTGCTTACAAACTCGTTTTAGCATTCCTTCAGTACTTCGACAGGCTGATGACGAGTTTAGCAGGATTTATGGCCGGCTCTTATCTTGCCTTGTTCTCAAGTTTTCGCTTGCTGTGGAGAGAAAACTCATTCGAAATTGCATTGTTCTGTACGACACGGTTAATTTGCCCGCCACTAACAGCGGGCCAGATAAACTATGAAAGTAGTGTTCAGGGTTTTATGGAGAAAGACCTGCCAGTGCTTCTAAGGGTGTTTCATAATATTTGAAATCCTGCACGTCTCCAAGAAATGCATAACAAAACTTATCACCTGAATAGTTTTTAAATGGATTTATCACAGTGTGACAACGGCACCAAAAGATAAAACCAATATCACACCTTTTCATAAGATAATTTGCCTCCTTTTGTCTATTTCAGAGAGCTGTTGAACCATTTGCGAACTGAAAATTAACTTATCAAATTCACTGGCTTACCCTAATCAACTCTGACAAAATACATCTTCACAAATATCAAGAAACAGCCTTATTCTTATCAAAGATTTGTTTTCACAGTAAGATTTCGTTATCCCGGTTCGTGATACTGTGGAAGGACAACCGAGTAAATAATCTCAGAATATATAGATCTGCACGAGATTAATCTAAGAACTCTCGAGAAACCTTGGGCGGCATTTCCTTTGATCTGGCCCTAACATGTTCAAAGGCACAGTTTGTAATGTCGTTTAAGATATTGCGTCTACTAAAAAGAAACATAAAAAAATTCCAAAAAAAAATATTTTAAAGAACAAATGAGCCCGCAAGATTAGTGCCATGTGAATATAATGCCTTGTTTAAAACCGTGCACGTAAACTGGTCGTGAGTAAGGAAGTCTCTTGAAACCGTATATTAGCAGAAAAATAAATAAATAAGATACATGTAATTCTTTGTACTTAGCACGACTGTTTTTTGTTTAATCAGGGGCTTAAATCAATAAACGTACCTGGCACGTCTATTGGATAAAGTGGAAAATATGGCAGACGAAACTTTGCCCTCCTTCTTGACTTCGTTGCTCGTTTGGACCTTCGGGAGGTTTCTCCTTCTGACTGCATCCACGCGTGTAGCAACAAAAAGCGTCGGACTTTATCAACTTTTTTGTTGAGAGCTGCAAGCTCTGAAAAAAAAGAGTAAATAGATTCTTTCTTCACTGGTCTTCGCACTCCTTGCACAAAAATAAAGGAGGTGGTATATATTTAACGGCAGGACGTATTAGGCACAAAGGGAAGTGAATTGAAAATGTACATTCGGTCAGTAGAATACATGTAGTGTATTAAAATGTTACCAATATTACCTTTTTCCTTCCTCGCACTTGTAAACGTCAATAGGAAGGCTATTAAGAGACACACCGAAACGAATTCTTTTAGATAAACCATAGCTTTTGCGGAATGACTGTTGACTCTCTCGTCTACACAACTTATAGTACCTTTCGCTCTCTACGTATTGTTTAGACTTGTGTCGCAAGCTTCACTCAAAGTTCCTCCCTTTCACGCAAAGTTGTCAAGTACGTCACGACTTCTCAGAGTTGTGATCCCAAGCATTCGATTTCGGAGATAAGGAATGTTGTGACATTTATTTGACGGTGCTTACGTGAAATTAAGCTGATACTGATAGCTCAGAACAATAGAGAGTGGATGATTTGTGAAAACGTTTTTTTTTTTCGTTGTTCGACATGCTGATAGCTTTTATGGCTATGTTAACTGCCGTTGGTCCAGTTTCAAACAAGGTTACCCCCGAGAATTATTTCTTTCAAATGCAAACACATGCATGTTGAAATGACTGAATAATTTTCAGAGGTACAGTACAGTTCATTAGGGAACCTCAAATACAGTTATCTGCATGAAAAGGGCAATTTACATACGAAGCTAATTAAGAGGTCTTAGAGATTAGCTAGCTTTAATCTCGCACCCGATGAGTTAATATTTGCAATTCATAGAAACCATTTTCAAGGTACAGTAGCAAGTATTTGCCCTTTCTTCACCAGTTTCTTACACAGAAACCCATTTTCTGCCTTGCGAGTCACCTCTGAGGATTCCGAGGGCTCCTCGAAGCTCACACGATCGGCTTTCATTGGTGGATCGTCTTCTCGAAGACGTACGAAGTAGTTTGCAGCTGTTAATTCAGAGAGCATTGTTATGTGAGACTTTTAAATGGTCATTAAGTAGCGGCATTTCCGTCTCTGAACGCGTCTGTCAATGTGCCAAAGACGTAATCACTTTTCTCACCTACCGTGCCACTCTCTTGTATTTTTCTTAAACAAATATTTACTCAAGCTCCACTCGTGTATTGCACGCTTTTAAGTCTCACTGATGAAAAAATTGAGACACAAAGGTATCCTATCCTCAAATGACCTCAGTTTTGTGGAAGACAGATCTCAAGACCTGAGTTGTTTTTAAACAAAGGAAACAACATCAAGTTGAAACCTTGTTTTTGCTCATTGTAGCACCAGTTATGATAGGGGGGTGAAATCGCGGCCAGACAGTTCAGGAAAGCTTTAGAGTGCTATAGACTAAACGAAACAGTCCTCATTTTGCGTGAGGTCGGAGCCTCACTGTAGAACAACCATTTTGTAGTCTGGGAAATGACTTGATACAAGTCTCTTGCTTTACACTGATGCAAAACAGTGGGAATATCTTAAAATTTTTGAAATGGGCCGAAAATTGTAGAAAAATTTAACCTTCGGTGGAAATTCGATTTCTCGAACCCTCGATTTTTCAAACCTCCCAATAACTCGAACTAAAAGCCCGCGTTTCCCTCCATTCAGTCGAACACTGTAATTTTACCCTCGATTTCCAGAACTATCGACTTTTGAAACCAATTTTCGTTTCCCTTGGAGGTTCCAAAAATCTTGTTTCCACCACACTTTGAAAGGGAAAAAAAATTAACATTCAATGTTTTAAACATTATTTGTAAAACTTTTCTATAATTATTATCTTTGATTTTACTTCTATCTGTCCAATTCTCATGTCTGTTGTTTCACTCAACACCGCACGAGTTTGAACTCTCCCCAAGAATTTGTTTTCCTCCTTTTTGTAATGCGAACAGTGTGTTCAACGACCCCAACAAGCTCAGTAGACCGATACACGACGATAATAACATCTGGTTTCCTGACTTATTGTATGCCGGAGTTTAAGGTATTCTTTTTAATAAAATGACTATCGAAACAATCGTATAGTTCTAGAATTTATGGCGCCACAAGATGTATTATTTGGCATCCGCACAATAAGTAAGCATTAAATCATTTTGACGAGGCTTTTAAGCCTCAAAACTACCGTTGCGTGCAAAGTTGTCAACCAAAGGGGCGGTAATTGTTGATCCTAAATATAAGTTGTCGTTTTTTTTAATTCGAAAATGCTAGTTTAACCTTTGAAGAAATATTGCTAGCCAAGATGTTTTAAATTTACACGGTCTGTTTCCTGACAAGAGTATTGAGTAAAAACACGAACTCTGGACGAAAACATGTTTTCAAGCTATTTGGTTAACGTGGTTGGTTTAATTTAGCCTTTTTCAGAGGTAATCAGCGGGCTAACAGTTTCAGTATCAATAAGGGAACAGACTTCTCCAGGATTAAAGAACAAATTAGGCTTTCTTAAACTGTTGTAATTTTCTGCTCCAAACGATCTAGCTGTTCCGCGCCCCCAACAGAAACGTATCTTAAGTTCTATTTCCCCGCAGAGTCTATTCAAAACTCAACCATCAACAAAATCATCCGCTTACTTCACAAACTTCGATAAGGTCTGGCGCCAGAGTCAAATGTAGACCTTCAATAGGGGGCATAGGGACGGGTGTGGGGGGTCGAGAATGTGACATCAGGGACAAATTAAAACCTTCAATAAAGGGGAGGGGGGGGGCATTGCTTACATGTAATCTAATTTTTCTCCTCAGGACGGAGCCACATTAACACAAACGCCACAAGAAGCAACAAACGCTGTCCTTTTCCAGCTATCTGAAACTAGACGCCATTCCCAACACCAATTTTTCCAACAGCACTGATGTACCTCTCTAAGCCATCCGACGGGTAATTATCCCCCAGCCAGCACAGACATCCCCTGCGGAACACCTTTTTCGCGGAACACTTCCGTCGGGTGCCCTGGTGGTGTCTTATTCTGTGCATTCAAGTTAATTTAGCTAAAAGTTTCCATCACAAGGTTACAAATGAATAGACTGATTCACACGGAAAAATTAGGATCTCATGGTCATGAACTCCTGTTCAATTTTATCATGAATGATTTTAGACCTTTGTAACACAAATTTGTTTTAACACGGCAAAAACATTTTATAAGCGCCAATTTTAAACCTCTTCAATTTCGTTTTCAGCCAAACTGGCCCAGTAAATTATAACTGTTTTGTCTGTAATAATCGTAATAATCGTAATAATGAAATAGAGAGAACAGTCCATACTATATAGGTGTCCGTAAGGGTTGGTTCAAATGGTCCATCGAGGGCACTTTATCAGCAACCTTGTTCCCAGGGTCTTTCCACTTCCCGCCTCTCTCTTGGGCGGGAAGAAGAGAGGCCCTGGGGACGAGTTGTTTGTCGCTTGCCATTTTAATGTTTTGACTTGTTTGAACTACATTTGATCAGGTTATTACAATTTTCACGTCTTTTACAAGCTAATAAATTATCAAGTATTTATCTTTTTTCAGCTAAACTTAGTACATGGCAGTTCAAAAGAGTGATTTCTTATTTTACGACCGTAATTTAATTTAATGCTGCCCTTTTCCACCTTTCATTTTCTATTACTCACTTTCAATTCTTGACACTTTTGTTTAAATTAAATATAATGCTAAGTCAGCAAGAAGCAAGCGACAAAAGATATAGAGACATGCAGTTTTAATCTTTTCATAATTTTACTGTTTAGTTTTCAAATTCAACATTTTGGCATATTTTATTCGCGAGTTTGTTGGCTCTACATGCATGGAAATAATTGATGAGCCCGTAATGATTGTCGCCGATTTCAAGTGTGACTCCTCCGAACTAAACAGATTGAGTGACCACGGAAAATTCTGTCACGCTAGTCCTATAACGACAGTCCCACCACATTTTGATTTTCTGAAACATAAAACTCCCTCACCTTGATCAAGCTGCAATCGAAAATTGGTCTGAAAAATTTAGCTCCTTTACCAAAACGCACTACAATTAAAACAAAGCAAATAACAAGAAAGGATGCCCTGTCGTTTCACGCTTCGTAGGCCCCGGGTCTCTGTGGATAGTCACGCAATGTGTTTGTTGTGTTGATTGCGTGACTTGACGTAACCGACCGTGAATGAACGCATGTAGGACTCACGTCGTGACGATTGCTCGCCCTAATTTCTCGCCGGTGGTATTTTTCGCTTCTTTTATTGCCCGAAACATCCAGGCAGCCATGTTAAGCTGGTTGAAAGGCGAAGAAAAACCGAAGGTAGACACGAGCGAATTTCACACGCCCGAAAGTTACCGAGGTTCTGAAGGTCCGCGTTACAAGGTTCTCGAACACAAAGATGGTTACGAAGTTCGCTTGTACGAAGACTCCCACTGGGTCAAGACAAGATTTGAGGAGGGGAACTTAGAAAACTGTTCCAGTACTGGATTCTGGCGGCTGTTTAATTACATCAGGGGCGAGAACGAAGCTGGCAAGAAGATTAGCATGACTGTCCCAGTTGAATCCCGAGTGGAACTCGACGACGAAGGGCAGTGCAAGGTCTTCACTATGGGTTTCTACACCCCAGCTGAGCACCAGGCCGACCCTCCAGTCCCAAAAGATAAAACGGTTTTTCACGAGAAAGTCGAAGGACGCGTTATGTACGCGTTGAATTTTCGCGGCTTCGCCAAGGATAAAGACTGGAGGGAAAACGAAAAGAAGCTGAAAGAGCTGTTGGACAGGGACGGCAAGGGATATGTGAAGAACATGTACGTCGCTGCCGGCCATGACCCGCCATTTAGGCTCTTTGGTCGCCATAATGAAATATTGCTGATGGCAGATCCTCAGCCTTCCTTAGAAGAGATAAAGCCTAAAACAGAAGAAGAATCTGCTGCGACAAGCGAATAAAAAGTTACGTAACCAACTCGAAAAAGCGGCCGTGAGCCTTTGATTTTCCACACCTCAATGATCACTGATCTTGCTGCAGATGTCGCAGTACAACTGAAAGATGTCTTTGATTTTGGAATTATTAACGATATTTAAACTGTGCAACTGAATTGACTGGTTTCTCACAGGAAACTAAACTTTTTAAAACAAGAAAGGTGGTAAATGTCTGAAATGTTTTATGGCTATCTTTGTTTGATTTTTTGTTGTTAAATATTAGGAACTTTTCGGTGTCCAGAAAATGTTATTGTATCCTTTTGGAATAGTATCAAAAGGTAAGGAAATACTTTATTTCCTGTAGATAATAATAAAATAAGGAGAATTAAACTGAGGTGTATAGGGAGATTATTAATAATGAGACGAAAAAAAATCTAAAGGTTTAGTTTATTCAAAGCTACAAAACTGCTATGCATGCAAATGAAAACTAAATTATAGATCAATCGGTCTGAGGTACAATAAAAATTTCCATATACAACCTTCTAGTTATAATCAGTCATGTATTTTTTTGTTTTAAGATAAACCGCATTTTTATGAAAACCAAGAGCTAGTCAAAACAAAATGACTGAAGAGCGGAAAACATTACATGAAAACGTTCGATACCACAGATTACTTTATGAGGGAAACAAATATCGTTTATTTTCCTGATGCTTGAAAAAAACAAATCGGTTCATCTTTTTTATCAAATTTTAATTTGATAAGAACATGTTTCGTATAGCACCGTAAGAAATATTTTCCTGTAGATTGCATCGGCTGATCAAATGGATAAAAATCACGCCAAAAAAGTCTTCGCCTATTTTCAGTGCGATAAAGGCTTAC
The DNA here is from genome assembly GCF_964199315.1 of Orbicella franksi. Classification (NCBI taxonomy): domain Eukaryota; kingdom Metazoa; phylum Cnidaria; class Anthozoa; order Scleractinia; family Merulinidae; genus Orbicella; species Orbicella franksi. The sequence continues at coordinate 7,946,767 of NC_138156.1, read as the reverse complement.
CGAGGGGACACAAGATATTTCGCGCATACTTTTTTCTTACATTTTAAAGAGCTGTATTGATCACAATTACAACGCGTGTGTCAAAATAATATATGCCATCAGAGTGAGAGGTAACTCTGCGTGAAACCTGGGCGACCACCAATCGAAGATCTCGATCCATTTTGACACAATTAAACCAAACCAAACCACATTTCAGATTAGCAGATTAGAACTACGAAGACTCGTTTTTCCGAATTTGCTTGTGGTATAGGCTCTGACAGATTCACAAAGAAAAGCGCCTTCTATAATTTTGCAACGTGTTGATGTGACTGTTAAATTTTAATAACCGATACCCGGGTATGTTTAATATTTGTAAGATAGTTCTCTCTTTTAATCGGTTTTACACTAGTCCAGCAATATCAAAGCAAAGCGGTAAATATTTCAACAGTTTTGTAGGAGCAAAAAATTAGGCCTGGCAACTTGTGAAAAATAGCTTTTCTAAGAAGATAATAATAGTAAAACTAAAGGAATGTGAAAATTATTTGTAGATTCGCGACGGAAAGAGAAAATAGTTCGGCTCATCAAAACCGCCTGATTGAAAATTAATACCCTGGGTGACAATACAGCAATTTTTCTAGACATAATACAAGTTCAAAGGCACGTTGTTACCGATTTTTTGATAATTCATGGTCTCTTTTTCGACAATTTACGCACTGTGTTCTTTGCTGTGGCAAGGAAGAAAAGTGCTCGAAATCTATTTTTATGTTGGCAGGCTGATACTCAGTAGGGTGCGTTCTATTTGTAAAATAATTCAGGGCCAAAATAATCATAATCTCTTTCCAGTTCAATTCAGTTGCGTTTCTCAGAAATATATCTTTAATGCTGATTGCATGCAACGAGACATGTTCGAGTTGTTTCTACTAAGCATGTTTTGGCGAATACTCCATGTTATCATTCTCTCGCTTTCAACAAAGATAAGATCAAAGAACGTTTCCTCTTTGTGAGGACCTAAATAAAGGCGGTGTCAAGCCCCAGTGAGTTTTGTCTGAAGATTTTTGGCTGCTTAGTCTTCTCCTGAAAAGAAAACGAAAATTCAGTGGATCGCAACACCCACGACATTCGTGTGAATTCTTTGTCATCTATGGGTGTGACCTCTGTAAGTTTGTTTGCTCGCGGTTGGCCCACGGTTGCTAAGTAACGTGACGTAATATCTCGATGGCGACAACTTGACGGAAGTGCTCTTCCGTTTTGAGATTGGTCGATAAAAGTCGGGAACTCTTCGATACTTTCACGAGGATCTGACGGAGCCTGGTTGCACCTGTTACCTTGAGCAAAAAGACTTTGCATTTTGACGGCTAGATAGTCGTGCATACGAAAAAACTTGAGAAAGCCGTGGATTCGTTCACATCAATCTGCTGCTTTGAACTATCTGCTGTGTACATCTTTGAATACGTCCATTTGGTTAGCCGTCATGGTAACGTACGTTTCTTTATGAACGACAGAATTTTAAACCACTTTATTAATACCATTTTGTGATAACCTTTTACACGAAGTCTTATATTCCTGCATTGACCTTCTAAAGCTCTTTTTAAATTTTAAGCCTAATGGGGCTATGGTTTCAAACTGAGTCATAAATTGCTCTCATTAATGAGGCGTTATCTCAAATTTCTTCTAAATGTTGTTCTTTCAAGCACCGCTTCACGTTAATTAATGACTTGAGATTACATTAAACCGTTGCGAAGCAGCTGATTCGTAAAACTAGTCTGCCAGTGTCATTGAATAAAATTCGACGAAGAAATGGGTATCGTTCAAGCAAAAATAACATTCCTCATTTCTTACCTACTGTGCAATAAGGTTTTTTCATTCATTTGTTTGCCCAAGACGTGCAATATCATATAAACGCGATTTAGCAAGGAAGTAAACAAATAAACAAACACTTTTGTTATATAACTTTTATTACCCAGAAATATTCTATTATGATATCCTAATATTTAAATAGTTTCTTTGTGAGAAAATACTTCATCTTCGAAGAACCAATTGTGACAATTCCCCGCGAAAAAAAAAACCATGTCGGTACGTTTGAAATGAATGAAATTCTCTGTAACATAAAGTGCCTTCCCAATGACTAAAAGAAACCCTACTCTCTAAGCGGTGATTGATCCAAGAAACTCGTGCAGCATGCTCTAGCCAATCAGAATTGAGGCATCATCTTGTTGGCCAATCGGCTGCAAAAACTAAAACCAATCGTGATTTTTCCCGCCCTTGGCACCCGCTATATGTTTTCCCGTATGTTCTCACGTACTATTAAAGGACCGAACTTTATCTTTTCCAAAAAATAATTAAACAAAACCGATATTTCTTTATTTTAGTAATTTCCTTTACAATTTCCTACAGCAAAGTGGATCCTTACACTCTTACTGAATTTTGGATTGGTACGGATTGTTTTGAAACTTTTCATATTACCCTCTCTGCACAAACGGAACCATCCAAAACGTCCAAAACGACTATCAGGACACTCAGAATACCCCCCCCCCCCTCCGCTTACCCCACTAACTATTAATTCTTTTCTCTCTTAGTTCAGAAAACTATTGAGAGGGGGGGGGGGGGGGTCTGATCTATCTCAAACGTCCCAGCTACTATTTTTGGTCAATCGTTCACACTGCCCCTCACATGTAAATGTACACTCGGCACAAACGATTCTTCGAGAGAAGAGGAGGCGATAGTCTGTCTATAAACCTGACATATTTTGTTTTAGAAAACATATCTATCAACTTAGATACTCCTTGTACACGTCAAGTGGATCTAAATCTTGATGCTTGTGGAATGACACAGGAGTCTGGTGCGCTAGCAGTGAAGGCACGTATTCATTTGGTTTAGCCTGAAACAGAAACAAAGCAACCAAAAACTCAACATCAGTATATCTAACGCAAACTAATGAAGGCCCAGCAACCTCCAGAGATCTGTTTTCATTAGTCCCGTTATACTGTAGATGCTACCGTTTTGAAGATAGCGTCCATGTTTGGGTGGGTTATCTATTGTTTTACAGTGAACCAAAAACAGGACTCGTTCGAAGATTAACAACTACAGGTTCGATGCGCACGAGGCCATGCTGTTACTGCAAACACTTGACTGTTAATTTCCAAAGGTGATTAGTATCAATTTTCTCCTTAAATGTCAACACATTGTCAAGCAGACGGGTAATGAAAAAGAAGAAATTCATCAACTAGGGAAAACTGCCTTTATTCACCACCAAATTCTTAGATCTGACATTAAAACCTTAAAGGCTTATTCAGTAATTTAGGTTTTTTTTAATGTCCAAAATATTACTTCCTAGCTCCTTTAAAAAGTCGCTAGCTAGAGTTTAGAGGTTAAAATAAATTAACGTACTTGGTGAAAAGCAGGATTGTGTGTAAGAGGAACTCCCAGTCTTCGGAAGCAGTTCCCCAGCCACATGTCATCGGGGGAGTCTGGTTCCCAACACGTACAGCCGCTTTTTAGCAGGGCCTCAATACCAGCGCGGCTTAGAATCATACTAAAACAAGAATACAAACAGTAAAATTGGAACGAGAGAGACTGGTAACCCTTAGATAACACTTAGGTTCTGAAGGGAAGACAATAGAAAAGAGCATATCAACGGATTACCTTTCCAAATTGCAGTCAGAGGTTTTGTAGGTTGTATAGATTTCAGAAGACTGAACACAAACAAAGGCCCTTGACGCGACCTCTCCCGCGCTAAAGGGGAGAGGGGTGTCGAACGGCTGGCGTTTAACTTAAGCCAACGAGGATTAACTAAAACTAGAACCAACGATGAGGGATTTGTTCCGAGACTCGAAAATGTCTCAGAACCAATCTGGACTTGAAGCAAAAACACGTCAGAGGGGGAAGGGGACGGGGGTTAACGCGAGAAAACCGGTAACCAGTGGCTGGCGTGGAAAATTATGTAACCACTTGACAGCTGCGGAAAAAGCGCGTTACTTTAAAGTTACTTTAAAGAAATCACGACTGTGATTGGCTAAGAGCAAGAGATTATGATCATAATCTCTTGGCAAGATTGAATGTCCCTCGCTATCATTGGTTTGTGTTATCGTATACCTTTAGGTTTAGGTATCTACAGCTGAAACCGGACGCGCTTCTTCGCTTGGACACGAGACACCTCTAAAGGTATACAGTAACCTTAAATTAAACTCGACGAATTTTGACGAACCAAACAGCTTGGGAATCGCTACAATGAACTGAGCAAAGTCGCTACAATATCACTCAAGCATTCAAATAATTTTAGGCACAGGCACACTGCTCGTAGTTAGCTGGATAAGGAAAAAAAAAAACAAACATTAAAAGTTGCAAAACTGTCAAGACTTACCTTCCTCCCCCAGTGATGTATTCGTACCCATATCCCCCGGTCAGTCCGTAACCGTACCGCTCACCGAGCAGTGTCACTTCCTTCGGATCATAACACGCTAACAGCTTCTGCAATCGGGGCACGCTATGCGAAAGAAGGATTCAAAGAAATAATGTTGTGACACTATGTAAACCTTTAAGGTGGATGACAACAATTTCCAGCTCTTTCCAGCACTTACAATTAGATGAATCAATACTATTTATCTTTATCAGGTGATGCTACAACCGAATGCTCATTCATTGGTGAAAAGTTGTGGTAATCTTCTTTACATGACAGCTTACTGTAGCAGAATGGCACGTTACACTCGAGGTGAAGTGTCTTGTTGACCACTGCATTTGGGAAAGATTACATACTCTTACAATGCATCTCCGTCTTCACATGAATGGGTGCCGACTAATTGTTGGGGCATAACTTGACAAAAATACCAGCTAAAAGTCTAGCAATATATCCGGACAGTAGACTCGATTTCTAGCCGCTGTTCGGGAGAGGAGCCCACGCTCCTCCCCTGAAAGAGAAAAACGAAGACGCGAGAGGCGGAAATCGAGTCTACATATTCAGGGGTAGAGGGGAGTACTATACGCCTGCAGAACTAGCGGATTAGCGGGGCAGAGCTACGCGCTCGTGTATCGCACTTCGCGCTCCGCCGCTGCGCTAATTCGCATGTTCTGCAGGCTGAGAGGGACCGGTTTATTAAATTCATAATTTTCAGCTATTTACCTCATTATTGTGTCGTCATCAAGAACTACTAACCAGGGTTTGTCAGCAGCCCTGGGATCGGAGGCTGATCTGTTGATGATGGCCTGCAGCTTGGCACAGTGTCCTGAAACAGCAGTCCAAATTACTCAGCAAAACACCGCAGTGACTATGAACCCTTCCCTCGTGGAAGGCTTATATTCCATCTTCAGCCACATGACCAGAGTAGATATCTAGATATCTACCTTACTGTACGTGCCATAAATTGGCTCGCGTATCCTCGAACCACCGGCATAAAGTACCAACTGACTCTTGCCCGTCGCATTCATACTGGAGCGATTTTCAATTGAGTGTCGTAAAACCAAAACCAAAGTAATCACTCTAACCAATCACAAACGCCATAAACATTACAGTGAGCCAATCGCGCGGGAAAACGTGTGCGAGTGAGTTACGATTGGTTTTGGTTTTACTTCTGATTGGATGGAAATTGGCGCGAGTTTTTTAAGCCAACTGCGTAGCGTAGAAAGCGCAAACCAATTACTTTTCGACACTCAAATGAAAACCACTCTATACCTTGCTTATCGTCTCCATAGCAATATCGAGTCTTCTAAAGCATAATCTATTTCGAATAACTGGCCCGTTAAGAGAGATGCTTCCACGTTGTCCCGAGCGATGGTCACTATGAAGGTGTTCGTTAACTAGACCACTGTTCACTGTTCCCTTACCGGACCACAATTAATTTAGTGTTCACCAGCCAAATCACCCAAGAATTTATGTCCCATCACTGGTTCATAACTCACTGCCTCGCTATTGGACTACGCCCCAGAGTTCCTTCAAGGAACCACGATTTAGTGTTTCCTTGCCCGACGACTTAGTGTTCCATTATTTCTTTGAGTCATTATTCCCTCAGTTTATGGCAGGGTTCTCATTAAGGCGGGGGTTAACATGAAGGCCGTATTTTGGCTGGGTATTATGGTTTTAACGCAAATATCTCGTTCACCGCGGTTCGAGTAATCAAAAATCTCTTTGTTCATCCCACATATCTACGTTTTGGGCCGTTTTGTAAATTTTTTAGTGGTCCACCAACCTGGGGTGCCCTTTCGGGGGGCGTTCAACTGTCTGGTGGTGTTCCAAAACTTTTGTTTTCCTTTTAATCCCTCTTTAAACTTCCTAAAACTTCACTTAAATTCGGGTAAAGCCGCTCCTTAAGCTCCGGCCGCCAGCTAAAAAAAGAAAAACGGCTACTTCGATTTCTGAGCCGCCTACTTTTCTTGAAATGACACGTGTGTAGGTCTTTTGGAACGTGACTGAACCTTGACTGTCTTTGTCTGCCCGTTGTCTAATAACTGTCAAGGCTGTAGCTAGAGAGGAGGCATAGGGTCAGCGTGTGGCGCACGTTTTCAATTGCGCCAGCGCTGAAGGATAAAAATTTGAAAACAAGTCTTTGTAATCCCTTAATGGTCTTGGCGTTTGAACCTTTTCCAAAATTGATTTTTTTGAGGAAATATCTCCAAGCATTTCAGGCCTCTCAACTTCAAACATTTTCTGGGGGAGCAAACCCTCAGACCTCCCTAGAGGCTTGTGCCTTCGGTATCCGAATCATTGTCAGCTGTCGTCTTCATCAAACTAGCCCTCTACTCTCTAAATCAATGAGAACCCTGGAAGGGAACACTGACTCATACCAGATCACGTCTTACGATCACAGCATCGAACAACATCTTAGCGTCTCATTTCTAAACCACGCCTCAATCCCAAAGGAAAATTCTTCGACAGTAAAAATAATACCTAGCGAGACGCTAGAAAGATACAATCAATAAAAATCCTGCATGTTCCGGGTTGCTAATTGATCTCGCATTTTTCAAAGCTTAAAGGCTGACCCCAAACTCAAAATAGGCCAAACGACGTTTTCATGTTGTCGCTGCACATTTTCTATAGAAGGGAAGCTAGACGCTTAAGAAAATGCCACATTAACAAGAGTTCTTAACAGGTAACGACTATAGTTCTGAATGCAACGATGTGATAAGAAGCCTCGTTTGATGAAGGTTAGTTCACTGAAAATACATACGGATTTCCTAATACTGTCTGATTGACGCGAAACCGCTTTTAATCGATAACCGTACGTTCTCGATGAAAAGAGAGGTCTACGTGTCAGATTTTTTTTAAAAAGGAAGAAAAAAACAAAAACAAAATAAAAAACCGCCAGGGTGACTGCAAATCAAGGAAATGGTTTAACTGTTTTTTAAGCCCTTGCTGTTCATTTTAAAAAGGGCGTGTTGTGAACAAAACTTGTTTAATTTACCACAGTAAGTTATGCTCGTTAGTCCTCTCACAAATTCCACTGTCAGAAACTCAAGGACAACTGTTCTGAAATGATTCTAAAGTCCATAAGGGTCAATAAAGGCTCTTTGAGTATTTCGTTAAACTTTGTTCTCATTGTTTTAACAAGAGATGATTTTGCAATCCTGTTTCTTCAATCCTTGGAATTATATTCACATTAAATGGATTCGATTGCTCTTCCGCTCTGAGGAAGTCGAAGGCACGAGTGACCCGCCGTAAGCCTTTTGTTGTTGTTTCATGATTACAAGGTCAAAGATATCACTTGGATCGGATGTCTGTCTCGACGTATTGACGTTGTGAGCAAGACAAGGTCGATCCAAAAGTGTCAGCAAAAAACTTCAGTTTACATATGCGGTTACCACACACGGCGCTAAGGGCCACCCCGAACATTTTGAGAAGGTAGCTTTAAAGGAGCTACGTCACAGTTTCGCATCTTGAAAAGTTTAACTTAAATTTTTAAAGCTTGTCAGTTGTAATCCGTGTTAATCTTCTCCATCCTTAGCCATCCTTGTTCCTTTATGGTTTACTATTATCTCTTTGGTGTTTTTCTATCTTAGTAAACTAGTATCATTTTCAGGTTTTCTTTAATTTAAAGGTAAGTTCATACAAGGCCAAAATAACTCAATATGCTGTGACTGAGCTCCCTTAATAGTGGCGAGACGCAATGAGGCTGCGCACTAAAATTAAATTCTTATTGTAATTATAGAGTTCTTCTGATTTTTTTAAGGTGATATTCATGGAATTCAAAGCTACAATATTCACTTTTTGACAGCTTCATATATTGCCATTTAAGCTGCTTTCTGTCGCTTAATATGCTGTATGCATGATTATGTCACATGCCGAACATTCACTACTAAGCCTCGTTTGCGAGAAATTTTGTCAAACCTTTAGCATCTTCGTGCTGTTTTCAAGAAGATATTCTTTTCATTTTTGCTGCTTTGGGAACTTACCCACGATAAAATTTGCAATTTGCAATTTAAAAGCGAGGGTTGGTGGAACTGATCTTAAGTTAGCATGCTACAATTCTAGCAGGTGAAGTTTTATGTACATCTGAACATCGAATTGTTATAAAAGGAACCTTCACAAAAAAGCAAGAGGAAGGGGAACAAAAGCTATCCTATTTTCACGGAAGATTTACCTTTAAGACGCGTGTGAACATGGATATATTGTCAACGGAGGAAAACAAGACTGCTATTGTCTGTGACATGGCTGCAGAAAGATTACTTTAAGTAGTTGAAGCCACGCGCTTTCAGATATTTATTGTTTGTTTAGAACCAAGTGACGATGTACATTTTAAAAGAAGCACGCCGATAAAGCTTCTAAGTAATGTAAATTTAGACGTAGAGGCGGATTATCCTTCGAAGAAGATAGGTTACTAGACGAATCAAGCGCGTAGACAGATTACGCGTCCGCTTTTAGTCTAAAAACCGAGTTTATATATTAATTGTCCGCAAGTGTAAACTATAAAAACAGCTTCAAAGCTTACAGAGAAGAGTTCAGTCAAATTCCTACAGAAGAAATTTGCCGTAATGCGGCGAACAGTCAGCTGCGGAAAATTGGTGTTACCGCGAATATACGGCAATGACCCAGAAATTGCCATTGCAGGGACGAATGCGGTTAACCCAAGAGAAGACAAAGATAAAAAGAAAACTGCGGTACAAGGACGATTAATTCGGGGAAATACCAGGGATAGAGTGCTAGATAAAGTCAGCGAGACAGTCGAGATACCCAGGTTAACCCTGCCTGCAATTCCATTGAGAAATGGGCCGGTGAACAACGAAGAAAGAAAAAGACGACGAAGAGTACACTGCTATGATTTTTCGCTTCAAGTTCAACGAGTAATGCCTGAACGAAATAAACCAAGGAAGTCTTCGACATCTACAGCTAGTTCTCAGGGCTCGGACGCTTCCGCCAAACGACTGCCTTATGTCATATACGACCAAAATTACGGAGAGTACCGAGAGGGCGAGAAATCCGATTTGAGAGACAAGAGGAACTTTCTGCCGCTTTCGTTCGGGATTCTAGAAGGTCAGAGAATGCGTTTACTACAGAAAGAACAATTACACAAGCAACAAAAGCGTTATAAACCTTCAGAGAAAGAACGCCGCAAGAAACACAAAGGAGAGCCTCTAATATGGTTCTTTTAACGCCCGAAATACAGGACACGCGACCGGTATTTCCATCATGCCAAAGGCTAATAAATACCGTATCAGACTTCTAATAGAATTTACAGAAGTGACAAACTGAAGTTTGACCGGGGTTGAGAACGACGTATACATCTGTCGCAATTTCAACCGAGTTACGTGTGTCTGCCACGCCCTGTATCGAGATCAGTTCTGAATTCGTTGATAAGTTCACTGAAACCAGCAACTGAGTTTTTGTGCAATGTAAATAGCCAACTGGTCAGCCTTCTACCAGACGGAAATTATGATTAGTCAAAGCTCTTTATGTTCTTCACAACTCATTTTCACCTTTAAAATGTCGAGTGCCTGCAATAACCACTAAGGTAGTCAGTTCAGTTCATCGACGCTTTCATTGCACAGCAATGAAGTATTAGTTTCCACGGAGACAAAATGAATTCACAAATTTTGAAATGCTTGTGCAATTTCTGATTGAATGACGTGAGTGATCGATATCCACTTTCTCCACACTGCTCATGTGAAAATCACTGATCTTTGCAGCTATGAAACAACTTCAACACTTGAAAAGGAAACGAATATTTGCGGCTTCAAAAGGGGCAAATTTATGTCTTTTTCTTTCCAAATACCTGTGTAAATCCGCTATGTGGGCTACAAAGCAACTGAGAGTTAGCTAAAAGCTAGCTTCTCTAGATTTTTCTCTCCAGATATTATTGCGAAGCGCAAATTCGCAGTCCATACAACCATAGTTATTAGAGGGAAATGGTAGGAAACATGGCAAAGTTATTTGTTATATGTTTTTGTTTGCTATTTTGGGGGTCGACCCTGGACAAAACCTGGCTGGCAAAATACAAAAAGTGGTTACGTGTTATCATACAATTAACGAATAGAAGCATTGCGATTATGTAGTTCATGCATAGTCAATGAGCATAAAACAAAAGATGTGCAGGGAAAGGACCTTCCAAGATAAATTTCAGCCTGTTTGTTTGCTTCTTTGATGTTTACCGGCCTTCCTAGCCATTTCCCTCTATTAACTATGATACAACTCAAAATTTCACTGTCGTTCACATACTTTTTGGAACACTGAACGAATTCTACAGTAGTCTGGAAACACGGTCTACAGGGAGTTATCAGGCTTTTGTTTTCAGTAATACCTATCTCAAAATTCCTTGTACATAGATTGACTGTACATTTTCTAAATTCCCTTGTACAAAGGCCAACTGTATACTGACAGCCTCATATATTGAGTTGAGATAATGTACATAAATTATGAAATAAAACATGTAAACAGTGGGTCACAACACGAGTAAAAGAGATCTTCGCTCTCAAAAAAAATGAGATTGAGTAGTTGAAAAGAATGTCCCAAAAATGAAATTTTAACGGGATTTTGTAGACACAGGTGCAAATGCTTTACTAACTGAGCGGAAGCTGCAAAGTTGTTGAATGTAGGTAACAAAGGGTTCTCTTCACTTCGATTCGTTTTAAGGGCGAGGCGCCGTGAAACCAAACAAAGGCGAACAACCACTTCAACAATGGAAAAAATGGAGCGTTTTGGTTTTATCACGAATTCATCATTGATCCAAGGGGAAGTTTGGTTTCATTTCTGACAGTCATGGTCATTCTAACTGCCCCATTTTAATGAAGGCGCGTTCTGGTTAAAAAAAAAAATTCATCATTAATTCGGAGTCAGGGTTTGGAGGAACGGTCTTGCTTTATTCCGACCAAGATTGGAGGTAAGGTGAAGTAGGAATAAGAAAAACAGGTTTTATTCATGCGTTATTAATTCGATCCCATTCAAGCAGTCGAAAGCCGGTTAACGGTAAACCAAATTAAATGTGCAACGAAGTATTGATTTTTCTTGTATAAAAGTGTTTTTCACTCCTGATGTTTTGTGTAGCCTGCGGCGCAGACAGTCTAAACCGCCGGTATTAACGGCGATTTTGTGACACTTCCGGCTGCAAACAGGCGACAGGTTTTGTGTAGTTTGAGATTATTCAAAATGAAAACAGAAGGCCAAACAATATAAACAGAAAACCTCACCGAAAAGTTACAAAACTCGAATCAAAATTTTCGCTAACCCTGGGTTAGCTTAATCCGGTTTCGAACCACCCGGCCCAGAATGTTGACTTGTTTATTTTCATAACTGTAGTTTATTTTACGGAGAATAAAAATGACAAGCGTATGACTGAACGGATTATGAAAAACTGATAACAAGTATTTGATGGACATCAGACCTAGCTTCCCCGCATTCCATTTCAGTGTATATGAACAACAACACCAGAACGGCTTTGGGGTGGACATTTTCATACATTTTTCTTGTATTTGTTTTCACCCTGACCTTGACACAGCGCTATTGTTCGCTGGAATTGGGGAACAGCTTATTGAAACATAGTTGAGAGGCGCGGTGACCTCATGGTTAGTGCGCTCGACTCCGGATCGAGCGTTTCGGGTTCAAGCCGTGGCCGGGGACACTGTGTTGTGTTCTTAGGCAAGACACTTTACTCCCACAGTGCCTCTCTCCACCCAGGTGTATAAACGGGTACCGGCGAATTTAATGCTGGGGGTAACCCTGCAATGGACTAGCATCCCATCCAGGGGGAGTAGAAATACTCGTAGTCGCTTCAAGCCACAGAAACCGGGATAAGCTCCGGTCTATGGGCCACTTGGCTCGTATGTAGACTTAACCTTACCTATTGAAACATAATAGACTGTTTCTATTAACTTAACAAGTTAAAGCGTTCAAAATCACAATATTACCTCTTCCTGTATTAGGGACTCCAATGTTCTCAGTTGGTATGGAGGGATCCTCTGTCTCGCTATAATACACAATGTGCTTAGCGAACTTTCCAACTGTTTTCTGCACAATGGGAACTGGAAAAGATACATTCATCAACGTTTGGGATTCCTCCGAGCTTGCAACTGTCTTTTCAATTTGACCACTGAGATGAATCGCTAATTAAAAGTTTTTGGTGACTTTTGACATTTGTTTCTATGTTTTTTTGCTCTGCTCAGTGAAAAAACCAAAAGTCGAAAGTGCACCACATTTGTTTGCTATATAGGGGTACAACTTCTTTAAAATAAAGGTTTTACTGGTATTTATTCGTATTAAAAACCTTAAGTACAGCAAAATTACTGTACCGACGTTAAACAGGGTTTTTAGCGAGCTTTTGGAGTATTGCTATTATTGAAGGAAATTTGCGTTTCGAACAATTGATTGAAAGTGATCTCCCGTCTGAAAAAGTCGACCATATAATAACATTAGTTGTTAAAATTGTCTGAAAATAACGATGTGAAACACAACGTAAGCTCTACAGGAATCAGGTGCACATCGTTAGTAGTCTCTGAAATATTACCGGACATAATACAACAAAGACCAGCAGTAGAGGGGCTTAATAGCTGGAAGTAATTCTATTTTTTTAAAGAGCTTAAATTAAATACAAGTCCACGGACTTAAATTCCAACGAGATTACTATTGGAGGATTTTTGTGTCTAAGATTTGGGGGCGCATATTTTCGGGTGAAGGAGGGAAAGAAGTTATTATTAGAATTTTACGGCATTTATTTGGTATACCTCGGTCCTTATGATACTTCTTTGTAGTCTTGACAGCGAAGAAAATGTTATCCAAGGATAGATCACCCTACGAAAAAAGACATAATTTAGGGGGGGTTTTTTTGCTCTGTATTACTGAAATAATGGAACTCTTATCTTGCATTAGAATGCTCCCGTTTTAAAGTCGGTTATATTAAACTTAAAAACCATGGGATATGCTTATGAAACCGTTAGGATATCCCCATTCTTACACCTGTACACTACTTTCCTACGGGTTATCCCGAACTTCCGCCTTTTCTTGATAGCGAGATCCTGTTGTAATTTCTCTTTACAAACTCAATACAATGTCAAGTACACTGGTTATAAGAATACAGAAAACGACCACCCTGCTTTTACACTTTTTTTAACCCCTTTCAACAAACAACGATAATGTTTGGTTTTCAGAATAATGAAAATTACACCCTCCCCCAGATTTTACAATCTTCTTTTTCAACCTCTCTCAACAAACAAGGAGAATGTTTAATGCAAACTCACACAATCAGGGCCACCACCTTTCAAAGACGTCACGCAATTCTGTTTGCCGGTCGGTTCGCTGGTGCAAAATTCGAGTACATCAGTGAGTAACGTACCTTTGCCCTCGTCGCGAATAAACATTGCGACCTGCAAGAAAGCAAATTAAGAAAGTCGGAATAACTCGTGTTCCTTTCGGCAAATCATCGTAAAAGAACCCGAACGGTCTCTGATTCTTGTTGTCCTATCAAAAAAGGCACGAGTGATCCGAAAGTTGACACGTCAGCTTGACTCAAAAGGATCTGTATTCGACTGAAAAAGGTAACGTACTTCAGGTATGGGACACATATCGTTCCAACCTAGTAAGAAAAAGGAAGAGACCAGCTTGAACATGACAAATATTATAAGCTGTTTACTTTTCTAACTTTTTTTTTTTTTAATCCGTCTCGGATTGAAAGGTAAAAGGAAAGAGAAAATAAACTACAAAAATACCGAGATTAAGTCTCTATTTCAAAACTTCACTTAAAAAAACTATAACTAGGCTCAAAACAAACGCATAAATTGTCTTCTAAAACTTTACTATACTATTCTTATACGCAGTGCCGTTAAAAAAGCTTGTCTTTTTGCATTCGTATCAATAAAATTTGTGGCGCTCTTTATTGAAGTTGTTTTTTTCTTAAACGCGGCAAATGTTAAAGAAAATACTTGTGTTTATGTTTCTTGTTGTGTACGTGTAATCCAGTTGGGAACAAAATGTTTTCTAAGTTGCTTTATTTTTGACAAATCGTGGCATGCAATAGCCACAAGCAAAACTGTTGTTATTTGTCATGGTGCGATTTCTCCGTGCTTTTAGCACCCGCTCAGGAGAAAACGGCCAATGAAACATCGAGCATTTCGATCCGTTTGCAAATTAGGCATCACAAATTTTCCTATAAATTGCCAGACCCCAAACACTCTGAACTTTAAACACGTTCACTCGTTGAGAAGAGAAACATCGAAAATGCCGCCTAAACGTTCGGGAAAGAAGGAGGAGAAGATTGCAGGAGGAAAAGTGGAAAGGAAAAGCGGAGAAGGCAAAGAAAAGGGGCGAAGCAGAAGACGCAGAGAAAGTTATTTCAGTTACATTTACAAAGTTCTAAAGCAAGTTCATCCCGACACTGGTATCTCGAGCAAAGCCATGAGTATTATGAACTCGTTCGTTAACGACATCTTCGAGCGAATTGCAACCGAAGCTTCTAGACTCGCTTCGTACAACAAGAGGTCGACCATTAGTTCCCGCGAAATTCAGACCGCCATACGGCTGCTTCTGCCTGGTGAACTGGCCAAACACGCCGTGAGCGAAGGAACAAAAGCTGTTACAAAGTACACAAGCAACAAGTAGACGAGATGGAAGCAGGTGGAAGAGCTTGTGACTTTGAAAAGCATGTATACAAACCAACGACTGGTTGACTTGACGAACTTGACGTGACTTGACGGTATGAATGAAGAACTTGCTTGACATTAATTTCCACGTGTAATTGTACGATTATCATGGATTGGAAGCAGTTGGAAGACTTCGTGACTTCTAAGAAATATGTACTCGACTCGACTGACTCGACTTGACTTTGACGGTACTAGAACAATGACCTGAATTTTCTGGATGAATTTAACTGTAAAAAGTTAGCGAAATGCAAAGGGCCCTTGATTTGACAGACTTTGTAACTTTGACAAGTACTACATAAACAAACTGACTCCACTCGACTCGGACTTGACTTGAAGGTATGTGGATGTTGTTTATCTTTATTTCCTGAACAGTACGACATTTAATTTTCTATCGGAAATCGCTTGTAATTGTCAAGACATAATGACTATTTATATTGCTAACCTCGTGCTGTACATCAATGGTGAAGTCTGACTTTGGCGGATTAGCTTGAAGTCTTTTATCCAATCTGTTTAAAAAGAATGTAAATTAAGATATTGATGGATGTAAATTATTTTATTTGAGTTCATGCAATTACTGTTTATTTTATCGATTTATATAGTTTTTTTCTTGTAAATAGTCTTGTAAATAATTAAATAAAATGATAGTAAACTTTTAAAATGGGTGTTGATTATCAGAACTGCATAAATACGCGCGCGATTGTAGTGCTTTTTTGCGAAAAGCTTCGCAATTTAATTCGTTTTCTTGGCTATGTTGTTTCTTCTCTCCGTTCCTCTCTTTTTATCACGTTTATTTCTTAGAAGATTAATAAAGTGTTTTCTCCAAAACGCTCCGTTGTTATGCAGCACAAGACTTGAGTCGCGTAACGCAAGACCAAAATCCTATTGCAAAAAAAAAAGAGAAAAGACCTTGGGACAAAAAATATCCCCAACATGTGTCAGAGGTTGCCAGAGGTAGGAAAAAGCGCGTTAACCAAATGACGATTACTCTTTGGCACTCCTGATTGGTTGACGAGACTGTATGTTTCCTCTGATTGGTTTATAAAGCCTGTTGCACGAGCTGATTTGATCATGGAACACTGAGGTACATTGTAAGGCCAATCACCGATCATTTTGGATTCCAGTGTGTTTGACGAAAACTCGGTCGGAGAAATCACATGATTATAGTGACGCTGCTCCGTGTTCAAAATGTTTTCCGTCCACACGAGAATGAAAAGCCGGCGTTTTCAAGCTCCTCCGGTTTAAAGAGCGTTTTCGAAAAGCTCCGTTTTCGTGACAGATTTTAAGCTGCGTTTTCAAATTTCTTAGTCAACAACCGAAGCCAAGGTTAATAGTCAATTTATTTATTTATTTATTCATTTAAAGGAAACAATAAGCGATATCTGCATAATTAGCCCAGTTTATACAAAACTCTAAAATAATGAAAATAAAATGCCTGGAAGAATGTCTAGAACGCAGAGTACCGCAGAGTTACACAGCATACAGCGGATTCCATGTTGCCGTGCGTCTGTTCAGTAATAGATCACAGGTGACGTCAAAATTTGGCAATAACAAAAAAGTGGCATTTGAGGCGATAGCCGAGTGTGTCACTGAATCTGATGTTCTTACCACATTTTGACGTCTTCTGTGATCTTTTGCTGAACAGACACATGGCAACATGGAATCAATTTGTTTTATATAATAAAGAAACACAAAAGAATTTTACTGACGTCAACAATGCGTCTGTCCCCAATAGATCATAAATAAGAACCAATCAAAATGGGAGGATAATTTGACTTGTCGAATAAAAAGTCTGGGTATGCACGTTTCTCCTTCTTCCAATGCCTTGCGGTTCTCGAGGTTTTGTTCACAACACAAATGAGGCCCCATTAGGGGAGGGGGAGGGGTGTTGAGTATCCAATTCACATATCCCGTTAACTCCAGTTTCAAAAATTAGCCATTTCCCTACTTGATAGCCCACTATATATCTCATATCCCATTATTTTTTCCCCAAATATCCTGTATTCCACTTTTTACTGGAATATCCTACATCCAGAAAACCCCTAATAGGGCTTCGCAAATGTAAACTTTAGTGCCATCTATGTTTTTAATCAACACTAAAAATCTATTCAGAGGCCCGTAATGGTACAGATTACACAAAGGTACCAGACCCTGATGGATCTTCACTCACTCACTCATCCTCATTGGGTCCATGCGGACTCTTTATTGTTCATCTAGTGACGTTTTGGAAAACTAGAGCCAACTATTCCAAAGTACCTTCTACTTTTTTTTTTCCTGCAATTTTTTAAACCAAAATCTCCCAGTCTCAAAAGCCAAACCCTGGTCACGATCCTCCTGTTGTGTTCTTGAAGAAGACATTTTCCTCTCATTGTGACTCTCTCAGGCTAACTGTACAATAACATGACCTTGCAGACAGGGGGCATGACCGAGGAAAGCTCACAAAATTTTCCCATTCTGAGGAAGAAGTAAATTCTCCTAACCCTAGCTTCTTGAATTTGTGCAACAATGCTACTCAATGTCCACAGCAAGAGTTTGAAGCCTGAATGCTCTAACAGGAGGCGAGCGCACTAACCATGAGGCCACCGCACCTCCCATGAATCACTAATGGTGGGACCAAACTACAGACACAGCTTTGTAGAGTGCTATTGTATATTAGTTATTCTGACTTGCCTGTTAAGCAACGGCACAGACAAAGCCCAGCCAGCTGCAAAATCAGGGAAAGAGAACTGTGATGGATCTTGATAGAAAGCAAAGTGATGGATGATTGCCGCCTCTTGATCTTGTATTGCATGCCCAAGAAAAAGTTCCTGATGATGGATAACGAAGATTGTATTTATGAATATTCCTGTCAAACGAGGAAAGTCATGCCTTTTTTCCATGTGAAGAGAAAAATAAACAGACAAACAAACAACAGCATAAAACTACTACAGAATAAAAGGTTGACTAACATCAAGACAGAACAGTTCAGGACAAACATTAACCCATTGAATATACTGTCCCTCATTTCAAATTTCATGTTTAACCTAAAGAGCACACTAACCAATGAAGAATGAAGCTGAAGAACAAGGGATAGGGTAGGTGGGTAGGTGCAAGATGGGAGAAAACATGGAGGAGGGAACAGGGTAGAGTGCAGAAGGCAGAAGTGGAGAGGATAGAGTGGTCAAGGAGAGAGATGGGCTGAGGTAAGAGTATTGCAGAGGTTACTCCACAGCTACTCATATTCCTGCTTTTCATACATAACCATTTCTGTATCAATAATTAGAATGAGGTTCAAAATCAAGATGCTTTTACAGAGATGATCACCTCCATTATTCTCATTACTGGCTTGGTTGAAAGTGTTATAAAAATCCAAAGAGAAATCAATAGTTAAATTAGTATCATAGCCCAGTATTGAGTGCAAAATACTTCAATCAGCTTTGTCACTTGTTTGTACGTATTGCATGCCTATGATGCTAGCCAATGATTTAGTGTTACATGTATTTACAGTTTGGGAAGCTGAGCTTAAGCCAAACAAGAGCATTAAGGTGGCCAAACACAGTTTTCGCGCGCGCTTTTGCTGACGTAATTGAGCGCGCGCACAAGGATTGCAAAAACAAACATGCCGTCAATAGAGCGATCATTTTCTTTACTCAACACCCACACAATCTGTGCTATTTTTCTCTATTATTGGACGCAGTGTATTGATGGCTTTAGTCTTTTATTACAAAGATATGTTAGAAAAGGTAACGACGCAAAAAACCCAGCAATTCTCAGCTTTCTCTTTGTTACCGAAAGAACCCAGTTAAATGCAGTACATGCGCAGTTGCTCGAAAAATTGAGACCGATTGCTTTTGCAGAAACTTGCGGATTTCTGACGATCCAGTCATTAGAATTTCAAGAAATTTGGCAAAAAAATAGTTCAGAAACCACGTGAATGATCTATCGCAAAAAATCTGAATTTTGACATAGGGAATTTTTAATAATACAGAACTTGTGGTGAAAACGATTTACGGCGAATTACGAAAATCGCCTATGTCAAAATTTGATTAGAACAGTGTTGACAGAAGGGATTTAATGTCAATTTGTAGTGGGCAAAAAATGAAAAAAATCTAACGACTGGATTTTTTTTTAAATAAACAAAAACCATTTTTTAAGCCTTGTTTTTAACCAGCCCCGTTGCCATGGCAACAGCACACACCTTAGCCAAAATGCGAGAATAAGCTTTTCTGTGGTTAACCTTGACTCTTGCAAAAAACGGGCGCCAAAGCATAAATAGCTTAAAAGTAATGGCGAATTAGGCACAGGCTCTTGAAAACTGTGTTCGGCCACCTTAACACATTAACATTCATCACTGACAAAAAACTCAAAAAGCTCACCTTTCTTGCATCATATTTATTTAAAACTTTTACAAGTCCTGGCAGGTTTATTATGGTCTCATCCTCACAGAAAAATATCCACTTTTTCTTGTCACCATAGTCCTCAACCAAGCTACAAATTAAAAGATCATCATTCATTCCACAATAGTATGAATTTATCAAGCTGCTAAAATGCAAAACAATAATCCATTTTATAATTTCTCATAAACTTGCAAATTCTTATATTAAAAATTATGAACCCCTAAACCATGACATCAAAATGTTTTCCAGTTAGCAACATTAGATCATACCTTCTTATAATAGGAAGAATTGTCCACGCTCCAAAAGGTGCCCAGTCCTCATGCACCATTTTGAGTTCTAAATGATGCTAACAAAAATATGATCCATAGTTGATTTGGTACATAACATTTCCTGTTAGGTAAAGTCTGTAATAGGTCAATTGGCCCATACACCCAGGGATATCCTACTTTCAATAGCACTAAGCAGAGCTTGATGTTGCAACCACTAGGGTCGCCAACGCAACCACATTTTTATCGCTGGTGACTAACTTTTCACGCTTTTCACTGAAACACTGTTGCTGGCGACTAAATCTGAAAACTTAGGGGCCAGCTGGCCCTAAGGTTTTTTCCTGAAAGTTGAGCCTTGCTAAATGACTAGGAGTATTTCTACTCCCCCCTGGATGGGATACTAGTCCATCGCAGGGTTACCCCCAGCATTCAATTAGACCATACCCATTTATACACCTGGGGGAAGAGAGGCACTGTGAAAGTGAAGTGTCTTGCCAAAAATCACAATGAAGTGACCCCAGCCAGGGCTTGGATCTGGTCTGCTCGATCCAGAGACCAGGGTGCTAACCTTTAGGCCACTGCACCTGACAGTTGTTTTTAGAGACTTGCATTTTTACAGGGTCTTTGTGTCCCTAGAGGAGGGAGGATATCAGTGAGCCTAGTAACCCTTAGACTCCTGGGATCCATAGAATAAGATTGGATGTACATTTGGCAGGGATAAGCACATCTCTGTCAGTTAAAAGTTAGTACTGCACATTGATTTCATACCTTTTCTCCCATTGTTTCTGCCTGTTCACTGAGGGATTGCTTAAGGGCTTTTGCTTTTCTTATATGAAATGCATTGTGTTGACTTCTAACAATTATGACTATGTCCTTTAATCCTAAAGAAAATATTAAGAATAATATAAATATTACAATAACATAATTATTTTCATTACAGACAATTATAATTGTTACATATATACCATTCTCTGTGAAGAAAAAAAACAAGTACATATATTATGCTTATATTAAAAAAATAGGAGTAAATTATGTTTCACACCAATTCAACAACTTTTAGCTCAGAAGACAACACATAAACAGTTGACAGAATATAATTAGATCATGTCCTGAGTCCAAAATCCTTAGTGTCATATACTGTAAAAGGCAAATACCCCTTACCATACCTACATTAGATAACTGAACATGAAATAAATCATTTTTCAATTATCATTCAATAGATAATTAATAAAGGCTCTTCAAATGTAAATTAAACAGAATATCTTCATTAGTTTCATCAACAACCATAAAAGGGCAAAGTAGCATAATTACTACACCTTTTGCTGTTCATTTACAGAAAATATCCATTCAGTTGTGTCCAAATTTGTATAATAATGCAATTGATTGTGAGTGCTCATGCAAATTCTGTTATTGAAAGTCTTTTGTTGAAAAGGATTGTCCAAAAGTGTAAATGATTGTTGTTTTGTGACAACAAATTTTGTTTCGACAAAAATGAAAATACGTTTACAGCCAATGAATGTCAAAGGAAGATATTGTTTATCTTTTGATGATTTTGAATGTTAATACATATCCAAGTGTTATTCTTGAATGTTCCTTCCACGCAAATGAAGGTCATATTGGTGTTAATGAGAGTATATTGACCATAATGAAACAAATTTGACTCAAATGAAAGGATATTTTCTGTAAATGAACACCAAAAGGTGTATTTGAGATGATTGAAAGGAAAGTCATTATACTTAATTTTTTTTCACCTATGGGAGAAATATCTGTGCCATTTTCAACCTTTGAATCCTGAAAAAGAAATGAAAAGGCAATACATGTGGATAAATTTGCAAGGTAGTAATACCCTTGTTAATTGAATCCATTTTATAACAGAATTTGAGCTTAACTCAAAGATATTGCCATTTACCAGCCCATAAGTCTCTTTCACTAGCCCACAACACATATAGACATAGAACACTGCTAGCCCTGACTTATAGGTTTTTTAAAGGATACATTAAAATATTAGTGAAATCTCAAGCTCAGTGTTCTGTGGAGTCAGTTGACTGCCATTTTAAGAGATTATGTTTGCTACATCTCCAAGTCCCTTGGTCCCAGAGGAGGATTCCATCATTTAGCCAGTGCCGCCTCCCCCCCCCCCCGACCCACCCCCCACCCCCTGATCTCATTACATTGAAGTTTTAGTGCATTATCCATAAGTGGACTCTCCCCAATTTGTTGCGGAATTTATATGTTTCCAGTTCATACTGTTCTGTGATGTCACAAAGACTTATTTTAAAAAGGTAGCGGTGAAGTGGCCAGGTGGCCACAGCACTGGACTGCAGATCAAATGTCATTACTCTTATGGACTAGCATCCCATCTGGGGTGTCTTAGAAATAATTCCAGCTGGATGCTAAGAAGACCAGGATATGTTCGAACAAGATGAGATAATTCAGCTGTTCAGCAGACTTTTAAAATTATCACTATTTAAGAGGGTAGACTCTATGTAATCTCTTGTTTTAACATAATACATAGCAGGCTCGGATCATGTGTACTAAAGACATCTACAGTCGAGTGTCGTTCAATACTCTCGATTGATACCCTCAATTGACATCTCAATTGACAGCTTGATCCCTACTTGATCGAGATCCTGATTGATACTTGGTTGATTCTTTATTGACACTTGATCATCAGTTGGTCCTTAGTTGGCCGAGTGTTGACCGACTCATATCCATGCATCCAAAATTAGTTGACTCTCGACCAACTGTTGACCAAGATGTCAATGAAGTGTTGATCGAGTGTCAACTGAGGTGTTGATGGAGTGTTGATCGAGTACCAATCGAGGGTCGATCGAGGGTATTGATCGAGGGTATTGATCGAGGGTAGTGGCTAAATCTAAATGTTGCTTGGCCAGCAACAATTAGACAAGTGTCACCCACTCTCCCACTAACCAGAGATTAAGAACTTTGACTTCATCTTGCCTTAAAAGTATAACTTTACATTAACCCCCAAGTCACTAGTGGAGGAAAGGTGCCTACGAAGCCCAGGGGCTGCAACCGCAGTCACATCCCCGGGGCGCTAGAACACCCGACTGGCCTGCCCAACCCGCAACCAAGCCACGAGCCCCCCGCGCCAAGCCCCCTACAGGCACCCGTCACACTCAAGCCAGATGGCATTGGTGGAAAAAAAAAAAAAAAAATAAATGAAAATAAAATGCTGAAAAGAGGGGGGGGATAGGGAGGGAACGCCAAGAACCGCTAAACTATAATTCAATCCACAACGCCTCACTAACAGAGCGATGAACACACTGCGAGCACATGGGACGACAACACATGTACTAACCAAAAATACCGCTGGACAATGTCAGCCCCAGGGCTCTCACGACTATATGACTATTGCAAACACTACAGAATGCACCAAACGCTAAACAAACGCTAACAGATGGCCAAGGCACTAACAAACGCCTACAAAAACACTACTGACCAGACTTGCTCCTGGTCATAAACTATGTAAAATTTCATTGAACTATATCAAACACTACAGAACGCACCAAACGCTAACCAAACGCTCACAGACGGCCAAGACACTAACAATCGCCTATAAAAACGCTACTGACCAGACTAGCTCCTAGTTGTTAACTATGTTAAATTTCATTTAACTATATCTAAACTCCAGCCATATAACAAAACACTTAATCACTGGTCCCTTGGGAAAGATAGTTTATTCTCCAGAAGACAAAACGAACTGTATCCCTCGGGACCAGTTATTAAGAGTATGCTGTAACAGTAACACTCTGTAAAATAATATATTAAAGAAGAAATCACTTTGATTATTGCTCAGAGCTTAAAGGGCTATTATTATATTTGTGCTAGAACTTGTCTTATTACACGTCAGCGCTGTACAAATAAGTACACGTTGTTCATGGTGCTTATTAAATTATTGACTCAGTGGGAGGTGCGGACGGGCATATTTTTAGCTCAACCTCATCATCGACTCAGAATAGACCCAGCTTCAAGAGGTCGGTGTACATGCAGACCACACGATGGTCAATAATTTTTCCGCCAAGGATCCGGCCTGGACGATATTTACCTGCAGAATTACGTTCGTAGACGGTACAGTCGAGTGTAGTATTAATAGTCAACTTGTGTTTTTAGCTGGTAATTATAATATTTACATTGCATGAATAGTCATGAATGAATGTTTGCACTATCCATATTTCATCGTGGGGCAATGAAACAAAGGACAGATATCAGACCATTGACTGGCCAATGTGCCCTTAGAGAAAAACGTTTACGCAAAAAGAAGTAAATTTCTGTTACGATAATTCGATTACAAATGGCGATATGCGCCGACAGAGGAATTAAATGAAGCACAAAATGAAAATCCGGCCATACCACAACAGCGCCAAATTCGAATCTTGTCTGAGGGTCATCAGGTCCAAACTCTAAGTAATCGCTGGCAAGAATCGGAACTGCAACAAGAAAAAACGCACGCATTCTGTAACACGGAGCATCCTATAAAATAGGCAAACAATAGCTACTAACCAACAAGAAAAATCGAAAAGAGGCTTCTCATTCTTTCAGAGCAGATCTCTTGCTCTCACCCCACGAAATCATCGACATGAATGAACAGAGCGTCAAGAGAGGAGACTGAACACTACTCTCTTTGTTATTGTATCGCGGGCTCAGAGAAGGTTCAAAATGGCGGTGTTCGTGGAAGATGAGGACATAAAAGTCTTGGTAAGAATTTGACACAGATGGGAATTGTAGCGAATTTAATCTTTAGGTAGCTGTTTACACGACTCCCGAGTTAACTGCTTTGTTTCTGTTATGGATAAAGAGACTGGAATTTGAGTGGTTGCTAAAGGAACATGTACCCAAAGTTCTGACCCAGCTGGGAACCATTTTACAGGTAAAACGTTATTTGCTACACCTAAATGACGCTTTTTACAGGAGCGTAGCCAGGAGTTTTCAAGGGTGGGGGGGGGGGTACACTGTCAAAGTGAGGGTACTCACCAGATTGTCATGTTGTTTTCGCCACCTGTTGTTGTAGGTTTGTTTTAAAAAGGCTTACCAAAGCGGGGGGGGGGGGGGGGGGTGTCACGGGCACCCCAGGACCCCCCAGTTACGCCCCTGTTTTAGTTTTACGTACTACACCTCATAACCAATTCACTGACTCGAAAATTGTGCCCATGAAGATAGGGAATATTTGCTTGTTTTTGTATGAATTTCCCACATTGTCTGAGTGATTGACACCTATCAAAATGGTTGACCACAGAGGGGAAGGCTAGGCATTGTCAAGGCATTTAAAATGAGACTCTCTGTTGAAATGCCTTACTCGTTAACACTTGTGGATGGTCAAAAGAGTCATTAAAGGTCATTCTTTTAGTAAATTTACCAAGCAGATTCAGTCAACTCTCAATCTGAAAGGGACACCCTTTGGTCTCTGTAATATTAGCGAGTGTCAACAATAGCGGTATATGAGGAAAATGACCCAATTCAGGGCTGTCATTAA
The DNA here is from genome assembly GCF_964199315.1 of Orbicella franksi. Classification (NCBI taxonomy): domain Eukaryota; kingdom Metazoa; phylum Cnidaria; class Anthozoa; order Scleractinia; family Merulinidae; genus Orbicella; species Orbicella franksi. The sequence continues at coordinate 7,921,607 of NC_138156.1, read as the reverse complement.
GTTTTGATTTATCTGTAGCCTTGATCTTCATAGCATGCGAATGCAGACATATTTCCGGCTGTCGCTTGTCTCCACTGAAGATAACGTTTGCGAACCTGAGCCAGGAAATGATTTCTGTGACGTAATGACTTTTGTTTCTCTTTGGCCAATCAGATTCCATGATAGAAACTCAAGTGTTCCCCACAGTGAATACCTCGAGCAGTAGTTCTGGGGCTACTTGAGCTAGACTGTGATTGGCTTAAAATTCCTACGTCACAGAAATCGTTTCCTGGCTCAGGTTTGCAGACGTTATTTTCAGCAGAGACAAGTGACAGCCAGAAATACGTCTGTGTTCGCAGGCTATGATCTTCACACCTATAACAAAAATTATTCAGTGGTCATCCTAATCAGTTTATTCTGACAAATGGTAAGCACCCATTGGAACTTGGTTTGTGTTTATTTCAAAGGAATGCTCAAAATGTTTGAAACTCTCATGTATTCCAGGAAAAACAGCCACAGGTGAAATACAAGGTGGGGATAAGATAATTTTGTGTCATATACATAACAAGACAATAAGAAACTAAGTGAACAGGACCTTATTGAGGTTTTTCATGCAGTTTTATTAGCGCCTGTGATACACAAAGATTGATCATATTTCTCAACTGTTATGTGTTTGCCTGCCATCTTTGCATATGGATTTTGTATTTGGTTGTGACCTCAAGAATCCCAAGGTTCCCCTAAATCTAATGTTTAGTTTTCTTACCCTGTTATCCACTTCTTTTGCTCCACCTCCCCTGTACCTTTCTATTCCTTCTTCTTTCAGCTTGACCTTTCTCCTTTAATTCTCTTTTCTGGCTTTGCATTCATGGCATTATCAATTTACTGTGTCTGTTTTATATGTCCTCAGGACCAGCCCGATGTAGTGTAACAGTTCTTATCTACATTGTTATAGCATAAGAATAAAAATTGTGACAATACTTACTAATCTCTGTATATTTGTTGTGTAAGGGACTATATAAACAGTAACCTCCAGTTGGTGCAAAATATCCTTAGATATTTGTCAGCAGACATAATCTGTTCCAAGAAGCGAACAGTTTTCCGAGAGCACAGCTCAAAGGAAACTGTGAGCTTTGAGGAACAGATAATGTCCAAGGAGAAATATCCTTGTATTTTCAAATAGAGGCTATTGTGTTTATTATCCTTCAAATATTTTGTGCAACACACACGGTTTTGAAAATTGGGAAACATTACTCTTGACTGATATTCCCCAGTTTTAGCTTTGGAATATTCAGTCATGTGACACAGACCAATCGTGCGTGAGTGAAAATGTTTGATACATTATAAGACAGTATACATACATCTTGAAAGCCGCAATATGAACAATCTGTTTTCTTGTCACTCTTAAAACTGTTCAATATTATTTTATAATTTCTTTCCAAAATATTTTTATTTTTCCTTTCTGAAATATGACTTGTTTATAATGCTACTGGGATTTTTAGGGGAAGTAAAGCCTCAAGATTACTTCATGCTCTCTACCCCAAAGTAAGTTTAAAAAAGCACCTAGAAGTAAACATATTCTGTGTTCCTATAGAGTTGTAGAAAACAAGTGGAAGTAAAGAAGACTTTGAAGGAAGAAGTTTTCCACCACTGCTTAAAATTCTTGTAAACTTTCATCGTTTAGTTTTATTGGATTTGTTTCGGTAACGCTATGATATGTTTCCGGCAGGAAGGCAATTGGTTTTCACAGGCAGGCAAAATGTTTTGAACTCAGCTTTGTTATAAGTATAAAACTTTCCTCCAGGTGGTGAATTAAGTTACAACATGAAAATCAGGCTTTTTCATAAAACTGTCTTTTTCCCAGTGATTTCCTATAGAAACCTGAGAAAAATCTGGCAGGCACCTGCAATATTGGCTGACATCTCATCTAAGAGGGGAAGGGGAGGTTGCAACACTATTAATCTTAGTTTATGGAACAGAAACAGCATTCAAAACTCCAACACTGATGAATTATCAGGCTCCAATATTCCTATGATTGGAACAGACTTTATCTAAGTTGCAGCTTCTTTAATTCTATATACTCTTAAGGAACAAATTAATTGATTAATTTTTGGTAAATAATTAGTTTTATTATAATAATTTATTGTATTTGTCTTGTATTGCAGTAGTGATACCCTTAAAGGTTATGTTGCTGTGGAAGGAGAAAATATTTCAAAAGCAGTATGTAATCCAGCTGTTGTGAGAGCATTGTCTTATTTTTGTCTTCTTTTTCCCAGGAAATCAATGGAACTGATAAAATTGCCAAGCAAGCTTTTAATTAATTGCAATTTCAAAATCAACATTTAAGTTGTAACAAGTATCTGATATACTTGAGAGAGTACTTCAGATGAATGATGTATTAATTTTTTGCCAAGATTTATTTTGGAAAAACGAGGCAACTCATTAAAAGACTGTTTTGCGTTTTTACAGGACTTAAAATTCAAGCTTCCCAAAGTATCTAGCTCTGGCTTTCGTGTCTTCATAAGAGAGCATGAGCCATGGAAGCTAAAACAGGTATCCATATAAAAGAATTAAAAAATAATGATAAATTCATGACTTTGAAATTTGTGTTGATCCATTTATTAGGCTGCAATAATTTCTAAAGGGCAAAATTTTATCAAATGGAATGACATGGAAATTTGACAGTTTGATTGAGCTTGGGTTACTCTTAAGGCCAATTATTTTAATTTGCTCTAGAGTGTAGCTATTGGTTTTTAATTTCTCTTTTAGATTCAAGATGCGATCAACTACTTGCAACTTGCTGTAGAAAAAGTTGAGGAAACTAAAGCAAACTGTAATTTACCATCAGGTCGAGATGTCAGTAAGGTAATGGGAGTATTAACAGTCATAACTCCTGACACATTTGTTTAATTTGTAAACATTTTTGGGAAAAAAGTGTAGATAACAAAAGACAATCTTGGAAACTATCACTTTTTACGAGTTAATTTTAGGGAGAGGGGTACTTGAACGGGCAAGGACTTAATATGTGTCCCACTAGCATTACAAGAACAGAGGATGTTGGCGATGATGATAATGATGATGATGATGATGATGATGATAATGATACTGATGCTGTTGATGATTACTCTTTTCTTAATTGCCATGGTTTGATTAAAGCCAAGCTGAAACACATTCAGTTTCAATGCAGCATATTCCAAAATTGATGGGCATAGTATGTGTACAATTAATGTTTGGTCACACTGTTGCACCATCAAATATCTTGCAAATATATGTGTTGAAGGTCAAAATGAAATTCCTTTGTCCCTTACCCTTTTGTCCCTTACCCCTAATTATTCATGGATTAGGGTTAGAAGACAAAGAAAATTGGAATCAAACTAGGTTAAAATCATTTTAACCTGAATTTCATTTTGACCTACAACATAACATATTGTGACAACAATATTACGGCATATTGGGTGAAAATATTTCTGCGTTTGGTGGGGCCTAAATTAACATGCAGCAGCTGAAATAAACATAACATTTTCTTGTTGAAATTCTCCAATAGGATGTGGAAGAAATAACAAGTTTTTTGACTAAAGGAAAGTCGAGATTATCTTTGCCTGATAAGACACCTGTTTTAGATATGTTATCATCTGGAGACCAGGTAAATCCAGCTTTGTTGATTAAAACAGAGATAATCATACAGTTGAGGAAGTTCAAAGCATTAATTGTTACGATTATCAGTCGAGTAAGGCACGGCAGAAGTTTGGTGAGGAAGTTTTGGTCTTAATTAAATTACAGTGTTGTCAGAGGCAACTTACCTCGTCTCCATTGGTAACAATATCAACAGCTGTGCGTCACCTTTCGCTTAGCCTACAATTTCTCTTGCTTTGCTGTCAATGACTTCAAAGGCCGACAAGTTGCCACTGGAAATGGAGCCAGTTGCCTGTGACAACAACACAATTTTCACAATAAAACCTGGTGACCAAACTTTCGTTGCCCCTTCCTTAACTGATAATTGTAGTAAATTGTTGTTTTGCATTACTAAGAACTTGAAGTGGCACGCATGCATAACCAGGTCTAATAAAGTTGATAAGGGATTTTGCTACGGGTATCACTTCAACAGCAAAGTTTGTGGGAATATTTGACACATGGATAACAAGTAGAAATTGTCTTGAGTGGTTCACCATATCATTTGAAATGTGGTATAAGAAATGTTTCAGACCTAGTAAGGGAAATTTGTTTGTTGTCTTTGAGGGTTAAGGTTTAGTCAGTTGCTCTCAGAAATTATTAATTTAAACAGCTCATTAATTATCTTGATTTGTCAATAGGGGAGTAAATCTTGAAAAAGTGTCAGTGTTGTCTTAGTTATTATTACACAAGTTACTTCAGAGGGCAAATAACTAAAATCAACCAATCAGATTGCTGCATTGCCAGTCCAATATTCTCTTAGTATTGAACTGGGTACTGTCCCAAAATTATGATCCAGCATGATCAATCTTGAAGATATTTGGTTGTTTTATGGCTTATGTCTCAGAAAGAACTTGCTTTAAACATAAAAGATTCCTTTTCTTTTTCTTCCAACTCTCTTTCCCTTCTTGTTTGTTTGACATCAGATGTTAGTATATGCCAAGTTTGCTTGGGACCATACTGGGAGATTATTGGCCCTCAGTCTTTTATGTACAGACCTTGCTGTGCTCGCTCTGCACTGTCAAGACCTTGGGCAGTTATTCTCGTAGTACAGCCCTTGCACAAGTTTGGTTAATAAGATATATGTATACCAGGCTCTGCAACAATGACTAAATTAATGTGCAGGTCCTGATTTTGATTACCTTTTTCTTTCAGCGGGTATTTAAGCCGGGTCTGCCAGATGATGTTGTTGCATACTTTTGTGTGAACAGTGACAAACTTGTTCTGTCAATCTACACTTTAACAACGCTTCCGGTCCCACCCCAAAACTCAGTAAGTTTATTTCAGCATTGCATTTCTATAACTACAGTTGAACCTCCAGTAAAGGACCACCCTAAATGTCAAGCCTAGTAAGTGGTTGCTTGGTTGCTCACATGAGCTTAGACCACATCGACCATATTAAGTCAAGATTTTGCCTCATTAGCATATGGTAGCTGCAGATACTTACCCCTGTTTTAGATGTTTTATTCGTGTGAAAAGTCAATTTTGCGAAAAAATTTGGTACTTTCCATTGAGAAATTTCCGTCTCTTGTACTACCCTGAGTGCAATAATGTCACAACACCTTATTATCCAATTTTCTCTCTATTATCTCTCAAGTGATCACTTACAGGAGATTAAAAACAAAGGAAAATTTCAAACTTTTACCTCCAAAAGTGGTCACAATTGCTTACGAGAGGTGGTTGCTTACAAGAGGTTCCAAATATAGTGATTTGACTTGGAAACTTTTGGCATTTTGGAAAACTGGTCGCTGAGGAGAGGTGGCTGCTTATGAGAGGTGGTTGCAACCGAAGATTCAACTGTATTTTGATATCTGATAACTTAAAATTTATTGAAATTATTGAAACTGTTTAATGAACATTGTAACAAATTTTGAGATTAAAAACTCTTTAAAAAAGTGACTAGACAAGTGTCTCTGTAAGTTTTACAAACAGCAGGGAAAGATCAAGAAGGAAGACACTAAAGTGCATGTATTGGCATGCATGTGGGATACATATCCAATTACCAAAACTTGTTATGGGATACTTGTAATACTAGACACCCATAAGATTTCACACCAATTACGTAACAAATAGGTGCATGGAGAACCAATCACAATTGAGAATTTTGTTATAGATACGATTGTAAGAATAATAATGTTTAATTGCTATGGTTGTTTGCTATCCAGAAGCAGCCTCAGGAGAATGACCCTGTTGGACAAACATTGTAAGCATCTAAGTTTTAATCAAGTTTGGTATGTTAACAAGGAGCGTTCATTATTAGATTTAAAGATTTATAAAGCTTCTCTCAGGCTCGCAAATTTGCAAGAATATGAACGTGGAAGCATACAAAATTAACCTTGCAAGTTCACACAGGTCATGGAAAACCTGGAAAGTCATGGAATTTAAGAATTTCATTTTCCAGGCCTGGAAAGTCATGGAATTTAATTGTTGGTCCTTGAAAGTCATGGAAAATGAAAGTTTTGTTTGATAGATTAGTTACTGCAGATGACAAGGCAATCACAATGTAAGATAGAGAGGAGTAATTAAACAGCACAAATGGCACACATTTTGGAGGACACCAGAGTTTGTGTCTGTTGAACTGTTTAAGGTCAAAAAATACCCTAAAGCAAGGAAAGGTTTTGAATTTTTGAAACTGACAGCTAAACCCAAGGTCTTGGAAAACTTGAAAAGGTCATGGAAAAAGTCATTGAAAGTCATGGAATTTGAAGAGCTCAAAAGAGTAGAAACCCTGCCTTGTTCCCCTTAAATGTTTCTTTGTTTATTTAAGTGCCTTTTTTTCATTCTTTAATCAACTTGTTGATTGTGAGGAGCTTCAAGCTGAATGAATTTATAATATATAATCTTGTATAAAGCAGTTTTCAAGAAATGTATCAGTCGATCAGTCTTCCAAATAATTTGTGCAGCAAAATTCCTGGAGATTAAAACATGTTAGACAGGACTTTCTAGCATTTTTCTGGTGATTTCCAAAAGTTAGTATAATGTTATTTTCTAATCATTTATACAGTGAATACAACAACAAATGGATGGAAATCACAAGTCACTTTGAGGTAAGAGCAAACTTTCAATTGGTTATGAACTTGAAGTTGCACTCTTCTGTCTGTGAACACAAAGTTTTTTGATAATTCTTAGACGTGCAGCTGTAAATTGTATCAGGAAAGGTTGTCCCACAAAAGCTTTCATTGATATTTGGAAAGGTATAATAGTGGGTAGATGGTACTTATTCTTAAGTTTATCATTATTTGATTGAAGCTCGCATTGTTCGATAACAAGGGAAGGGGAAATGATAAATGAACGTTTTAATGACCTCTCCTTCTATCCTACTGAAACACATTGAACTTCAATGAAACTGCAGTAAAATGGCACTACCCACGGTAGCTTTTGTCATTCCCCTGTACAGTTTTCCGCCTTTGTAGGATGATTTTGGAGCCTTTGTAGCCACAGAATCTGATGTAAACTTGACAGTTTTCTTGAACAAAATACTCCATTTTACTTAAATTGAAGACTACTGTATTGTTAGATTGCTGTTCTAACTTAATTGTAGGGTCAATTTCTACCACTTTCTCACATTCGGTTCTGTTCCTCCCTGAGAAGAGATGGGGGGAGGGTGAGTGAGTGCGGTCTCATTTTCCAAGACAAAGACCCTAACTCACAAATCATTGTTGTTCTTAATTGTCAGGTTTGTAAGATATCATTCTACTTTTGTTGCAGGTTGACTGTTCAATTCCAAGACTCAGTGATTCAGTGTTACTCCTTGGAGCAGCACTGAGATTATGCCAACAGTTGAAAGATAAGGTAAGAATTTGGATAGTTTATTACTTTTTGTCATAATTCATATAAAGAGTAATTAGACGATTACTTGATGTAATATGTCAAACATGGAAGACCTTGTTTGACCAAATTTCCAAACACTGAGAAGAGAGTTGAAAATACGACACTTCGTGGAGTATTTTTGATGAACTTCATGGTGTTTGGAAATGTGGTCAAACACTGCATTGAGTATTTGATATATCTTCTCCATTGAAACTAAAACTAAGGAGAAAATGGAGTTAATTAAAGGAGCTCAGTCACGGTATTTTGAGTTATTTTGGCCACATACAAAACCACATTTAAATGGTAGGAAACCTGAAAATAACAGTTTAATAAGATAGAAAAACATCAAAGAAATAATGATAAACCATAAAGGAACAAGGATGGCTAAGGA
>NC_138156.1:7698761-7908761 GCF_964199315.1 Orbicella franksi | reverse complement strand
CGTGCGCTCAAGTTTGCCGCTTATGGCGCGACACTGCCAGACGAATTATTCGCTCACGAAAAAGATTAGGGTGGCTAAGTTTTGTGGCCCATCATGAAATTCACGGCACCCCATGCACGTCCAAGGTAAGGAAAGCTGAAGTTATTTCATTGTGGACCAAGGATGTTATCAAATGAGACACAAAACCATCCCCAAGTTATCCTGCAATACCAGAAATAAGATGATAGCTGAAGCTAAAACTACACAACCTTCTGTTCTAGAATTAGAATCTCGAGGCCTTTGATTGTATTCGTAATTGCATTTGTCGTGTTTCCTTTAGTCGGTGTTACTTCGTTCGAAACTGTGATTAATTAGCTTATGTAATCATTTTGGACCAAAACCAAATAAGAAGTTCATCTAGGAAACGGAACTGTTTGAAGATGGAAAGCGGACAGTCAGTAGCTTTAATGTTAAAATATATTAAAGGATTTGTTTGCCGTCGTTTTTGTCACATTCAGCGTTTTTCTTTCGAACAACAGTTTGTTACACAGAAGTAACATGATCTGAATGTGACAGTGCCGTCTTTTTAATTTATATAAGGCCATGAAGTTGGTATGGATGTATGAAGCCCCCCCCCTCCCCCCCCCATATACTGAAACGGCACAAATTATTTAACAAAAATAATAATTAAATTGTTATTAATTCATTGAGTTCAAACTGTTTTCCTTGCTCTTGCAAAATTAAATTTTCAAGTGTTGTGAAAAACTAACCCAATGTGCAATGAAATATATATGAAAACCATTGGCTTCCCAAAAGATATTTCTGTTGAGCTATCAGGTTTTCTAAAGAAAAAAAAAAAAAAAAGTAAATAAAGTACTAAGAAGTCAAAATGCTATTAATATGCACCTGCCTGAAAACGTGCAGTGAAGGATCAGATTTCAAGATGTGTGTGTGTGTGTCTGTATTTGTTCTGTCTGGATGAAGCCACGTGGAAAGCAAAACTGTGTATAAACATCAATTATTACATAACAGACAGACAGTATTGATTTTAGAGACAAAACTTTCATGCGAGACATAAGTGCTGTACTTGCTACAGAAACAAAGGAACTTTCAATTTTCTTTCAAGCAAGTATATTTTTGCCCAGGCCATGTGCTAGATAATTCAACAGTTCACATGCCATGACATGAGGCATGCATTATGCCATTGTAGCAAACTCTTAACTGATCAACTCCATTGTGTTCAACTCTTTGAACATTTTACAATGAATTACTTATTAATTATTGCATGCAGTCTAATCAGAAGTGTTTGAAACTTGTTGACCATTACATAAAAAATAAATAAATTAAACCTGCTCCTTGTGCATTGTCAAATAGAAAAGTTTACATTTTGTGCATAATTGTTGTCGTCTTATTTAAACACAAGTGGAGGTTTTGGGGAATGAGAAATGTTGTGGGAACATGAATCATAGGTGAGAATTTTCAATGCAGCTGTCCTGAGAAGGCCCCATGTACCTCTCAGTAAGCTCATCAAGATTGGCGAAGGAAACATTAGAACAAACAACGGAAACAATGAACCTAAAAACAATTATTGTTATAGAGGTGTGTGAATTGGGAAGTGAATGAAATTACAGGTTCTGTAGGCTAGGGGTGCATTGGGGGACTCCCAAATAAAAAAAAAAAGAATGGGGGTGCTAGTCATATCTTTTAGGGGTTAAAAATGCAGTTTTGATACCACTTCAACCTCAAAAAGTCCACAGCAGGAGCTTTTGTGGTATGTTTTAGGCTATTGGGCCGAAAAAAATATGGCAGAAGATGATGCACATGTTCTTAGCAGTGAAAAACATATATCAAGCCACACACACAGAACAGAGAGTAGGAGTAGTCCGTCTTTCACTTAGTCCATTGTGCATAGCGCGAAGGTAAACCGTGAGAAAAAATGGTCCTGCAAACTCCTGTGGGCAAGATGCATGCAAAAGGAGGGACTACCAACAAAGCCAGAGAGTTTGACCTTTCATGGCCGAGTGATTTTTCAGTGTAAATTTTCAATCTTATTGCATTTATCCAATGGGATTCCTTATCTTGACATCCTCTCATTATCGCCTGTTGTCAATAACCCCGGGGGGATGAATCACTCTTCTCTTCAAGTAGCGAGGTAAAACCATGCCATGAGAAGTATGGTGTATATCTTCATTCAGTGTTCATTAAGCAAAGCTGCCAAAGTAGTTTTGAAAACAAGGCGGTAAAGGAGGTGTCTTGTAATGATTTTTTGCTGCGTCTGTAGGTGTAAATTGAAAAGTTATTGTGAAACTTCAAATGCAGAGTTTCAACCAAGAATTTACATATTACGTATCTGACGTAGGAGATCATCCAACTGACAGTGGCGACATGTTTAACGATTAAGCAGTGGAAAATACTTTGATTTGCTCCTGTTCTAAAGCTTTTAATGATAGAAGCTTTCTATGTTTAGAAAGCGAGATAAACATTCCTGCAGGATGTCACATGAATCTTGAATGTTGACAACATGTTGTCAACGCTTCTAACATAAGCCAATCATATTTTTGCATTGTGAGAGCAATGCACAATTCAAACTCTCTGGCTTAGTCAGTAGTCCTTCCTTCCGTGCATGTCTCTGAATTCAACACTTTCTTGATTGTTTCTATAACTCGATAAAATCTTGAAAACAAAGTTGTTACTTTCTGGTGATTCCAGCTATTTATAAGAGTTTTATTTTTCCTAGCTTTCTATGGAGATCCTTGGCCGCAGAGTTGTTGAGTTTTTGGATGAGCTACCACTGGTTCCAGCTGCATGTATCCTCTTAGTGAGTAGATGTACAGAATATGCTGATGCGAAGAAAGATGAAATTAAAGGCCTAGTGACGGCAGTGAAAGGCTGCTTACCTAATTCATGTCCACTTATTGGATGTGTCGGAGCAGGAGTTATTGGCACAGGTGAAGGTGGATTTTCGGAAGAAGTAGAAATGGCTGAGGGTGTTGCCTTGATGCTCATGCCGCAAATAGAAGGTGTCTCAGCTGAGGTGATCAACTTGAACCTAACAGAGGTTAAGAACAACAGAACATTCAAATCTCGTTGGGAGAAATCTTTGAAAATTCCTACTGATGGGACAGTCAAGTGTGCCTTCCTTTTGGCCAAAGGGGACACTTATCATCTTGATGTTATAGGAAAAGTGGCATCTGGAATTTGGAAGGTAAAAATTGTTTGTAACCTTGGTGTCTTCACCAAGTTTGTTGTACTCTGGATCAAGCAGTCTGCATTTGAGCCCTGGCTGCAGTCACTGAATTGTCTTCTTGGGGAAGGTACTTATTACTCTGAGGTTGCCACTCTCCACCCAAGTGTATACGTGGGTGCCAGCAAACTATTGTGGCAATGTGGTGGGGATAGCAGTGAGAACTTGCAATGGACTAACATCTCTTCTAGGGGGATAAATAATTATAGCAAATTTCTTCCTTGCCATTGAACTGTAGACACAAGAATAGGTCTGCAACGCGTATATACACACCTGGCCTGGATATATTTTTTACCATCCCCTGGAACAGAATGCAAGGTGGTCATTTGTGTCATTAATTTACAGCATTTAGGCATTTGCAATCTTGGCATGAATGTAGACATGCAGGTATTTTAAAGTATAAGTCTGAGGAGGCACGGTGGCCTCATGGTTAGTGCACTCGCCTCCAGATTTAGTGGTCTGGGTTCGAGCTCTGGCCAGGGACATCTCTGTTCTTGGGCAAGACATTTCACTCACACATTGCCTCTCTCCCCCCAGGTGAATAAATGTACCCACAAATTTAATGGTGGGAGGTAACCCTGCAATGGACTAGCATCCCATCCAGGGAGGAGTAGAAATACTCCTGGTTGCTAAAGTCAATCTACAGAAACTGCATGGAGATAAGTGCCGGGTGATGGGCCACTTGATTCATATGCAACTTTACCTCATGTTACCTAGTCTAAAGGACTACTCCCTGGAAGTATGAATTATTGCTGCCTAAACTTTCAAGGCTGTACCTTTTTTAGTACTTGGTGCTCCATGCTGTTACCATTTGGGTTACCAGTGGCATATGGAGGAATCAAAACACTCTAACTTTCTCTACTATTTCCCTTTTTAGTATACGAGACAGCTTACTTAATTTTTGATTCAGGCTTTAACTCTATGTTGGTTCATGAACTTTCCTAAAATATAATGCTTGTTAGTACAGTATCATGCAACATACCTGAAAAGGTTTGATTATGTACAATAATTTAATTGTTATATCTAGTTATACTGAACAGTTTATTTGGCTTTATGACTGATTTAGGTTTGCAACATTGACGAGGATGATAAGTCAGATGTGGTAATAATTGGTGGACTTGTTGAATCATTCTTGATGGTGGACAATGAAGTAAGGAACACTGGTGTTGTGGGCCTCGCAATATCTGGCAATGTGGAAGCCATTTCCATGGTTCATCATGGAGAAACTGCTGAAGGTGTTCAGCAAAGTTTGAAGCAGCTGCGAAAGTCTGGAATTTCATGCGAAAAAAATACAGCGTGTTTCATGGTGTCCTGCATTGGTCGTGGTGAGAAGTTTTACAATGCAAAGAATGTGGAGACTAAAATTTTCCGACAGGAGTTTCCTGGTATTCCTGTGGTTGGTTTCTTTGGCAATGGAGAGCTGGGTTTGGATCTCCATTCTTGCGAGGGAAAGCTTGAGCGAGATGGTCACTTTTTGCACTCGTATTCATCAGTATTTTGCTTGTGTTCCCTGTCACCACAATCTAATGACAGTTCAACTGAGGAGAGCACAGTTGCTTCTCATCCAAAGGTGTCTGATCATGTGAAAGGGAAGCCATCCTCAAGCCATTCTGAATGACTCATTAACAAAGTTTCCAATTGATTGTTTGAAATCTGTTGATGTTAAGGAAATGTTAAAGTTAGTCTGGTGAGGTAAAAGATTATAAGTTAATCAGATATCCTAAGTCCATTACAAACTATAATAATAGACTTCCAAAATATCTGTCAGTCCTCTAGGGTGCATTCCATTTAACAAGTCTAACTATGATTTCTATTCAAACCAATGCCAGCAGTTGTTAAATGAAACTAAGCTCATTGATAAGTATTCTGGTTGGCTGTGAGTACACTTAATACGCATTTGGAAAATGTTAAGTTTTTAAATGGTTGGTTGTTGTTGTTGTTGTTGTTAAGGTGGCTGACAACAGTTTTGTACATTTTCAAGTACTTATACTTTTGTGGATTATAACTACCAGTCACATTTATAGTAATGGTATTGAATGAATGGCCAATCATTGATGGAAACATTTTGGTCCATTGGTTTGACACAGCAGGTTACCATAACAACAGTATAACCTGAGGAAAGCACAATGAAGGTCATCAAGTTCCTTTTCAAGTTCTGTTTGAGTTACTAGCACTGAAAGCCTAGGTTAAGGGTATTTGTAGCAAGGAATACTGAACATTTCTTTGGTAACCTATTAAGTCAAGAAAGTTGCCAATTGAATGTTTTAACCTAGGATTGGGCATTCATTTGATACTATTATTGCAGCGTCCATTGTTGAAGAGAGGTAGTACAGGCCAGAAATGTTTGTCAGCCACTTTAAATCATAAAAAGTTCAAATTGGGTGGGTGAATCCTTCCCCCATTGTTCAAATTGTTCCACGTGATAGGTGAATTACCATCCATTGGTAAGAGTTAACACTGCATGATGCTATATAGTGATGTATCTCATTGATAGCATTTGTGTATACGTTGAGCAATTGGGGCTGGATGTTTACTATTTTGCACCCTTGAAATAAATTGAAGTACTGTAAATAATTATTTTAGAATCGAATCCATATTAATTTCTGTTATTGGATTGCTGTAATTGATGAATTCAACATTGATTACCACATTGTGGTCATCATCATTGTTTTCAGTGGGATTCTTGTTTTGTTAGTAGTAGATTTCACCTCTTGTTATATAATATCACTAAATACAGTCTTGTTCTGGTCTGGTGTCAAATTTAATTTTATCCAATTTATAATTTTCAATTATTAATTAAATAGTTTTTGTGTACTATACAACCTTGAGCATGTGTTTGCTCATTGTGCATTTCCAGAAATGGCCACCCCAAGGGGTGGGGTTGGGAGGAGGGTTCAAACCAAAAAACCTTCTATGGGAGGGGTGTGGATGGAAGCAATGCATTTTAAATGTGTGCAAATTTCACCTATAACCTCCCTCACTGACCTATCATCGTGCTTGGTTGAATTGGTCCATTCATGTTTTTTAGAACATGGACTCACTCTTCTTAGTGCCTTGTTGCCTTTTAACACAGCACCTGCACTTCAGTGTATTTTTTTAAAATCATTGTAGCTGTAGCTTCACAACATCTTCCTTAAAAAATGAAGATGTCACCACATCTGGTAAAAATGAAGTGTCACCACATCTGGTAAAAACAAGACTGTTCTGGCAACTGTAAGTTCACCACTCTTTAAGTAATGTGTGTTGGTGTTTTTAAGTAATGTGTGTTGGCGTTTTTTAGTGGTTACACTGAGGGTGGAAAGTCTTTGTTGGTATGGTATAGCTTACAAATTATTTAATGAAAAACCTCTATATCTTAGAGCAACCATTCCGACTAATAAAAATATTAATTTTCCAATATTTCTCTTGAAGGAACATGTGACTAGCCCTTACAACCTCTGCGTCTGCATGGAAGGCTAAGCATAAATAAGAGCAGTGGTCTACCAGTTACACATTTATTTGGAGTTTGTAATTCTGTTAAATAATGCCATTTGGGGAATGATAAAAATTACTACCATTTTCAAAGCGTCAACAGCAAATTGCAATTGGAGATCTGGTTGATAAGGGTGGGAAGGGGTTGTTGCCCTTCCATTCCTTTTATTTGTGAAGTAAAATCACTGTCCATAATTGGATGGGAAAAACTACGCAATCAACTGGGTGCTGATTTATCTGGTTGATAACATTATCCACCCTTTGAATATTTCTAGCACCAGCATTGATATAGATCTCAATTCCTCTTTTACCAGACTGTTACAGACTGTACAAATTATCTATTGTCAGTGATTTAATTATTTTGGTATGAGGTATGCAACGAAAGTGAGGCCTTTAATTTAAAATGTCCTTTTGTTGAGTAGCAATTTTTTTTTCATTATAAGCACTTCAATGAAGAAGTCAGTTTAAAAGAACTTGGTTTTTATCCTCTGTTCTTAACTGGTTTTACTGTTTAAGTTTGCTGTTTCTGTAGAATTAAAAATAAATTGAAAATTAATTTACCCTATCATATCAGTTAGTTTAATCACTGATATGATAAACGGTTATGTAAATGGACTTAATGACACAAAAATTGTTAATCATTTTGGTAGTTTGTAATAAAATTAGCATTTCTTTTTTTGACTCTTTACCTTTTGAGCAGATATCTGCTTTAATGTTTTGTGACATGTGATGGAAATGTTGAACGTACCATTACTGAATGTATAATAGAGGCAGAGAAATGTTAGTGATACATGTAAATAAGTAGTAAATTATATAGAGTTAATAAAGTTAGATCTCTTAACTAAACATGGCTCATCATACTTTTAGACCAGCTTCCTATCTTTGGCATTCCATGACAGCTCCTGAAAATCTTTTTAGCACAAACTAGTTTTCCCAATTTATGAAGAAATTGAGTTCTCTTGGATGTCAAAATGAATTGCCATGACAACACAGAAAGAGGTGCAGCATTCTTTAATTTTGGAAGTTTTAATGCCTACTAAATTGTTTGGGACCATTTGAAACTCATTACTGAAAAGTTTTTTTTTTTAAATTTTTTATGCAAAATGAGAACAGTGGATGCAATTGCATTGCAATAAAGAATGCTATTTTTGACCTTTTTACCTATTTTAGACTATATTGGAAGTTGCTAGAAACTTCTCCTGTTGGCAGAATATTTTTTTGGTGATGGTCAGCAGGTGTTGCAAAACTTCCACTTCTCCTTCTGCTTTTCCTTCCTCTTACCTTCCCAGCTGACTGCAATTAGCTCAAATAAGAATAGCAATAACTAATTAATAAGTCTGATGTTTTTGCTTAGATGTTCTTCCTCTCCCTGTCCTTTCAGGAAATTCCTCTTTCCTGCTGCTCAATCTTCCTGTGGCTGACCCAATCTATTCCTTCTGCTTTCCCATCACAAATATTGATTCGATTTATAGAGAACGTTGCACATGATAGCAATACTTCTTCACTGTTGGAAAATCTTGGGACAGATTTCTGAGCTGAAGGAAGCGAAAATCAGATAACTCTGCCCTTTCACTATATGGGCCAATCAAGGAAGTAAACTGGTCTGTACTTGCAGTTCATGTGGAACACACGAGATATCACGTGATACCGGCGTTTTCACACCAATCGGAAAGCGCGAGTACGCCATGAGCTCATTGTTGGTGGGAATGCAATGGCGATACAAAAAGTTTGCGAAATTTTACCCTAGTTTTAGTTAAACTTTACACTTTGTTTTTACTTTTTTTAAAGTTTTAGTCAATGCAACGATGGCTGAAGTCTTTCCCTTAGATATTAACGATCAAATAGACGAAGAAGATTTAAGCGACGATGAATTCGAAGAGGTAAGCCAGTTTTGAATGAGAGGAGGCGATGAAATTGCGTACAACGAATTATATTCCGTGGGCAACTGTGAAACGCAACTATCGAGTATTAAATCGCGACTATTTTGTTTGTAGGGCCAGGTATGTGATGAACCGATGGAAAATGACGAAAGGTGGGTTCATACCGGCGAACCGGCCGGCGTATATTTTGAAATTTGTCCTCGATCAGTGAAGCATTTCATAGCCGACATTTGTCACTGAAACTAGCGTAAGCTCACAGTTCTTTCTCTTTCATAGTTCGCTTGAAGTGGAAACACTGTCTATTTCTGAAGAGACTGTTAACCCTAAAGATGAGAAAATAGGCCCAAATAGTTTCGAACTTCTCAAAGTTCTTGGAAAAGGAGGATATGGGAAGGTACGTAAGGTATATTTTTGATAACGCTAATATTAATTAAGGTTAACTTTATAATTATGACCGAGAAGGCCGTAACTGCTATAGTGATGTTGTGAGAAGGTTGTGGTGTTGGGTCTAATGGAAAAATAATCTAAGGCAATTTATATTATTCCTCAGGTTTTTCAAGTCAGGAAAGTGGATGGACGGAACAAGGGGAAAATATTCGCAATGAAAGTGTTGAAAAAGGTTCGAGTTTGTGTTGATTGGATCGAGTTTCATGTTATGTAACTTAACAATAATATAAGCTATTTAGAGTTAAGCTCGAATTACTGGTTGAGGTCTTTGTAACATTGGCTTAATTTGTATTGATCCTGTTTTGCCATTTCACGTGATAAAAGTTGTGTTGAGTATTTTCTGGTAATCCCCCCTTCATGATACCTGCGTTAATGCTGAAAAGAAAATCAAAATTGTGATCATTCCAGATCACTGGCTGTCTAAAAGTTCTCCCCTGCCTCTAAGGTTGTCAAGGTTAAACTTTAGCCATAAATTGTATGCAATTTTCACTTTTCTAAAAGTGGTTCTTCAAATTCTTTAAATGTTTATACAGGAAGTGAAGGTACATGTACAACTGTATTTGCCCTTGTAAGTTTATAGATTTTTTTAGTTTTTCCTGGAAATTGTCTTTCACAAGAACTATGATGAGGCTTTTATCTGAGGGGGCAGGGCAGCCAAGATTTGTATCATGCAACTATGTCTTTAGAACATCTTTCTGAATCCTTGAATATAGTGATATACATTTACATGCACTTGTACGAGAGGCTCACAAGATTGCCCTTTGCCTTCATTTGATCATGAAACAAACATTAGTTGACACATAATGAATGCTGGTGCATACTGAGGTAGTTGAAGAAAAAAATCCCTTTCTGTGGGTAAAAGTATTTCAAGTGGATATCTGTACAGTTATAAATGTATATAGGATGCTTAAACATGGTAAAAGAATTAACCAATGATATTAGAGCAATGTTAGAATTGATTGTATTCGATTAATGCCCTACATTTGAATTTCATCAGTTTCATCCAAGGGCGGACGTGTGACGAAAAAACTTGTTTTAACTGGGTCTAATTTATATAAACATGACATATTTGGTAGCCAAAAATTTGAAGTTTTACTTCCATTAACCAAACAGTTGTGTCCGAGTTTGAATGTATGTGCACTTTTTTGTCGATAATTTAATGTTTTTGATTTATAAACATGGGCACAACTTCAAACAGACCAGGCATTCCTCTGCTAAAGAACTGAGGAAATAAGGTGTCAGAGATGACAGCTATACTTCAAACAAGTGAAATAAGTCAAGGGTTTGTATTTAATGTTTAATGGCACACAAGTACTGTATGCTAAACAATATTACAGTGAGACAAACAACATCTACCTGCTTTCAAGAATGCACATCAGAGCACTGAGCAAACTGTGGTTCATATCCATTCTCACCACCATTTCAGCAAATCTTGCTCAAATTCCCTTCAAACTTCAAATGTTTGGAGGCAAAACATGTCATGTTTGCACCCAGTTAGAACAGTCCTATTTTTTCATTAGGTGTCCATGCTTAGATGAAAATGATGGTAGATCAAATGGTCATGTTGTGGTTTAATTTTGTTTTTGCTTTCTTGTTTTTTAGTTGTTTGATTTTTAATTTACACATCATTTGTGCTGTACTGCATCATCTAAGTCTGAAATGAAGGAAATTATGTCCTTTCTAAACAACATCAAACTTACATCAGGGCATTTACACAGGTTCACTGATATAATGTGATGTCCACAGGATGGTCTAAAAGCTTGCAAAATAGAGCCTGATAAGAGTATTACAAGCAACTTACCAGATTAAAAATATCATCATCTATTATTAGTAAGAGCAATTATTTCCTGGGATTGTCTGGTCTTATACAGAATGTAATTTAATCATAAATTCCAATGTCATTAAATTAACTAATACTCTCTATTATGAAATCTGTAAATTGGTGTGAAAGTGAAGTTATCGAACAAAAAAACATCTGTATTTTAAACTACATACTAAGTCAAGGAAATTTTCACTAAAGTATTGGGAAATTGATACTAAAGAATGTACTTTTACTAAATCCAAACTTGGGGGGGCTTTCTGAGAAGCAGGGTTAAAATGTTACATGTAAGTTAATGACAAACATAGTTCAGTATGTTGTTCAGTTTTTGGGTAAGGAGCTCATGTCTTTTTTTTTTTAGGCTGCCATTATAAGAAGTCACAAAGACACTGCTCACACCAAAGCTGAAAGAAATATTTTAGAAGCTGTTAAGGTTTGTTTCTGTTCAATTTGTAATAGAACACCAAATTTAAATAACAATTGGTTAGAAAACATTAACTTCCCATTGATGACAGCAATCCTTTGTCTGGAAACATATGTTCAAGGCTAAGGTTTGCTAACATATTGTTATTTAAATTCCACATCGTTTATGCAATCATCTAAGATGTGAAATAGTAATGACAGGCATAACTCAGAAATAATGGAAATCTTGTGAGTTAATTTTGGGTTCAGTTTGACTATGATTGACTGTAATGAGTGTGGCTCAAACTTGATTTTGGTTCGTAAGGTTTAGAAGCAGTTTGAGTGTTTTAATCTTCCTTTTTTGATAATATTGGGTAAAGTAAAAAAAAATTGTACATGTGCTGCATTCAAAAGTTTTCAAATGAAAAAGCAGTGTAAGCTACAACATAGTGTGACTAGTATTGATACGAGAGATTTCTTTACTCAGAAAATGATTTTTTTTTTCATGATGACTAATGTAAATGAGAAGTGCAGGCAGGGAATGTGATTTGCTTCAAGTGCGTTCCCTCATTTTGATCAAGTTTCCTTCAAGCCTCTTGAATCATATATGTTAGGACATTTAGCCATTTCTTTTCACAACTTCATTGTCGCTATTCTACTAACTAAAGGTTACTTGATGTACAGTTGACTTGATTAAGTTTGAATATTAAAAACACTATCAAATTTAATTTTTTGCAGCATCCTTTTATAGTTGACCTAATCTATGCTTTTCAAACTGGAGGAAAACTGTACCTTATTTTGGAATATCTCAGTGGTATGTTTTCATTGTTGGTTGTGGTATTTTAAAATAATTATAAAATCAACCTATAATTAAAAATTGGAGACAAACAAATGGCTTTAGCAGCTATTGCTTATTCATTTGTTTCTCTTCTGTATGTAATTATAGGTTGAATTGTCACGGTTGCTCAATAGTTGTTTTCACCAAAGTATACAAAATTGTCTTGCTTGCGATAAAAACTGCACAAATGTAGAGAAGCACAGCCTTGTACTATCATCACTTTTAAATTCAAGAGTTTTACAGCACTTAAAATAAACCTGTGGAACAGCCTTCTTTCCTTAAAAAAAGAAAATTGGAGCATGCGTCTGTGTTAAAACCATTTTGGTGTCACAATTTCTGATGTGGCACATGGAGAGATCAAAAGAATTTGCTCTCTGTATGTAATCTTTTCATGAGACAGTTAATGACCTATTTAAGTTCACAAAGAAAAAAACAGACCACTCGTGAAATATTTTTGTCACCATAAAATGCTGATTACGTCCGCAAATCTGGCTTTTAAACTTAAAAATTCTAAATCTGTTACATCAGTATATTAAACTGGAAATGGTCATTGGGAAAATCATGTGGCCTTCAATATGATTATCAATGATGATGTACAGATGCTTGCTCCTATTTTTTTGTTGGAGAGGGCAGCCGAATATACTGGCTACACATGAAAATGATATATAGCTATCTATTTATGAGCTTATTAAAATTTTGGTCAATTTAGACTCATTATGTCAAAAAAAAAAAATTGAGAAAAAATGTTAGCAAAGATTATCCTATTGATACCTGTGCCTTTCTTGATAGGTGGAGAACTTTTCATGCACTTGGAGAGAGAAGGAATTTTCATGGAAGACACAGCATGGTAAAAGTTGAACAGTAGATCCCAGCCTATGAACACTGCATTTTATCATTTATATATATTTACCTTGCACTCGAGCTTAAGAATATGTGTCTGTTATGCACAGCTTCTACTTGTCTGAAATAGTGCTGGCCTTGGAACATCTCCATAAGCAGGGAATTATTTACAGGTAGGTATTTTTGTAATGGAATGATGATAGCTTTCCATTTGAGAGATAATTTATTGGGCTTGACAAAAATACATAGGGAGACGTGGTAGCTTAATGGTTATTGTACTGGATTAAATTGTTTGAATTTTAAATTGAACCCAGGCTGGCCATGGTTGTTGTATTGTGTTCTTTCCCCTAATGTTTCCCCTCACAGGTGTTTAAATGGGTACCTGCAAGTGAAATGCTAGGGGTAACCGTACTATAACTAGCAAATAATTCCATCCAGGTGATAGAAGAAATAGTCCTAGTGTCACCACTTATGTACATGTATTGCTACTAAAACTAAAAGTGAGGTCTGGGCTGAAAATGAAAAATCTTTAATTATCTTACAAAAACATTAAGGTCTGAAGTATTTAATGTCATTGTTGAAAACCGAAACACATTATTTGGTATAGGTTGTGATAATCACTATTCTAATATTCAGGGCTTGAAAAAATTGCTGTCCTGGTGTCCAGGACAAGTAAATTGTCCTGCCTGGCAAGTAACTTTTCCATTCTTACTCGCACAATGGGCAAAGCCCTAGGCAAGTCATCTGCCAGCTAAATCCACACACACACAAAAAAACAAGGACTTGCCCAGGGCAAGAAAAATGTGTGGGCTGCTTGTCCCAAGGGTAAGCTGGAATTCAAGCTTTTTCCGAGGTCTGAATATGATTGTTAAAGGTGAAATCTTTAGCATATCGCATGCATAACATGTCTGACATTGCTGATCCTAGCTGTGGTTAGGATGTGCTTGTCACTTAAACCTTTGTTATAAACTGTGCAGCTCAATGTAAGTTTCTCCATACCTCAATGGTTAAAATGCCCAACCAAATTGTATGCTTCAGGTACTCAGTCTTTGTTGAATGCTTGCGACATGGTGAACATTTCATCTTTTACATTAATTTTATTCACAGTTAAATTTGCCATCTATTGTTGTTGATCTCCACAATTGTATTTGTTTATTTTTTTTCTAGAGATCTCAAGCCAGAGAACATACTGCTAGATACACAAGGTAATTCACTACTTTCTTTTTTTAAATGAATTTTCATCTGTCAAACTGTAAGACAAGAACTACAAATAACAGACAGTCATTAAGGTTACTTCAAACCTTTGCGGGGCTATATTGGTTGATTTTTTTGTAGTCAAGAAAATTAATGTCCACGAAGCACAAGTTTGCATACTCTGAACACTAAGGGTTCTGTTATTTCATTGGCTTGCGGCTTTCAAGTTGACACATTCCTCTGTGAAGGCATGATATGTTTATAAATCTTTAGGAGGCGAAAACTTGTACTCGTTTTCAAGAGAATCCCTTCTCTTTAAATGAATTAATAGGGTATGCAGATTTGACGGTTTTCCATGAAATTTGGTCAGAACATTCACTGATGGATATGGAACAAAAGCGTATCGGCGAATTGCTTTATTTTAAATACTGTACAGGTTACACGAATTTTTCGATAGTCAAACTTGACAGATCTATAAAAAGATAACCAATAGAAATAAAAGAAAATGCTGACACGTTTTTGGAGATTGAGGCTTTGTGATTAACACTGCACAGTTATTTTGCACGAACAGTCACATTTGATACCTGATTAATTCGCTGGAATGTCAGGCGGTCATTTTGGAGTTGACGGTCTCTGCCGCCTTTGGAAAGCAAAATCCAAAACAAAACATAATTTTATCAAATTCTACATTTTATAACCTTTCTGTTGATATATAGTTTGCGGGAGTTTCCTTGAAAACAGCGCGCGTATGAATTTTTTTCTGGAGGACTCCTGTGAAGGTTTGAAGTAACCTTAATCAGTGGCCTAGCAAAATTTGCCCATGTCCAATCAGACTCTAGGGAGACATACAATTTATGGCTAGAGAGATGTTTTTTCATCAATGACCTATTTTAAACTAGGAACACACAATCCATCACAGGAAACTTGTAAAAAGATTTTTAAGTACAACAATCTGGCTTTGCCTGTGAGTTGAATTATTTCCTGTTGCCCTTTAAAGGAAATATCTTTGAAGTAAAGTCAAGTTGCTCTTGAATTTTATGCTTTTCATGGATGCCGATCTTTGTGATTAACCTCTCTTCACAGGACATGTAGTGTTGACTGATTTTGGTTTGTGTAAAGAGGCAGTATTTGAAAACAGTTTAACTCACACATTCTGTGGAACTATTGAATACATGTAAGTATATTTACATATAGACAGTGTCCAAGTTTTAAACTTGGACCCAGTTTTTGAAAGAGTGGATAACAATATACATGTATATTTACTGGAATAATCAATACCCAGTGGATAAGTGTTGACAAAACAAACTATGCTGTCCTTGGGATAGAGATTTATTGGGTGGACAGGCTTATCCATCCTTTGGACGTCTGTTGCCTGGGGCCCCTTTCTCGAAGGTCCCGGTAGTTACTGGTTGTGGAACACTCTGTTTTGTTTGCCATGTTTACATTCAAGATCATAATATTAAAGAATAGTTTTGAAATTCAAACAATAAAATTAGCAGGAAATGAAACAGACTGGACTGGTTTTTGAAATGTTTCCCTGACACACTGTGTGCATGTAGTAGTGAAAGCCAGGAAAAATAGTTCGATCCCATGGCTTCAGCTCTTTGACTACCAGTGTGCTGGCTTCCAGGTGATCTACAGTTGGTGATAAACACTGAAATATGAAAACAGTATATATTGATATTTTACCAGAGAAGGCAGTTGATTAATCAAAGCAGTCTTTTGGTATGATTAATTTAGCGGCATTTCTCTAATTGAAGGGCGCCTGAGATTCTCACACGTAGTGGTCACGGAAAAGCAGTTGATTGGTGGAGTCTAGGTGCACTCATGTACGACATGTTGACGGGCAGTGTAAGTTGACACATGTTTGTTTTTTGTACCAATTTAAATGAAGCCAGTGCTAATCAAATATTATGCTGAACTATATAATTCATGTTGCATATTTGATGACACAGAACTCATGCTTCCTTCATTTAAAGAGCTTTTTTCATTGGTGACCAGGGTGTTATTTACACTTAAATACTTTGAATGTGGTAATATTGTAATCTGAAACCAGGAAAGGGAAAAGTCATACTGATTTGGGTTTTCGAAAACCAAAAAGAAATTTAGATTGTCTCCTTTTTTTTTTGGTTTGGGGCTACTCAAATTAATTATCGTGCTCGTGCTCAGGCCTTATGTGAGGCCTTATGTGCCACGAGGCACAAAGAAGCTAAGTGAAGTGAAGCTCGTGCTCAGCAAAATTGAAATCTTTTTCTTCTATAGTAATGGTGGAGTAACTGTTTACATTGCACGTTTCAATGATTAAGATACAGAAGTGATATGAAGAATAAACTACACAGCTGCATAATTTGGAATGGCCCTTAATTTGTAATACCATCATAGTCCTTATAATTGACATTGCAGAGTCAGTGTATTGCAACCTGACCTCTTATTTGGTGTTTTCAGCCTCCTTTTTGTGGGGACAGCAGGAAAAAAACAATTGACAAGGTAAGTTGAAAGTTTGTGCGTATCCTGCTCTTGGTGATGTGATCCTTTTTATTCAGGATAGGCATGTTGCTTTGGTGTGATTTACATGAGTTGTACATCTACATTGTAGGAATTTAATGCAGCAGTTGTTTTTAATCAAGGTTATCTCTCATACAAATTAGCTGGTGATGTATCATTGAGCTCATGTAGCAATATTTTTTCAGTTTTATGTTGCAGTTTGGCAATATATAACATACGCACGAGAAGTAATAGTTTTGACTATAATAATTAGGGTTCTTTTCAAAACTTGAGAACAATTTGAAAGTTCACCACAAATATTTGAGAGCTTCTAAGGGATTAATAATGCATCTATTGTCATTAATTCTTCCTAGTTGAGTTGAACTGAAATTGAATAATCTTGCCTCTGCAGATTTTAAAAGGGAAGCTGGTTCTTCCTCCTTTTCTAAGTCCTGAAGCAAAAGATTTCATTAGAAAAGTGAGTATTACATTCTGCCACTACTGCCTCCTCTGCCTCCACTACTTCTGTGCCTGTCACTGCCACTGCTGCCACTCCTACTGCTACTTCTACTGCTACTTCTACGGCTACTACTGCTACCACTACCACTACCACTGCCACTGCGACTGCCACTACCACTAGCCCTAGCGCTACCGCTGCCGCTGCACTACCACTACCGCTACCGCTACCGCTGCTGCTGCCACTACCACTACCACTACCACTACCGCTATCATTACCACTACCACTACCACTACCACTAGACCACTATTACTGCCTCTGCCACTGCCACTTCCACTACCACTAGCGCTACCGCTGCTGTTGCACTACCACTACCACTACCACTACCACTACCGCTATCACTACCACTGCCACTATCACTAGACCACTATCACTACCACTACCACTACCACTGCCACTGCCACTGCTACTGCCACTGCCATTACCACTAGACCACTAGACCACTAGACCACTAGACCACTAGACCACTAGACCACTAGACCACTAGACCACCACCACTAGACCACCACCACTAGACCACCACCACTAGACCACCACCGCTAGACCACCACCACTAGACCACCACCACTAGACCACCACCACTAGACCACCACCACTAGACCACCACCACTAGACCACCACCACTAGACCACCACCACTAGACCACCACCACTAGACCACTACCACTA
Organism: Orbicella franksi; assembly: GCF_964199315.1. Lineage (NCBI taxonomy): Eukaryota > Metazoa > Cnidaria > Anthozoa > Scleractinia > Merulinidae > Orbicella > Orbicella franksi. Next base: position 7,890,978 of record NC_138156.1, on the reverse strand, counting down.
CCACTACCACTAGACAACTACCACTACCACTACCACTACCACTACCACTAACCTTAGCCCTACCACTGACACTGCCACTGCGGCTGCTACTGCTTCTGCTACTTCTCAGTGCATACATTTAATGACTTTCTCCCATTCTCCTGCTGCTCCTTGCTACAAAGCCCTGTTATTTAAACCTTGCCCCAATGAGTTTTGCTGAGGTTGTGAACTGCTTTGCTCTCAGTTGTTGAAACGTCACCCTCAAGCCAGATTGGGTGGTGGACAAGAAGCTGCGAGTACCATCAAGGTAATTATACTTCTGGTGACGTACAATGGTGTTAAAACAGTACTTAGTTTAACTGCTAACTTATGAAACCAAAAATAAACAGGAGAGTTCTGTAAAATAATGCAGTCTTCAATTAGGTAGTGTACGTAAAAATCATGTGGGAAACCGTTTCAGAATTATATCCATTTGATATCACATCTCTACAGAAAAGGAACATAAAAGTAGATGTGATGGGCAGGGTTATCAAAAATAGCTGGCTGCTAGCAAAAATCACCTTGTGTTTAATGATCTCTGCTAGATACTCTGCTTGCCTTTCATCTGATATGGCAAATCAGTCCTCTTCTCCAACAATAGGCTGATTTAGCAAGACAACGGGAACGTCACTTGACGACGGCGCGCGTAGTACAAATACCCAAATATGGTCAAATTCCGTGCGCCCTGCAGTTGTCATCTGACCATATTTGGATATTTGTACTGCACGCGTCGTCGTCAAGTGACGTTCCCGTTCTCTTGCTAAATCAGTCTAATAACTTCAAACAACACTTCAAAACTTTGTTACAAATGCAGGGGTTTCATTGACGTTTTCAGCAGGAGGATAACTAGTTTTTATGGGCGGGCAGAACATTTTGAGCTGAACTTCTTTATTAGCAGAACTTTCCCCTAGATGGTCAAACAAGGCAGGTTAAATCATCCTCAAAGCCTGGTAGTTTGCCTGGTACCTGGTTCTTATGAAACCCCTGCAAATAGGAGAGTGGTAACTGGAAATATACATTTTTTACTTCATAAAAACAATAAATTATGTTGAGGATGCTTACCATCAAGTAGAATTTGTATATTATTTTATTGTTTGCCCCTATTGGATGTCTGTCTGTCTGTAAGTCTTTCCATTCATTTATGTATTCTTTCATTTATTGTACTAACTTAGAAATTAGTTGCTCATCAGTTGAAGGTGGAAATTCTGATTTTCTCTTGTAGTGTCACCCCTTCTTCCGCTCTATTAACTGGGACGATCTTTATTCTAGAAAAGTGGAGCCCCCATTTAAACCAAACATTGTAAGTATTTCATTCTGTAATCCTATACAGCTACATCAAACAAGTTAAAAGTTCAATTTACTGGTTAAAGAACAAAAGAAGTATGTTGCATGTTGTCCAATCAGCTGTTTTTGTTCACAGACCGGAGAGGAGGATGTTAGTCAGTTTGATAGTAAATTTACCAGACAGACACCTGTCGATTCACCAGTGGATTCAATGTTGAGCGAGAGCGCAGATAAAATATTTCAGGTAAAGATGACTATGACATCCTGCTAAGATAAGAGTGCAATGCATCCTTGACGTTACAAACTTGTTCAGAACTTTCCAAAACACGTTTTAGCACATGATTAGTCAAGATTATTGCTACAACTTCTTACTAGAAAAAGCCCTATTTTGTTGTGGATGATTGTAAATACCTTAATTGACCATGGTGTTCCTTAGTGAGGACAACATAATAAGAACAAGTGTAATCATTCTTCTTATGCTCTTGCTTGTAATGAACTCGCCACTTTTTTTTTAGCTTATATGCTGATGCATGTTGATATTCATCACTAGTGAAAATCACGAGAAGAGAGGGATATACAGGGACTGCAGTAAATCTAGCTGGGTATACTGTACCAACATGTTATATATGTCTTTTATTATTTACCAGGGCTTCACATATGTAGCACCTTCAGTTATGGATTCATTAAATAGAGAAATACCCATGTCTCCTTGGAGATACACAAGGTATTAAAACTACATGTATCAGTCAATGTTGCTGTTCTTTAATCTCTGGAAAAAAGATTCAATGCGTGTTTGTGCAGGCTAGTACTGTGCAGTAATTTGTCTTCTTTCTGTTAAGAAAAAGCTATATAGCTATAGCTTTGCTGATTTCTTTAAAGAAATGGAAATGGGTAGTGGCTCTAAAATGTTTTGTCTTGCTTTACAGATCCCCAAGAAAAAATACACAGCCTATGAGGTAATTTTTATTTTATTTGAAGGGGAAAATTGTTAAAGTAATATTTCTGAAATTTATAATGTAATGAAATAACTATTGCATATGTACATGTATGTATAATAGGAGTTACAATAATGTCCTTTTGAATTTATTGCATTGTGATCTTTTTGTGGCATGGAATTTTTTTTTCTGGTTGGGTTTTTGTAACCAAATAAAACTTAGAGCAAAATGTAATTTGGAACTTCATATTGTTCTTAAAAGCTGTGATCATTTTAAGTGCCATGGTGTCAGGTATTAAGAGAAACTTTTATGGCAGTTTTGCTACATTGTTTGTAACAGAAGGGCTTATTATAACTAAGTCCCTTCCCTCTTAGGCAAAATGTTCCTAGAATATGAAGATAAAGAATCAGGTGAACCAAAAAAGAAAGAAAAAAAAATTTAGTTGTTTTTAACTGATTTTTCCAAGACAACAGCATAATTTGAAAACATCCTCTGAACTTTTCCAATTCAACATCACAGCCAAGTGTACGCCAAAGTCATCATATCAATCTTTTTATAGTGTCAGTGCTCTGACTGATAGAATGTTTGAGAAAACTAGACCATTATATAAAGGCTTTGATCCATCGATGAACATGTCTATCGGGTTTCGGCATATCAAAGTTATGCTCATTGTAGTGCCCCTTAACTTAAAGTTGCAGCTTAGAAATATTTTGAATAATTTTGTATATATTTTAATTTCACAACTTTGGAACCCTAGATAAACAGAACAGTTTCTTTACTTGTTATTGGTTAGCTACAGTACTTTGTTACCTTGGAAGTAAATTTGTTCTAGGACATAACATAGAGGCAGTTTTTTTGACTTGCCTTGCATTAAACTGTATTGTTAGTAATTTACTTGAAGGTACCTGCAAGTTGTTGACAAACTGAATTTTGTCTAATCGATATGACAGATACATACAGTACATGTAAATGCCAAAGCAACAAACCTTGCAAAATCTCATTTTGAACGGCCTGTTTTATCATGACTTTGTGGCATCACTACTTCTTGAGACATTGCTTTTGAAACTTAACAGCATGTCAAAATTAGATTCAAAATTATAGTTTTGCAGAAGGCTCTTTTTGAGTAACTCAGTACAGAGATTATTTATGAAGTAGCTAGAATAATTACTCTAGAAAGTTAATTGTACTTTTTTACTTTTTTAACAAGAATGATTTTACGGTACAAAAGAGTAGAAGCCTTTCTGTTGACATTATGTTGTTGACTGATGTTCTTTCTTAATAACATTGAAACATCAAAGTGTAGGAAGCTGAGCCAGCTTGTTTTCTTTGGTAGAGAGCTTCGTAAGCGTTGAAGGAACAGGTAGATGTAATCTCTGTTTCTACTACTGTTACTAATGATCCTGATAATACCTTAAGTTTATTTTTCTGACATCTTAGTGATGTTATTCTCTTTCCCTTGTGAATGACACTTGTTAACATGACAAAAATTAACCAGCCATTCTGTTCATTGTGACATTACACATCTAAAATATGTGTTCTCCAATTCTTCACACCTGTGGGAAGGAGGGATTGCATAGTAGTGAGAGTGCTTGCCACCCACCATTGTGGCTCAGGTTTAAATCCTGGACCTGACATCATAAGTTGGTTGAGTTTGTTGTTGGTTCTTGCCTTTGTCTAATGGTTTTCTCCAAGTTCTCCGGTTTTCCACTCCACATTAACCAGCATTTTTAAATTCTAAATTCTAAATTCTATGATCAAACATATGGTTTTTCATATAGTCACTTACACTCTTCACCATCTACGGGTATATTCCAAACTCACAATGTCACCAGCTCCCAGTTGGCTTGATAGCTCAGTTGGTAGAGCACTACAACAGTATCGCAGAGGTCATGGGTTTGAATCCAGTTCAAGCATGAATTTTTTTCAGGCTTTATTTCCACAGCTGCTTAAGTCATGTACATAACTGCCATGATCATTCAAGTCTTAACATCTTTCTCAGCAGTTAACAGTTCTAAATTCCAATTCAGTCTGTAAACAGTGGTGGAATACCCACCAAATGGAATAATTCCTATTCATGATTATATTTTTTTTTGGTTGTAACAAAATGTTACACCGGTTTGACATCACAACACAATATTAATTCATAGTACACCTTAGACAACTAACATTGAAGGCTAAATCTGGGTCGAAACAACTTTCCTTTCCTCATTTTCCGGAAACTATAACCTCAAACAGATATGAAGTATTCTTAATTTCTTTCAAAAAATTCGTAACACACTTACACTAACGTATCTTAAAGAATCACTTAACAAAACAAAGGGGCATTAACTTGTAGAAATAATTTGATTGCATTGACATAAAGTATTATTGAAGCCATTGTTATGTTAACTCAATTTTTGTCAGATTATGCTAGTTTCTTTGTGGTTGTTCCTGACTAATAAACTTAAACAATGTTTCATTGCTTTTCAATTGTTGTGGCTGATCAGTAGCTTGTTTCTCTTAACAGTAACAGTATATTGGCAGAAAGACATTAATTTGATCAAAAGAGACTAAACCAATAATCACTTAGGTTTTATTTTTTGCCATGATACATTCAGATTACGTTCTTCAGTGAGGAAAATCATAGTTTAAATTTAATGGGTTAAATGTGTAAACCAACTTGCCGGTACTTGAATAAATGGTCACAATTTGAATAGTAACTATAGGAGTTAAATGATATAATAATGCTTTTGCTTAGCAGAACATGGAAATGAAAGAATTGCCATTTAGATATCAAAAGTCACAAAGCAGCACTGATTTTTTTTGTTTTTAAAAATAATCTTAAATTTGCTTGTTCGGCATTCAGTTATTTGTATGCTTCACAAGAAAAGAATTTTAAACAATCTTGCCAAATACAGAAGTTAACCAGTTTTGTGAAACGTAAAACCTGTTAATAATCACTTGTGCTGCTCGTAGTTTATTTGTGTGGTGTTACTATAATGTTTATGGTTTAATTGCTCCAGTGTAATTTGTACTTCATGTTCATAAAAAGCAGCTAATGATCAATTCTCTAACTTTTCACTAACTTTCCTCTTCTGCCTGTCTTCCTATAGCCCCGCCAAGGTTAAGGAAAATGGCTACAGTCAATTTGGGTTTGAACAGTCGTGGCAACCAAACAGAACAGTCACTCCGCTAACCAAGACACCTGCTATGAAGACACTTGACTTTAACTCCTCAAACTCTGCTGTTGCCATGGATACTTCTCATGGAAGCGATAAAGTTCTTAATGGCACTGACAGTCTGTTACAGTGCGGCAACTCTTCCCTTGCTCATTCCACCATCACTAACTCACCTCTCCAAATGACGTAACCTTTAACTTATGCTAGATATCCTTAATTAATAATTCAATTGTTATTCAATTATGATAATGTAATAATTATTGTTCTACATTATTATAATTGACTGTCTGCATAATTTTTACCAAATGACAGTGTGATGTTTTCTCAGAATCTTTGGTTAATGCTAAAGGTCTTGTAACAAAGTAAAACAATCTCGTTCTTTATAAATTTCTTCTTGAAGATAGATCTTGACAGTTATTTCTTACAGAAAAACTTAGTTAACTGTAGCATGGCTTGTAGGTAGGAATTAGTTAGCAAGTTAAATAAGAGGAAAAGAAAAGGCTTTTAGTGGGTGTGTGTTTACTGTGTGGGAGAAAGCCGACAGAACCCTCAAAACTCCACGTGTAAGGCCTACTTAGATTGTCGACATCTACTTAATCTCTGAAAGCACATAATTTATTACCAGTTTCTTCGCTGTGGAACAAGTAGCTGGTGTTGGAATCTGAATGTCCAGGTTACAACACAAACTCTACTTACATTGTGGTAAAGATAATATGACTGTATTCGTTCTATGGTATTGAGTAGCATAGTCGAATGCCTCGCCCAGTCTTTCCTTCATTTTCTTTATCACAAGAGCTTTATATGCCATGGAGAGACTTATTTTATTTATTGGCTTGGCAAAATTTAAAGTATTGTAACAAAGGCTGGTCCGCTTGTGATAATGCGATATAGATGTAGATATGGAGTTCACCTTTGCAATGGGTCATTTTAGATGTAAGCTTTCATAACAGATTATAAGTAGATATTACGATGCTGAAATGTTGATCGAATGATTATGGATAGCTCTAATAATTTATTTTACTATAGTGCAAATTAGCAAATAGTTATAGATGAAATTTTGATTTTGGTGAAATGCTGAGGTGATTTTTTTACAGCGTTTACTTTTCTCGATACAAGAAAGCATCTAATTGAACTCTATGAATAATTTATTAGAGACTTCCTGGTAAATGACTGGTTTCTGCAAGAAAAGAGAATATATTTTTTACAAAGGCGATATATAATGCAGGCCCTGATTGTTCAAAGGGTGGATAACGCTATCCACCGGATAAATCACTATGCAGTGGATAGCTTGGTTTGTTTTGACAACACTTATCCACTGGATAGCGGTTCATCCAGTGGATTGCGTTATCCACACTTTGAACAACCAGGCCCAGCCCTTTAAGATTTTAGGATGTTTTAGTGTCAGTTTTAATTGATTGCTGAGGCTAATTTGTCTATCCCCCGAGTTACATCTAAAGAAACGTTGATTATGGTGCAATTTAGTGGGCAAACTATAAAAAAGATTAGTTAGAATGGCGAAGCACTTGTAGAAGCTTATATGCTTATATTGCTTATATTTGAAATTTTTTATTTCACAATTACCACAACCACAGCATCACACATCACACCTCTAAGCTGATCTTCAGATCTTCTGTTGGTGGAAAGTCTTCTTGTTCAAGAGGGTTTCCTTCTCCTTTATCATGGTCTTCCTTAAGTTTTCCAGTTAGAATTATTCGTCAACTGTTTCCAGTTTCACTCTAACTCAATTTTCATACTTCATCCATTGTGTGGACAACATTTTAAAATTTAACAAGTTTGTCAGACAGTTTTCGGAAAACAACTGAAAATAATGGAACAGTGTGTGTTTAGTTATTTGACTGAATGTTATTCGTGTATAACTTGCTTTAGTAGTTGAATTTAGTTGGAAAATATGGGGTTTACATACTCAGTACAACTAGACCTGTAGATATTTGTCATTTTGACCTCGGTAAAGAATTTTTTTAAGCAAACTACCCACTTCAGTAAAATAATTTGTCATTTGATTATTACTGCCTGCTGGACAGACTCTCGATTTTAATTGATATTTTCTGACCTGACACGTTTCACTAATCAATATATTTGTATTTTTTGCAAGATGATCTTTAATTTGTCAATCATCGTACTTTTAATTCCCCAGATTTTCCTTCTTGCTCTGGAATGTTTTCACGCTGTTCTTGCTTTGATAGGAAACGTTTATCACAGTCTCACTTTGTCACATTTGTACCCTAACAATACAACTTTTAAAATTACCTGACAATCCTGAAAATGTTAAGGTTAAGTTGAGGAAACAATGGTGTTGCTGGTTAAAACTCTTCTGTTTGCAAGAGTAAAACACAAATGGAGTAAAATTTTTAATGCTTAATTGTCCCAGCAGCCTATCTTTACACTTCATTAATTTTCAGCGGCGACCCTATTAGTTAAATAATATTTATCTTAAATATTGTAGGCACTATTTATTAAGAAAGTGAAAGTACACTTGTTCCCAGGTGCAAGTGGAAACAAGGGAAACATTTTTGCTCGTTCGCAATGGATCTCGGGAAAAAAATTGTATTTAAAAACCGTCACCAGCTTCCCAAGATCCTCCTTGTCCTCTTAGATTCCTTCCCATAGTTCCACCGTTTCCACTTGTAGGGACTGGGAATGGATTGTGTTGCCAAGCTGTAATTTATGCTTTTCTACAAAAAATTTAGGAAGCCACTGTACCATGTAAAATAAGTTAGATTATTTTATCTTAATAGTCACACGTCTTAAAGATTTGTTGCAACAATAAAATTTGCTCGGCGTATTCTGATTAGTATCCCTTGTTTGTACATCGAGTAGCATGCTGGTTTAGATCGCTCTATTCTTATCATGAGGCAAATTTTGACATGTTGCTTGCAAACTATACTTGTTCGACGTTTAAGTTTCGCGTTAAAGGTGGCCGTTAGTGTTGAGAGAAGGAGATTTGAACGTGCTTGCTCAGAGTTACTCGATTCTGATTGGCTGAGAGTAGTGCAGTTCAAGTGTAACACACCAGTGGCCGGAAAAAGTGTAACACCAGTGCAAATTACATATTGTAATTCTGAATTATGATTGGCTGAAAGATATTAGGAAATTTTCTAAGCCAATGATATCACGTAAAATGATGACGAACAGTTTGTACGGAAACTTTGCAAAAAGTTTTCTCGAATGAGAAAAAATGGCTCCAGGAAAGATCTTCCGGGACTCTTAACGCGAATTTTTTTATGTTTATACAATTAACAAGTAATACGGTTTTTCTTGTTCAATTTGGAATTAATTTGCACTTGTGAGTTTTTCAAAAAGCTGGATTGCATTCGCCGAAGCGGCTCGTGCAATTTCAGCTTTTTGAAAACCTCACTCGTGCAAATTAATTGCAAATTGAACTCGAAACCGTAAGATTACCTTTACTAATACCAGTAAAATAAGGAAATAATTTGACGCGTATACCGTTTGATAACCTTTTGATGTCATGGGGGACAAATTACGCTCACCAGTGGGGTTTTGGCTTGTTTATTATATCGAGAAATTTCATGCCAAACGTCGCCATAGCGATTTTGTAATTTCATTTGTTAAATTGTAAATTAACGCTGAAATTTCGCGCCAAAATTAAGGAGTAATTTGTCACCCATCGTCACCATTTGATTAACCGTACGAAATCCACAATTCCAGTTTGGATTGTCTCCAATGTGCGATTGTCAATGCTGGTTTCTTTTGACACTGCTTTCGTCTTCCTTTCGTGATGATTGTTATGAAATTCAAACGATTCTTGCAGTAGTAATCGAAGCATTTTTACTGGAGGTACATTTTAGGGCAACATTCTACCTAGCCATGAAACTTCCAAAACAAAATAATGGAATGACTGCTTCAAGATAGAGAAATCCTGGGGACGGGGGTGGGGTTAGTATCTGATGATTTCTCTGAACTGTCATTGTTATACATTGAACTCACTATCTCTTTTCTAATTGGCCGAAAGTGCGGTAAGGGTTATCAGCCGAAGGCTGAGGCTGATAACCCCTACCTCGACCTTGATTATTCTGGATATCACAAAAACCTCATCCAGTAATTGATTATTTACAGTCGCAGCCTTGTGTAGACGTACCATTTTATACCTTGGAGTTAAATAATAACTTTTGCGTGTTTCACTGTTGAAGATTGTTTCCCCAAGGTAACTGATGTCATGATTTATTCTTTGCAGTATGGAATGAGCCAATTTTTGACAGGACAATGGGTGACAAATGGACAACGTTTTCACGTAGATGTTTGCGTGACAGTCGGGATATTAGTGTCACGCTAAATGAATTTATGCTGAATTAGAAACTAGTGCTAGTTGACGGGATTTCTTTCAACGGAATTGCTCTCGAAGCAAACAGCACCGTTAATTTTGTCCAGCACTTATTTTGTAAAGTAAACTAGTCAGCTTCTAAAATTGTAGTATTTCAATGTCAATGCGGTTAGGATTATTTAAAGAAAGTTTTTTTGACGTTTTATGCCAATTTCATATTGTGGAATTTTCAAATCTAGCAACACTAGTCAAGTAATTCGCACAACCTTGTTTACCGTGCTCTCTCCCGTCGAGAAGTTCGAGGAAGAGAGGAATCTAGGGACGAGTTGTGCAATGCAGACTGTAGATGACGTCACGCGAAAACGGCAGCCTGCAGGCCTTACAATGTGTAAATGGAAACTTGCTTTCAGACTTGTGAGCAGGGGAATTCTAGCGAAACTGTAAAGTTACAGCACGGTTCAGTACCAATCGTAAAAGATTTTTTAGCGCAGGCTGATGCAAACTTTGACCAACAGCCATGCGACGAAATCCCCCCGCCCCTAAATTTATTGTCGAATTAAATCTCTTAAAATAGCCTTCTAGTTTCTCGTAACCCTAATTTAACATCATCGAAACGAATGTACTACTGAATTCTTTTAGCAATTCAAATTTCCTCAGTTATAGCAGGGAACATTTTTTTGTGGCGCTTTTCATTTTGTTTGAAGAGCAAAGTTTCCTGCTCAATTATTTTTAACACGTTATGTGAAATAAATTTGAATGGTTGGTGACTTGGAGTCAATAAAAGTCGTTTTAATGATTAAAGAATGTAGTATGACGCACTTTTTGTGGAAGGAAGTGGGGGACAACAGAAACTTCGTGATAAGACTTATGTTTAGTGAAGGATTTCATTTCAGTCTCCCCAGTCATTGAAAGCTGCAGTCCATTTGATTAAACATGGTACCAAAGTGTTACCTCCAATAATCAAGGTACTATTTCTTTGAGGTCATGCACTCTATTCTTCTTCTGAAAGAACTGATATCTCTAAAAAAGAGACTGCAATTTGACTTCGTGACCTACAATTTCATGGGTTTAATTTGCAGTGTTTCAAAAGTGCAATCAGATAGCACCTCTGCGCTACCGACATTTGATTCACTTCAAAGCGGCGTTAATTTTATTCTCTTTCCCTCAAGTAAAATATCAAAGACGAGAGACCGTGTTTTACCACATTCACAAACACTTGGAAGAGAGTTGAAAATACGACGCACAGCGCAGTGTTTTGTCGAACTTCGACGTGTTTGGAAGTTGTGGTAAAAAACCTATGCTAATTAAGATGTCCAACCAACAATTCTAGAGAATTCTTTCTTCAACAGGCGCTGATCTCATAGTACCGTTATATACGGGTTACATCAGTTATGGGCTTATCCGGTATTCAGTACGGTCATTCAATACGCCCAGCAGTTTCTTGCCTGGGTAATTCCCGAACAATTCTTTTTTAAACAACCTCTGATCACGTATAAGTTTCAAATACACAAGTTACATTACGTGCCTACTTCAAACGACTTCTAGTATTCAGGACAGCAGTTCATTACGCTCAGCAGTTTCTAGCTAATTCAAAAACGGTTTTTTAAACAAGCTTTTGATTTCGTAACAGCAGGGGTTTACGCTTTTGCATTTTGTCACGCACCTGTGCTGAGCACTTTAGGGCAATCGTTGTCAAGTTAATTATTGCTGTTACACCCGGTATTTCCCGGGTAGTCAGTTATGCTGTTGATTGCCTCTGTGTTTTTGCAACGTTAGCAAAAAAAATGCGAGAAACATTTCTCTGCTCCACCCTCGCAATTCCGCTTTTGCGCTGGCGTCCAGTTCCTTCGCATCCGGCTGTACGCGCGTTCCACGATAGAGGAAAAATGGAAAAACTAGAGGACTGGGAATGGTCTAACCCTGGTGTAACCCAGGAGACGTTTTAGTTCCACGAATGTTGTGTATGTGCGACCAACATAACCTCGGATTTCCGGTTATAGGAGATTAGACTTTGTAAATGTTGCACGCGTAGTTTGACTGGGAGCATTTCTCAATTCCCGTGATGTCCCAGCGGTGAAACTCTGCTAAGAAAAATCAACTGAACAATAAAATAAGATCACACTTTTAATATATGTTTAAGTTTTCGGTTGTTAGCTCCACTAACCTATACACACTTTCCTATACAACTCTTAAGTTAAAATATAAAACTTACTGTATTCACACTGTTGGGATAATAATATTAAAATAAAATAAAAATTAAAATAAAACTGCTGAACGGGCCAACACTAGAATAAATATTCGGTGGAAATGTTGCTAGTATTGCAGATAGAAATTTTTAAGTAACTGATAGACTTTTTAGGTAAACATATGTTAATTTACGAGTCTTCTGTGCTGCAGATATACTGGGAACATACTGCGTTAAGTGAATTTTGTAATACAATTTGACAAACGTGCAAGACGAATGGTCACACGAACAACCCTTTTCAACTTGCAATGCAACAATGTTGCAAAAATGTTGGAGTCTTTACTCCATTTGGGGGTGGACCTTTTGACTTTTGATGTGGGTGGGTGATTTCGAACTGAAAAATATATTGCAAGCGTACTTGCCCCAAAATATTCATGCACAAGACCACTGCCAAAAAAGGACAAAAATCACGTACGTTAGTGAGCCGAAAAGAAAACGCGTGTTTACACGCAGAAAAAATAATCATGCATTTGTATATGTGTCCTGAGAAAAGAAATCCTAGTTCCACCCCCCTTCCTCACAAGGCAAATGGTCCAACCCTTAGCGTTGCTCAGATAATTAATTTCTTAAAAACTCCAGTTACTCGCTTAAACCAATCAGAATTAAGATAATTTTATTTCGCCCAATCAGCTGCAAAACCAAGACAATCATGATTTGGCTTGCACGCGTTTTCCCGCGCTTGGCCCGCGCTTGGCAGCAGTCGTGCGGCTTTTCGAGCTATGATTGGTAAAAGGCACTTTTTCCGACCGTCGTTGATTGGCCGTATCACTTAACCCTGGTTTCGGCTACACGACAGTAAGTGTAAATCTGCTGGGAACTACCATAATGCCTGTTATTGTCGCAAGGGTTTTAACTTCGTTTATTTTGCGAGTGGCCAAATTGATAATTGAACACTGGAGAACTTATCCTCAAAAAAGGCAAGGTAGGTATTGCCTGCATGCTGTTATACAAATGTTGGATTATCAACACAAAAATGTCGCGAAGACGTTTTCCGTTAAATTGCAAAACCATTACTTTCGCAACCGTTCTGCTAAAATATGGTAGAATTTAAAAACAGGCCGGAACTGATTCTTCAGTATAAAAAACCGCAGTCCTGAGTGTTTCTTAAAACAAAAAACATCGAGACATCGGCAGAAAAACGAACTTGTACAAAATATTTGAAACAATTACACAAAATAGAACGCGATATTCATTGAAGGATAATATTCGCACGAATAATATAAGCTTATTTAAAACGATATACTGTACACACGAGAGATGCTGTGTTATCTGGAGTTGTCAATTATTTTACGTTGTAATGAGGCGTAAGCTCTTTCCAGTTTCATGTTTTCCTGAAACATAACAAATGAATAAAATCGTTAAAACGGGGCAAGGAGAATTAGGATCTAAAATTGCGTGTGGTAGTTTAACCAACAGTGTTATTTCCTGCATGTGACTTTAAGTGAAGCCTTGGAGCCGACTGGCTCATAGCTGCCGGAGCTTATCCCGGTTTCTGTAGCATGAAGCAGCTAGGAGTATTTCTACTTCTCCTGGACGGGATGCTAGTCCATCGTAGGTCACTCCCCCGCAATTTGGTAGGTTTCCCCAACAAAACGCCGGTACCCATTTATACTCCTGGGTGGAGAGAGGCACTGTGATAGTAAAGTGTCTTGTCCAAGAACATCACACAGTGTCCCCGGCCAGGGCTCGAACCCGGAGTGCTCGATCCGGGGACGAGCGCACCAACCATGAGGCCACCGCGCCTCCATTATGCACGTGGCTTACTGTACATAAACACAGTTACGGCAAGGGTTTGGAGTCAATTCAAACCCTGTACCAATCTTGTCCAAATCTTGTTGGCGTAAAACACGTTGACCTCTAACGTCTCGTGCAACACGACTTTTATGATGTGTTGGGGAGCCTAATATAAAGTAGCCAAGCCTTTTTAACGGCAAAGCGTGAGTCACGTGACAGATAAAAAGGAGGGCTGTTCTGTTACCTTGGTAGCGTGTGTCAGCATTTTCTGCAACTTGGTCATTTCCATCATTTTTTGACTCAACATGGCAGCGTTTCTTTGCGCCTTATCCTCTGTCAACTGTTCGGTAAACACAGATAAACATAACCTTTTAATTCGAAATTAATAACATCAACGATAGAACTATGCAAGCTACTGATTATTTTTTGTAAAAACGGTTGACTTCGGGAGAAAAAGGCTTTTGTTTCAACCGGGTAAGGCGAGTCAATTGAGTTGGTGAAGTAACATATCAAACAAAGAAGGAAGAAACACAGACACTTTACCTTAAGTGCAGTATGAAGCCTTCTGTTTTCTTCATCGCCGCCGTTCATCTTTGAATAAAGAAACAAGCAAATAAATAAACGAATACATAATATCGAACGCTTGGCAAAGAATATCCTTTCTAAACCGATGAAGAGTGACCTTGAGAAGTAAATAAGTCAAAAGAAAATGATAAACAAGGTCCTTCTTGTTAGTTGTACCAGAGATCGTTCTCAATTACAATTGACGTGATTTGAATTTTGTTGGGCTAAAACGAAATATTTAAACCAGCTCTATGACCTTTTTCAGCTTTTTAGTTACTTCAGAGAGCTGGTAACCCTTAAATTTTTCAGAAAATCATTTGAAGTACTTGTATATATTAACTACTAAATGGGGTAAATAAAGTGCACTCACATTGGTGTTGTGTTGTTGTCTCGAAATACCTAGTTTTTCCAGCGTAAACTTAATCAAAAAGCCCTGACAGAGGTCACTGTGTTGTTTTGGCGCAAACTACTTTAATTAGTACGCTCAGTGCCTCTCTACACAGAGGAATAGAACCATGGGGGGGGGGGGGGGGGGGAATAGGTTTTTCAAATATCACCGTAATCATACCGATTCAGTGGACATCACACTACAGTGGCTATCATTCAGTGAGTCGTTCTCAGTCGACTTCCGCAGACTGTCATTTTGAGCCCGCAGTTGTTGGACCCTTCCCTGCAAGTGACGTAACAGTCGGGCAGTGCTGGTGTCTTCACCAGGTCTCGGGCTGGGCGTTGTCGAGCTGAGACTGGTGCCAACTCCGCTCTCCGGAGGAGAGGATGTGCCATTCACCATGGGGCTACCGGCAGGGGTCTGGGTAAAGAACAAAATCAGAATAGATATTCGAGTGAGCGATATTACACGAAGTACTGATTGGCAAAATATCTGTGCGTCCTTCTCTGTTTATGGCAATAGCGAGAATGGCAAACTGTTGTCTACGAAAATGAAAGACTTTCACTTACAGCAGCCTTTGCCTGCTTGAGTTCTTTTTCCAGACGGTCTATAGTCTTCTGATAGGCCTGGAAATAAAGAACAAACAAGTATAAACTTCTAATCACAAGAGACGCTGAATGGGGAAAGAAAGTTCAGCAGAGTTTTCGACACACAAGGCAGGACAGACTTACTGTTCTCTCAGACTTCATCTGTAAAGCGTTTCGTTCACTTTCTTCTTGGTATTGCCTGTACAACAGTAACAGAAATGAAGTAGTCACAATTTAGGTAGGCCTTTTAAAAAGGAAGATTACTTTGCTTACCTTTTCATTCTAGCCACTTCGTCGTCCTATCAAAGAAACGACAAGAAACATTTTAGAAAATCTCAGAACAAAACTGGTGTTTTGTGACATTGAAATACAAGGATATTCGATAATGTTCAGACCTTTGCAGCGAGCGCCTTCTTGAACAAGTTCACTTGCTGAGGAGTGAGTTCTCCACTACCTTGCTGCTGAAAATAAAATAAAGCATAAAGATTAGACGTTTGGACACTTAACGCTAATTGGATTCAGTCAGGAATACAAGCCGAAAGCACGACGATTTTTCGAGCACACCCGACAGCAGTATAGTGTATCCCGGATTACAATCCTAAATTTCTAAGGATGTGAGCACAATTACCTGTTTCTTGAGAGATAGTTCTCTGTTGTTCTGTTCAAGCTCCTTGCGGGCTTCAATTAAATGGTGTCTTAGCTCTTCATTGTGGGAGCGAAGATTTAGCTGTAATTAGAGGAAAAAATAGAATAGTGAATATTTTTAATCATGCTGGGAAATATACGGGAAAGGTAACCTCAACCTTGGCTAACCTCAAAACTAGAGCAGGGATACCGAGGTGAAAAGGAGAGAAATGACGAAAAAGTGTAAAATAGCAAACTTTCACTTCGGGCAAATCTTGTTTTTAAGAAAAGCAAGTCCAATTTTGAACTAAAAGACATAGAGTAAGTTGGGAGTAAGCGAGAAAAGAGAAACAAACATAAACACAGGTCTGCAAACTAGTAAAACTGTACTGGCATCTTCGGAAATCTTCGTAGACGTCCCTGAAGAATTTCGATCGCTGTTGTCCCATCGGAAATAGTACGGCAGCTTCTTATGGTGTCATGTTGACGTCATGGTGGAAGTCTTGTTGCTAAGCTACCGTTCTTAGAACAAGCCCACGGTCAATCACCTCTCATGTGTTTGCGAGTTTAACCTACGTCGTAATTGTTCTCCCAGCTAAGTGCCAAGTTTAATGTGTAATTACCAGTGCATCCCGGGCAGGACTGTTCGTTGTCGACCGAGGACTTTCGCCAAGATAACTACCTGATAAATTTCTAAGAGAAAAAAGAAAACAGTTACGCACACATTGGTATATATCTTTGTCAATACGGATAGTAAACGAACGAACCCAACTCGTAAATGATACAATTCAATATACCGACGATCTTTAGTTACCTGACAGGGGTGGTGTTAGCGGAATCTCCAAGCAGTGCTGCGGTTTTTCGACACTCCTCCGTGATTTCCATGGCAGTCTCCTTCTCGGATGCCTCTGCTAACGCACTTAACTAAAGCAAGCAAAACAAACAACCAGCAAACAGTCACGAATCAGAACTTTTGAAAACGGATTTTCGTACAAAAATACCTGATAAGAAAAGAGAAGAGAATATTGAGCAAAAAGGTTAAAGGTTCGGCTGTAAATTCCGCTTTCGGACAACGCTGGAATTAATCTAGAATAAAGTAATAGTGCTTTGCAGTTTTAAAATTTTTTTCTGGTTAAAAAAGAAGACCCAATGTTACACAAACTGATACGTTTTTTTCTACTCAAGGGCAAATTGTCAAAGTTTGTGTTAGTGGTTTAGGATCATGTAATATAAAATGACGTTACCTCCTGTATCTTGTCTTTCATCTTTACAATCTCTTCTTTAGCTTCATTTCTGACTTGCGCCACGGCATTGACCTTTTCCTGTTCAGCTTGCAAGTTCAATTCTCGTAATCTTTCGATTTCCTGCGGGCCAGCAATGTGGTATGGTCAGCAGATTGTCTGAATCACAGTCATAGCTACGTCACTCATTTTGCAACTTCTTCCTCCACCCACCCCTCCACTACTCGGTAAACTCGCGAAACAGGTGTAGTCGAGCCATCCCTGCGCCGATGAGGGATCGTGACTACGTGTAAGGTTACGTGAGGTGTCCGTTAGCGGAAGTTCGGCTCTATCACTATTGGTAAATTACAAGAATTTTCGAAATTCAAAGAACCTGATGGGATATTTACAGAACGCGAGATACAAAAGCTTTTCGAGCTTTCTACCGAGATTCCAAGTGGCCGGTTTATTGTGTTACTACACTCAAGCAAATGATAACAATTTCCGTGTCGTTCACGAGTAAAATAGTTGACATCCACTGAACAGTCACAAAAAAGAGAAAACTTTACAAACCTTTTTAATTTTGTTGACAGAGGTATTGAGATGAGTGTGTCCTTGTCTTTCAGCCTCAAGTTCTTCTCGCACTTGTTTCAATGCTGACTCGTATTTATCCCGTATTTCCTCGAGTTTAGCCTGGTGCCGCACGCGTTCTCGGTTAGTGGTCTCGCGCTCTTTCTCAAGTGCATTTCGAATCTGACAAAAAAAAAAAAAGCCAAAAACAAATAGCTTGATTTTGTAGAACGGTTAACTGTTACATGTAAAACTGTTTAAACTTTGAAATTACAGGGTGTTTACCATTTGTCAGAATAAACCGGTTGGGACGACTTTTGAATAATATGGTAAGGGTTTTTCTAAAATCAGCAAACCAACCGAACGAGATGGCACTTACCATTTGCAATTGAATTTCCCGTAATTGTTTTTGGCTGATGAGAGACTGGAAACTGGGAAATGTAGCAAATGGTAAGAAAATTCCCGCCATTTCGTTCCGAACGGAAAAAAGAGGACTACTTCTGGAGGTACAGTAGTCCACAAACCGGTTTCCCGGAAAATTACTGTTCCGTTTGGTCTTCAATAACAGTTTTCTAAGCACTCACATGTTCCTGTGCTTCGTTTCTCATTTTCTCTCCTAATAATCTCGTAGCGTCTTCTTGCTGTCGAACCAGACCTCTTAGCATGGCAATCTCATCATCTTTATTCTGTCGTAAAAAAGGAAAGGGTAACATTTTTTTTCCAAACGATGCTCTGCGAAACAAACAGCTGTTTTCTTTCTACAGCGTAGTTCTAGGAAAGACTAATTGTTTTAATTTACTCACTCGCTCACTCACTCATCCTCTTCGCTCCTGTAAGTGGA
This sequence comes from Orbicella franksi, assembly GCF_964199315.1. Classification (NCBI taxonomy): domain Eukaryota; kingdom Metazoa; phylum Cnidaria; class Anthozoa; order Scleractinia; family Merulinidae; genus Orbicella; species Orbicella franksi. The sequence continues at coordinate 7,872,510 of NC_138156.1, read as the reverse complement.
GCATAAGGCTAAAACAAATAGTTTAAAGTACATTCAACTTAAAAAGGATCTAGTGATGGGATGACAATCTGTTTTCAAGCGAAACGTAAGGACCTTAAACAGAACAAGACTACAGCGACTCTCATCTCCGTTGTCCCTCGCCGATTTCCGCTCGACACTACTTCCGTTCGCACGTGCGTTGCGCTTGCTCGACAAATTCAAACAGGAACTTCTCTCTAACCTTTATCACTTGACTGAGCTCGTCTGTGTGGGAGGAAGATTTCTCCTCTTGTCTTCTCAATTCCAACATTTTCTCCTCGAGGAGCTGCCAAAAAAATTTAAACACACACTATGGTTAGTCAAAGTAACAAATACGTTTTACCAAGTGGTCAGGTAAAAGCATTTCTGGAATCATTTTACCTCCTCAGTTCGTCTTTGCTTCTCGTGAAGAGCAGCCTGCTTCTCGTTCAAAGACTCAACCTGTGAAAAATTCAGCATGATGATGAACGATAATCGAAAGTGATAACCAGAACAAGTTTTCAGTGAAATCAGAAAGCTGCGTTCACTGTAATTTTAGTCTTAAAGGCCTTTTCCACTGACTGCTGGAAGTAATGATGTGTGACATTCTCTAACCAATTAGAGAACACTTACTGCTTTTTCAACCAATCAAGAGCAAACGCAAAGCCAAGAGTGACAAGGTAAACGCGTATTTCCCCGCGCTTGACAAAGGTTGCCTTTTTTGAGTCAAGTTCTGATTAGTACATTCCTCTATTTGCGTTTGTTTTACGTCATCGAGCTCTGTTATTGGTTAAGAAAACAGCATGCGTGCATTGTGTTCCAACCAATCAAAGTGGAGATACGGTCGTTTTGGCCAATTAGGTGCAATACTACTTCAGCTTACAAGCTACAAGGTTTGCATTTTGGTTTATTGAACTCCTAGGTCTGTTCTCCTATTTAGTAGGATAAAAGACGAGGAAGAATTAAAGAAAATAAAATTTGCCTCATCACACCTCAATTCTCAAGGACTTGGCGTGCGTGTGTTGTTTCGCTATGTTCTCTTTCCACTCACTCTCACAATCAAACAACTTCTGCTGTTCTTGGAACAGTTGACTCTTGAGTTTTGTTATCTCTTCCTCGTAGTTTTTCAAGTTGCTCTGTAACTGAGAAATCGCGTGATCTCTTTCCTGTGATGAAATGAAAAAAGTCTCAGTTAAAAACAGTCACCTTAAATCACTAACAGAGACAAGAATACTTTTGCATATTAATGTGAGATCAGCAACAGCTTTCCAGTTTTTCTAATTTGGCTGCATGTATAGATACCTGTAACTTTTTATTGATTCCTTCTGCATCTCTTCGAGTATTTTCACGTAAAGAGTCCAACTCCATTTCTTTCTCCTATATCAGAAAATGAATGAATACATGTTAAATACATTCACTGATATATGATAAGTGATTAACTTATTTCCGGTTGAATACAACCTCCCACGACAGAAAAAAAAAAATACACAGGTGGAGTGAGTGAAGGCTGCACGTACAAAGAATCAACAATGAATACCATCTGCTCAACGACTAAGAAAATGCAGAAACACAAATTTTAGTCGAGCGCTATAAATAGTTTTTAATCTTAACTTTTAGGTGTTCACCGTCGGCTATTTTACCTAGACACGTTTATAAAGTTGTTGTAGACTTTATCTAAAAGCTGCAGTTTTAGACATACAATAAGAGGAAAGGCGAAACAACTCAGATATTTCCACTCACCCTTATGAATCTGTTTTTCAGCACTTCTATCTCCTTGTCGTGCATTTCTTTGGATTCATCTTGCAGTTTGTGGATGGCGTTGATTCTCTCGTAGTGAGAATCTCGCGCCTTTTGACGTTCATCTTCAAGTTGCTATGAAAATGAAAAAAAAAAGTGTTACAACACAAATAAGTCAAACGCAATTGTAACAAACGAAGTGTCTCGCAACTGGACATTTAAAAAAAAAAAAAAAAAACCTGCTGGATTGTATTACTGCATTAGGAGGAGCGCTGTGTATTTTCTGTTCTTTAGGAACTTTATCAAGAAGTGAAAACTTTCCAAAGGATGCCGGAAGAACACAGAACAATTGCTTCCGAGTTTTCTGTAAAAGAATAGTGATCAGGAACCAGAGAGATCATGCTACTCTACCAAATTTAACCAATTATGACGGCTACTTCTGTTGTGGTGACGATACTTTTAATATATTTTCTATTAATTAATGGAAATTATCAAAAAGTGATCAGCCAAAATACATGTCGGACAGTCGGTTATGAAGATTATTTCTGTTGTAGTAAGGCTACTTTTAATCTATATTCTAATAATTAATCGAAATTATCAAAGAGTGATCGGTCAAAATACATGTCGGACAGCCAGCTCTTTACGTAGCCTGCAAGCAGGCTCACGTTGGAGCACGAGCACAAGCGCGCGCGTACCCGCGTCCGCGAAATCGAGCGGCGAAGCCGTGAGACGAGAAATTTCCCTCACCCCGGATCGCTTTGCTCTTCGCCGCTCGCAAGATATTCTTTACGCAGAGTTCACGATTTGGCAGAGAGCTGTTTGTCGTCCTCTCTCCCCAATACGTGCTTCTGTCACACTTCATGCTCGCTGCACACAAGACCACAAAACCACTAAGAAACCACTTTAAGAGCCATGTTCAGGCGTTAAGAATATCGGCATTAATAATAAAAGGCTTGAAAGTACAAGTATCAGTAGTTCCTCTAGTAGTGTCGTTTGGGTGAGGCTAGTTCTGGAAAGAACTATTGTTAGTGAATGAGAGTCAAGTCGTTTGTCAGTCGATAGGATAACTAGTCGATGGTGTTATAAGTTTGGTCCGTTGAAACCGACTGGTCAGTTTAGTCGTGATGGTATTGGCTGTAACCCTCGTGTAAGATTTGTCAACAGTAATTGCTAAGTTACTGACCTGCTTGAGTTTTTCCACGCTTTCCTTCGACCCCCGTTGTTCTTCATGCAATTGCTCCTGGAGAGCTCGAATCTTTTCCAGGTGATTTTGTTTTTCATTAGCAAAGTTCCCTTCAGCCTGTTTAAGCTGAGATCGCAACGATTCCACCTCGCTATGAAGTTGATCTTTCTCTATGCTCAGCTCTAGGACTTTCAACTCGTTCTTCTTTTCGACTTCAACCACTTGCTTAGCCTCCTGTTTTTGTCTGCTGAGGCAGTTTCGGATTTCTTTGATTTCATGTTGGATATTGTCTCTTTGCAGCTCAAGGTCCATAAGCTGAGATCTGAAGATTCCCAAGTAAAACTGTATCAATGTCAGGCACAAAAGAAAGATTTTGGATTGAACAAAGAACACAGGAAAAAAACTCAGTTTTTCTAATTCTGTAATTCCATTTATAGCGTCAAAACAGTCTAACATACAAGACGTAAAAAGAATTTAATTTAGTAAATTTTCCACTGATCTTCGTCTCTGCCAGCAGCAAAACTCAACTCATATCTTTAAACAACAAAAAATTTTCCCGGTTTCATTTACCTAGTTTTCGTTGCCTGTTGTCTGTATTGCTCCACCAAATTTTCAGATGATTTCACTTCAGCTGCATTGCGTTTGATTGTCTCTTCCAGAGCTTGAATCTCCTGCAAAGCAATCTGTATAGAGAAAAAGAGTTAAAGTACGTGTGTAACCATTCATCTACAAGCTTGAGACAGAATGTTGGCAAGAGGTCTTATTGTTTATCCCTGTCTTTAATTAATGCTAATTGAAACAGGTGTTCATGTACCTTTTTCCTTGATGCGGCCTCTTCGAGTTCAAACTCCACGTTTTTAACTTCTTGCAAGCTTCTATGTAGTTTCCTTTCATTCTCCTGCAACTGTATAAAACAACAAGCTTTGAGGGCCTCCCACAGGTTTTGGGGAACAAGGGATCATTTTTAGTAAATCTGTGTAGAAAGTTAAAAGAGTTTTTAAACACAAAGGAGCAACAGATCTTTAATCAACTTCTTACCTTGAGCATCATTCTATGAGCTTCTCTTTGTGCTTCTAACTTGTCTGCCTACAAAAGAAATGATGCTTTGTTTAAAGCAATTTGCGTAAAGGAAGAGCATAACACCTTGATTTTGAGAGAATCTGTTTCGCGTTGGTTCGGCAATAATGCTTCAACCACTAAGAGAAAAGTGGAAAGATAGGGTGGGGTCATATCCTCATTGTGCCTATGTGACACATAAGGTTGACTGCGATACTATAGTTTTCCACTTTTGCCTTTCACTTGAAATTCTCTCCAGTTGACTCCATATCTTTCCCAACTAAAGGTTTTAATTTCAGCCATGATAGTCCTCCAAGTTTCTTTCGTTCAGCATCTGGTTGTTTGTCTTAATGCAGTTTCTCAGAACATGCCCAAGTCATCTATGTCTCTGTTGCTTGGTTATTGTAGTGACGTTTCTCTGACCTGTCTTGGGGATAGAGAACCTCATTGCAGATACTTTGGAGCCAATCAGTTCTGCAGATCTTTTGCAGGTATATGAAGTATAATTGGTAGCCTGAATGGCAATGCTCTTTGACTATCCGTCTGGGTAACCCTCCAGCAATCTGCACCATACAGTAGTTCTTGACTAACAAGATGTTGTTGTAAAAGATGTACAGGTAGGGTGAGGGAGGAAACAGAGAGGAAGGATGGAGTGGCAGGGTGTGGAAGGCGACTCCGAAAATGTTAAAATACAAATTAGAACCTACAGCTGTAACTGCCTGAGTAGGTTCATCATCAAAAGGTCAGTGACATGTAGTTTGACTCACCTGATGAGACTTGGGTGGTGAAAACACAGCCTGGGATTTTGTTTGAGGAGTTGACGTCATAAATCCTGCAGACACTGCTCCACTATCCTGATAATCAAACCTTCTGGAATTCCCACTATCAGAAAACTTTTCAACTTGAAACCTGGAATTATGAAAAACATGAATTAAAGAATAATTTCATGCAAACCATGTAACTGGATATGTTGAGAAATGACAACATGTTAAAATTACCGCTGATCGTTCCTGTCTTTGTGTGGCAATGAATAACTTTCATCAGGATGGAGAGCTGTCACTGTCAAAAATAAATGCATGGAAATGACGTGTTGAAGCAGAAACTGTGGTACAAAATAAACAGCCAAGCACTGTACAAGTTAGGGAAGATTAGAACCTTGTAGGCACAATTTTTATGTTTATATGACTTGGAAATTACCACTTCATAAAAGGGCCAGGTATAAAGGTTGCTGATACCATAGTGACAGCTGACTTTTCCTACATCAGTACAAAATAGTTTGGGTCACCCTCACTAGAGGCATTTTTTTTTTCAGTTTTCGTATATATTCAAGATCTACAAAGACAAAACTGCTTTTAATTATAATAATACAGTGGTCTTGGACTTTATGAATGCGTCTTTTGATCTTCTTCTAATCGATTAACTTGTTTGTGTGCTCAAATCTTCTCCCTCTATGCTCCGGAACTTCTGATGATGCCATTCGACAGCAGAGCACCTTGCCTTGGTTCTTACATGTGTATGTATCTGCTCTGTATCCCCCGCACTACTCCACCCAACTATGCCACTATATTACCCTCACCTTTCTGCTTTGATGAAGACTGTGTTTTAACATTCTGTTCATAGCTATGCACAGCTGTTCTGCCTAACTCATCCATATTATGTGCAGGTGATACACTTCGAGTTTGTAAATAAGACATCCCATCAAGTTCATTGTGATAATATTCCCTTTGTTCCTCAGTATTGTCACTAGCATCATCATCATCGTCATCATCACCGTCATAGTTCATAGCTGCTCTAAAAGCAGAAGTCTCCTTGATAAACTCACCGTCTATTGCCTGGTGACGGTCTCTCTGCTGTGTTTCTCTTGAGCCTGTTACATCTTCTCTAAACCGTACTTCTTTGCGAGTTGCTGAGCCGTGCCGTCTTGCTGATGTTGATACACTGGACTCAAAAGAGCTACTTCGATCTGTGAGGGTTCCACTGTTTTGCTCGTCTGTCCGTAATCGTACTTGAGGTGACCCAGACTTTTGGAGGGACTGTTGTGTTACACTACTAGTGTGACTTAGAGTTCCTCTTTCTTCAATCTGGCCATCAGATCTAGAAACTAACATTACAAAAAACTAGGTGATTACTGCATCCTTTCTCTTATAGGCATTGTGTTTGCATTGCACTATATTAACACCTCTTTGTTTGCATTCTTGTCACTGTTTTAGAGCAATGAAACTTTTAGTCGATTGCAACAATCTAAATGGTTGTTGATTTACATTCTTACCTTCCTGAACACTTCCTGACCCTGAGGCAGAACTCTTGGATCGACTGCTGCATGCAAGGAATCAAAAGTTACTTGTAACTTAACTGTAATTCTACTCAAACCTACAATAATCGTTAGCAAGAAGCTTTAGTGATAAGGGAACAAACAAAACTGTCCTCTTAGAAAAAAATGAATGGTTCCTGGCTACATAAAACTACTGCTCAAAGTAGTCATGTCTACAGATGCTACAACTGTATCGTCAGCATTGACCATGTCTATTTCTTTTTGTGCAAGATTTTTCTTTGAGTCACCAGGGACATGTGTAACCCAGCGATACAGAATATTCCTCAAACTACCCATCTGTAAAGCAGTAAAGCATAACAGAAGAGGCGGCTACTAAGCCTAGTGTCAAATTATAGCCCTGACACCCATGATTTCCATTCCTGCAGCATGACATGATTAGGAGTAACTTCGCCTGGTTGGGATGCTAACCCAACATGGGTTGCAGGCGAGCTCCCCTAAACATATCTGCCCAGTTGTTCTTCACTAATGATTATGTTAACATCGATCACAGGTTGAATATGCATGGGACACTGCAGGATTAGTGCAAGTTGTTATGCCAAACATTAATGCGTACTTATTAACCTTCTTACCTAACTTGAAACTTCCACAGCGGTTTTCGTGTCATTCTAATGTTATATATGCAAGTGTTAGTTGACAAAGTTAGTTCATTTCTGGGAGTGTTAAGAAGTTAGCACAAAAAAACATGAAAGATGTATATTAGCTACGTGTTCAGTCTACACATCCTGCATTAGCAAACAAGCTGGCAAAGTTGTTATTTAAAGGTTATGATATACATAATACCGATTCTGATTCCTTACAAGTGCACACAGTAGTTGAAGGAAATTCTTTTACAAAGCTATGCATGTCCATGTAGGCAGTTTTCCAGGTTGACTTTGTTCTCTCTGGTTTTCATATAATGCAACAACTAGGCATATTAATCACTCCTGGCATGTGCACTCCTGGCCATGACCGGGTTGTTCAGAGCCGGATTAAGCTAACCCAGGATACACGAGAATTTTGATTTCAGGTTTGTAACTTTTTAGTGAGGTCTTCTGTTTACATTGTTTGCCCTTCAGTTTTGAGCCTGAGCAATCTCAAAACACACATAACATAAGAAGGGAAAAACATTGTTATGGAAGAAAAATGAACACTTTGGTTAACTTTTAATCCTGAGTTAGTGTTATCAGCTATCAAAAAACTCAGCCCACGGTTCTGTCTCCTTTTATCAAGAGTCCAGCACACTAAACATTAGGAAACCAAGCCTTCCCATGCTATATTAATGTCCTGCTCTTTTCATTGATTTTGTCCTTCTTTTCACTGTACATATTTATCATTTTACAATCACTGTACAGACGACATAAGAGTTCCTGTATCGTAAATAGGGGTGAAGGGATAAACTCTGCATATGACCCAAGTGGCTCATCAGGCTGGGGCTTATCCCGGTTTCAGTAAGCATGAAGTGACAAGGAGTACTACCCAGCATTAAATTTGCTGGTACCCATTTATACACCTGCATGGAGAGAGGCACTGTGAGAGTTAAGTGTCTTGCCCAAGAACACAACACAATATCCCCGGCCAAGGCTCAAACCTGGACACGGAGTTGAGCACACTAACCAGGAGGCCAACGCAACTCTCACTGTATCGTAAATAGATGACATTTTATAGGATGGGTCAAGATGACTGGTGATTACTGCAGACCACTATAATTTCAGCCAATTCTGCTTTGGTGACCATCATGTTCACTCACATACATATCAGCTACACAGCCTATCAGTTTCTCTTGTGTTTTGTGTTAGAAAGCCAAGTTTCAGCCATGTGCTGTTGAACCTTTCTCATCCTTACCTAGAGGAGCTGTAGTAATTATCCATTTGGCCTCCAAACAGCTTAGACAAAAGTTCTGCCCCTTCTCTTACTTTGTCATCAAAATACTCTGAACAGGAAAATCACAAAGTAAACATTGGTTACTAAGGGACTACATAGGAATAGACTTAAAATTAAATAACCAAGAATAGACATAATGTAATTGCATCAGAGTACTTCCAATGAGTTCCAGCACTTGCAAAAGCTCTGGTGGGTTACTCCGTTTTGAATTGCCATTATTATGAGACAGTGTTACTCAAGCCACCTACTTCAAACCTATTATTCACGGCATGAATATCCACCTAGCTAGGTAAAGTAATGTTAAGGTAAGGTCTACCCATCAAGCCAGCACTTATCTCCGAGCAACTCCAGTTTCTGCAGCAGGAAGCAACTAGGAGCATTTCTACTCCCTCCTGAATGGGATGCTGGTCAATCCCAGGGTTATCCCCCACCCCCCTGTATATCCACCAGTCACTTTAGACTTCTACAAGATCAGGACCACATTTATAATACTGTCTGATATATTCAGATCATTGTAAACATTCAGTAGCCCAGTTTCTAAATTACTTGCCTCAGTCAAGCTACTCAGTGCAATATAAATGTGCACAGCTAATAGATATTTGTAAATAAGGCTCTGCTCTATGGAATGTTGAATAGACTTAAAGCACACAATTTACTATATTTTACAATTTTATCAGTTGAAAGGGAAGTGGAACAAATTATTATTAGTTAACTATCATTATATTATAATATTATGTTTACTGAATAATACTCACCATTTGTGCCAGCATCAAAATTAACAGCCAGATTAAGCTCCTTGAGTTTTGCAGTGAAATCCTCATCCTCCTCATGATCAACCTCTCTTCTGATCAGGTCTTCTGTTGCCTCAGACATTTCACTTTCCAAGTCATTTGATTCAATTTCTACAGAATTATGGCCACCATTTACCATGTCCACAGATATCTCGGAGTCAATCTCCCAATTATTTTGATTGACCGGCAGGACACTTTCCCGCACTGGTGACCTGCCAGGTTCAACATGTTTCCTTTTAGAATTCACCTTGTCCCTCGTAGGAGGAGTCAACTGAGATGTATCATAAGGTAATTCATGCTTCATTTTAGGACTTCCAATGGTTTTTTGATATGTATGAATCGACTTATTACCCTCTGGTGACTGAAATTTACTTGGACCATCTGGGTGCTTAGCATACAGGAAGCTCTCTGAAACTTGTTTTTTACTTTTTGGCATTCTTTCAACATCTTGATTGTACCTTACGGTGTCTGTTCCATAATTACTCTGGACTTTTTGGCTTTGTCCTCTCAAAAGATCTCCAGTAGTATAATTCTGTTGCGTTTGTGACTTCCCATCACCCTTTGCTGTAACTTTACTTGAATGCATCTTCTCCACTTGCCTTGCGGTGCTGTGACCCGGTGATCTTTGTGACCCACCTGGGCCTTTTCCTGGTTTAACATTCACAACCTTTCTTTGTGGAGATCTTAAATTAGCTGAATTTATTTGTTGTAATTTTTGAGGTGAATGTTGAGGCGATGAGTGGTATGATCTACCAATGGATGAAGGAGCTCTTGCTCTTTCATGGGTTTGAATATCGTCGTCATCATCAATTTCCCTGATGGAGACATTCTGTCCTAAGAGATATTCAGTATCATCACTGCATATTGAATTATCAGAATGTCCACTGGTATCTGCATCCATGTTTTTCTTCCAACAGAAACATCTGCAAATTTTGAAAGAAAAAGTCACACAAGGCTAAAATTAATAATGGCAAAATGAGCACACTAAGTTAAATTATATATTTGAGGGTTAGTCAATTTTACTTCACACTCATTCAATTCTCAACTCTCTATCTCAACCAAATATGTGACAAGTGTCAACTCAAAACTTTGCATAGGTTATTCAAAGGGTTATGCAGTCAAGAAAGTGTATTGAAAGAGTGAAATGCTTGAGTGATCATGACCAGTACACATTAATTTTACTGATAGGTAATACATATATTGACAAAATATACATACTGTATTTAATTAGCCTTTTAATTTCTATATGCCTTGTCCCAATGTACTTGCTAGTGAGGCATCTAATCAAACCACGTACAACAGCCATTTACAATGATTAATTTTATCCATAACAAAATCCCTAGGATCGATTTCAATATAATTGTATCAATAACACCTTGTTGCATTGACACTGAGCTTAGTTTTGCACCAGCATTGACAATTAACAGCAATTTGAAAAGAAATTTGCATATGCATCAATTGCTGTCTAGCAATGAACTGCGAAGCAATTGTCTGCATTCCAGTGTCCTGAAGAAATCATAATCATATCTTCATGCATAACAATGGACTGTAGACAAAGAACTAGCTCAAATTGATAATGACTTGGTTAAGAGCCAAAATAATTAAACGTTATTAATTTTTCACTGCATTACACAAACAGTAAACTATTAGAACAAAAGTAGCTCTACATTGAAACTTTCATAAAGAGATGTACAATTCTGAAGCAACTCAATTTCCTGAGCTAACTTTAAATTTATATTTCCAACGTTGATGTTTTGAAAGCGCTCCATATGTCCCCACAGGAATAAGTAAATTGTTCCCTGGCTACGGACGCTACTGAATTATTCATGGAGAGTTAAATATAATACGCCAGCTTGTCAAAGTTTATTTGTTTCTAGTTTAATTTGTGTTGAAATATTAAGCAAGTTTATCTTATCCTTTCTGCTGATTTCTACCTAAACGGTTAACCACAGCACCAAAACAGAGCTCTAAGTCAGCCACTGCATGATCTGACGAAAAAACGTAGAGTTCTACTTCAACTCCCGCGTTTTTGAAATACGATCACCGCGTGATATAACCAGAAGTGCGTAGATTTTGCTTGAGCATGATCGTGTTTTTCGTGAAGCTTAGAATACGAAAACGAGAAAAAACCCTTCAAAACTACAACAAAGAAGTGTCAAAATCTCCCCCTTGTTTAGTTACTTTTTCATTCACCAATTTACACAGAAACTATCCCTTGTTCAACAATCGGTCTATGAGCGGTGTAAGGTAAGCTGCTCTTCACCGCAGCTGAAATATGATACAACAATTCGATTAGGTGTTCGATTCAACTGGTAATCGTGTGAAGTAGTTGCGATCAGTTCCTGAATCAAGTTTTCGATTTATCATTCTAGAATATTTCGATCACGAATGAAACGTACATACCTAGCTTCTCAAGCAAGCTATTTACTTTCCAAGTGAATTAGCATGTTAGCGCTAATTGAAGCAGAAAAGACCACCAAGTCAAAATCTACACAAACTTCTATCAAGAAAACAGCACCCAACTTGTGTACATATACCTGAAAAGGCAGATCATTGCAGTTATATAAAGTAGACTTACCAAACTGTTTCGTCGCACAACTTGTACGGAATCGTTTGTTCCGCTGTTCAACGGCCAAGTGTTATTCAAAGAAGTTTGAAGAGTGTAAACGTTCTTGTTTCCACGTCCCGTTCGAAGACAAGCTCTTGAGCGCGGGACAGATGTTTGAACAAAGAACGATGCAACTCACCACAGAGAAGGCATATCAAGCACAGTGGGTGTCTATGATCAAGCTTTCTGTGGTCGATTGAACAAGCAATTTCTTAAAGAAGGGTAATTCCAACTATTTTTCAAATCCAGCGAAAATGCCCGCCACGATCGATCGACCAGATTCGTTGACATCGAAGCTGTCAGAATCAATCAGGTTTGAAACTATGGGCAAGAGCCCTGGGGATGAGAATAATTTTCCTCAGTAGAGAGGGGAGGGAAGCGGAATTTGAGCTGTGCAGCCAAGCCTTCACTGTGGACGCACTTCATTTGCAAGCGAGTTCTACTTCATTTTAAAGTACTCGCATTCATTTATGATCGCTCACATCATTTCTCGCGGACTGTTATTTTAGTGGTCGTTTCGCTTCACCATGTCAACAGACGAAGCGCCAGAAGCGGAGGATGACAGTCAAATTCCAAGAACCAATCAAGACGGTTACGCAAACGAGAACGACATGGTCGCAAACGGAGCTGTCGTACAGAACGGAGCTGTTGTTAGAGAGATGAGAGGAAATGAGCGGGCTTACATAACGGTGTTTGTTTTATTTGTCATCAACCTTCTGAATTATATGGACCGACAGACTATAGCAGGTACGAATAGCTATTTTCAACCAACAAATCCGCAGAGAATCTTGAAAACAGCTAAGCTAGGAAATTTATTTCCTAAATGGGTCGTCAAGCCCCCATTGATACTTCAGTCTCCCGTCCAACTCATGATATGTTGTCTCAAATCTCTGAGCTTTAAAACTATCACTTGCCGATGTTTTTTCTGATGAAATATGTCGGAAAATAAATACGGTTAGAAAATGAAAGAGGCTTGGATCTTTCCAAGCAAATAGATCTCCATTTACCTAAGAGACATGGACATGATGGAGGTCTCTATGACAGTGGCTGATATCGGATTTCAATTAGGGAGACAAGTACATCCGGTCAAGATTAGGGACACCTTGTGTAGCATAACAAAATTGTACAGTACAACTTTAAAGTACTGCTAAGTAGTGATCATCTGTGGGCAGTGAATGGTCTCACACTTACCTACAGTTGATTGCTCTCTGTCCCATGCTTGCTTTTAGAACAATAGTATTATTATCGAATAGCACCACAGGGACAAACAGTTCATTAAAAGCTCATTAAAATTTGAATGATGAAATTCTATGGTTTCACAATGACTTAAAAATTATGACCACATCATTTGGCACAAGGTTTGACTTTCAGGTCAATATAAGTGCTTGTTTGTCCTCAGCATAGGGGGGTACCAAAAGGAGGGGGGAGAGAGAGAGAGTTGTGATTCCATATCATGTACAAAATAATTTTTATCAAAATTCACACATCACACATACTTTTAAATACTTTTAGCAATGCTTTTTTAAATTTTTTTTTATTTTTATTTCTTTTATTTATTGCCACACACTTATAATATTTACAATACATATACGTACATTAATTACAATAATTATAATCTGCTTATACTATGTTTCTAGAACTGTACTGACTGTAATGTAACTTTTGGGCAATATGTAGATAGGCATTAGACAAGTATTGTAATGAAGTACTTTTAGCAATGCTTTCTTTTTCATAAATTCACAGGTCACTTAAGTTTATTTAGTTGCTTTTTATGTGTCACATGCTAATTTTTGTCCTTACAATGTGTCACGCTCAAACCCTTTGCCACCCTGAGATAGAGCTCCAATCTTATCTATGTAAACAGCAGAATGGCTACTTTGTCCAGTTGTCAGAAACTGTTTTAACTTTGTACATTTTTTCATATCAGGACTTTTAAATGACATCCAGAAATACTTTGGTATACAAAATAACAACTCAGCAGCAGGTCTACTTCAGACAGTCTTCATCTGTAGCTACATGGTTCTCGCCCCTGTCTTTGGCTACCTGGGAGATCGGTACAGGAGGAAGTATCTCATGGCAGCTGGGATATTAATCTGGTCTGGAACCGTTTTTCTCAGCACTTTGCTGAACAAAGATGTAAGTACTTAAATCACTATCTGATAAGTGTTGTTTACTTACATGTGCAATAACATTACGAAATATTTCACTTGGTTCTGCATCTTGCAACATTCTTATATACACTGTATTTTATCAAGTCCTGTTTGGAAAATGGCAAGTCAAGGATAAAATCCACCAGGTGGAATGCAAAATCTGCTGGCGCTAGGGCTGTTAGACATGACTATCTTTGTTCATTAAGTGCTGTTACTTACATATGCAAATACTGCACCACACACAGTCATACTAGCCAATATGTCTTTCCTTGTTAATTGCAGTTGCATGTAAATGTTGGTTACATGCACATTTTGCATCGGGCTGAAGAGCTTATCTTGGTTTCAGTAGCATGAAGGGTTTTAGGAGCGCTTCTACTCCTCCTTGGATAGATGAGATGCGAGTGCAGTACATCACATGATTACCAACCAGCCTTTAATGTGTAGAGATGATTTAGACACCTGAGTGAAGGGAAGCAGCAAGAGTAATGTACCTTGCTCAAGGAACACTCAATCCCGGGTCCAACTTCTGCTTACCATAAGGCCACCTTGCTTGTTAAGACTTCAACATGTATGGTGAATTATTAATTTTCTCAGGCCTAATTGCTTGTCATCATCATTGTAGCAGGAAAGGCTGCTATAAATGTAGTGTTTCTGGGAGTTGAGCTAGTGGTCGGCAGTTTTGTTGTGCATTGCTAGCCATCATGGAGTAGCCGTCATGATCCCAGTTGTGGTGGTGTTTTCTCAGCGAATGGCTAGCCTGGAAAATCAGGGTTAATCTTGCAAAATATTTATGGAAATGTTTTCCTCCCGAACAGGCCTTCTGGTGGTTCCTTATCCTTCGTGGTGTAGTTGGAATAGGAGAAGCTAGTTATTCTACAATAGCGCCTACTGTCATAGCTGATCTCTTTACAGGAGACATGAGAACTAGAATGTTGTCTGTCTTCTACTTTGCTATTCCTGTGGGAAGGTAAGAATGGATATGGTAGGTTTCTGCAGGATAGATGATTTTCTGAGGGAGGGTTCTGTCTGAATAATTTACAGTTTGAAGACATGATTGATCATGTTTACAGTTTGTTGTCTGTTCACCACATTGTGGCTGTGATGTTTTTTTTCTGATTGTAGTAGTAGTAGTAGTAAAACTTTATTTAGCCAGGGTGGTCCATTTAGCATTATGGCTGGTATCCAGAGGGGCCCTGGGGGATAAATTAATATTACAATAATAAAAAATTTTCAGATATACATAGTTGAAACATCGCATTTAAGAAGCTAGGAAAGAAAACGTACATTTGTATATATGCTAAAAATGCTGAAAAAGGGTGAGATTTAATAAAAAGCTTGAAGGAAGAAAGCGACTCTGGTCTTTGATTTTTGTTGGTAGAGAGTTAAAAAGCGCTGACCCAGAAAATCTAAAAGCATGCCTACCAAGGCTAAGTTTTGGCTTTGGTAGATAAAGGTCACTTCTCCTATGAGTGTTGTAGTTATGTACATTATAGTTCCTTATAAAATAATTGTATAGACACTGAGGTACTAAAACATGTAAACATTAAAAAACTAAGAGTCGCTTGGCTTTGCAGATGCATGTAGGTTTGTTACAAGATTGTTCACACGGTTGAAATCATGCAAAAAATGATTGCATGATGGAAGTAATTCCAGAAAACATCAAGAGTCAGTGAAGTTAAGTTACCTAATACCCATACAAAATAGACCTACATGCACTGTTAGGTCAAATTAATAAAGCTTACTTGTAAGATACATATAGTAAGGAGGAATTCCTAAATCTGGTCATGATTCATAATATTATCCAACTGATATTATTATAATACCTAGTTGTACTCTGGTAATTTGAACTTGGTGAGTATTTTGAATTCCCTGATATTTCAAACTCCAAACCATTTCCTTTGGACTTGCCATTCAGTCATCTACTATCCGCTATTTCAAACTCCCACTATTTTGGTCTTGTTTTCATTTCCCTTAAGAGTTTGAAGTACAGTTCAACTGTACATTAGTTAAATTATAATATAATTATCATAGTGATTATGGTGTGTTTGTAGTGATGTAGTTACATGAAGCAATGGTGAGTTTTTTGTGAACTGTTTTCATTTATTTTTCTCAGTGGACTTGGTTATATAGTCGGAACTGAAGTTGCCAAATTGTTGGGGGCGTGGCAGTGGGGACTACGTGTAAGTATTCTCATGGTACTAAATAAATATAAAAAAGTAAAGTCTGCATACTAGCCAAGTGGCCCATCAGGCCGGCACTTATCTCTGGTTTCTGTAGCATGAAGTGGCTAAGAGTATTTCTACCCCTCCCCTTGGATGGGATGCTAGTCCATTGCAGGGTTACCCCTAGCATTAAATTCACCAGTACCCATTTATACACCTGGGTTAAGAGAACCTCTGTGAGAGTGAAGTGTCTTGCCTAAGAATGAAACACAATGTCCCTGGCCAGGGCTCCAACCTGGACTGCTCAATCTGGACATGAGCACACTAACCACACGGTCACTGCATCTCTAAACAAGTAAACATTATATCATTGTTAAAACTTCCTGTGTGAACACCACACATAAGCGACTACAGTGTGTACTTGTCCAAAGTACCAAATTAAGGTCCAATGTGATCAGACCTCTCAAATATAAGTCACCACATGCTGGAAATGAGCTCAGGTCATCGCCTATGGGACAATCATATTGTTATGTATAAAAAAAGCTAGCAGTCAGTTCTGTGGCTGCAAGAAAGTGGTTGGTGCAGAATTTGCCATCATTGTAGATTATGAAAGTAATGATAACTACTTAATAACCGAGAGTGAGGTCGTTATGGGAAAATCTCAAACTGAGGTCTTGCCGTATTGACCGAGCGATAGCGAGGTCAATGCGGTAGGCCGAGGTTTGAGATTTTCCCGTAACAACCAAACAGTCGAGGTTATTAAGTTGTTTATTACATGGCTCACGAATTAAAGAAAACAAAATTATTCGAGCAGAAGTCGTCAATTTACATCTGGCGATGCGCGTGTTTACCGATTCATTCATCGTCTCAAACCCAGGGCAAAACCACACAGTCAGTGAACTTCACTACTGTACTTCTTTACGGGAAAAATGATTGTCACAGCCCTCAAAAAAGTATTTTAGTATCGTGGAGCCACAACTTGATGAGGGAGTTTTTCCAACTTTTGTGGCGAAACATCAACGCATATAGAAAAGACAGAAAGTGCTTCGAAATGGTCCAAACCAACGGTCTTTTGGTGAAAGAAAATACTAATGCTTCAGAATGCACTGCTCAGAATAAGTCGATCTTCGCATTCGCTTTCGACAACTGAACATATCTTGGCCTTCTTCATTCTGGGACTTATGAATGAACTTTTCAAGCCTTGTTAGCGTCTGAAACTTCCTGCAGGTATCAGAAACACTGCTACCGACAGAAACCGCCCGATTGTTTACATCTGATGATCCTGGAAGCTGATTTACACTTGCTTGTGTTGAAGCGAGGGAATCTATTTGATGAAAACTGAAACGAAGTTCAATATTTCGGTAATTATTGTGACTAAGATGATAACTTATAAGTTTCTTCGTGGTTTTCTGCTCAGGATACATGACA
Organism: Orbicella franksi; assembly: GCF_964199315.1. Classification (NCBI taxonomy): domain Eukaryota; kingdom Metazoa; phylum Cnidaria; class Anthozoa; order Scleractinia; family Merulinidae; genus Orbicella; species Orbicella franksi. Next base: position 7,855,206 of record NC_138156.1, on the reverse strand, counting down.
CATCTGCCGATGGTGTTTTTCACTTAGTGATTTTAGCTTTACTCAACACTCGGCAAACTTTGATTGTTTTTCATTAGTACTCGCCAAGGTTACCGGTAAGTCAAAAATGACTTCTATATAAATTTTATTATGGAAAAATCCTTAAACTTTTAGCTACTCGGAATTAAATTTACTTCTCTTACTGTTGTTAATTGGCTTTCATTGTTTCAATACGCTTGAATTTTCCGAGCCGGGCTCTTCCTAATTTGCATAATCCGTAATCGGCCCGTGGGCATTACGGCTGCATAATGACCGCTCAGATCTCGCTCTTAGCCAATCAGAGCGCGTGTTATATCGGCCACAAGCCAAAGCCATATAATAATAATAATTAACAACTGCCTCACAAAGTGTGCCTGAGACATTCAGGAGCTTCCACCATAGGCAGCCAGCTCCTAGATTGAGACCGCTCTCATGATTGGCAAATCCTGACAACCTAGGCACAAACCTCCACATGGAAGGGAAAAAAGCAGGTACCCATCTCACTGATAAAAACAGTGTAAAGAGATGGAGGGACATGGGAGAAGAAACAACCTCTGAGAAGCCCATGCTTGAAACTCTAATGCTCATTGAAAATGCTGACTCAGCGCAAAAACTACTACAACTCCCCGTGGTCCAAGAACACGTAGAATCCTGGCACATGTGCAGATCTAAATGCCACTGACTGCTAAAAGGCAATAGTTGCGCTCCTTGTTGTTAACTGTGATAAATTGCATTTAACTGCATTAAAACAAACCTAAATTTTTATTCAAAGTGAAAATTAATTTACTTCACTAAAGACTGTAAAATTGTTCACAGAATTACTTGGCCTTGATGGTGTTTTTCTTTCTCTTAGGTAACTCCCATCATTGGTGCAGTGTGTGTGATTCTGTGTCTTTTTGTAGTCCATGAACCAAGGCGAGGTGCCATAGAAAGGGGAGAAAACCCTAATGCTGTTTCAGCTTCAGTTGTCCATCACACAAGCAGTTGGTGGGCTGACCTCAAGTACCTAACAACAGTGTAAGTGCTTGAGTTACTAGTCCTAGATTTAAGAAATCCAAAACATTCTCTGTGTTTCCATTGAGTTATGTGGAAGTGTGGGAAAAAAAAAAGAATATGCCACAGGCAAGTGTTTCAACAGCTTTTTCAAGTTTTTCTGTACTTTCTCAAGGGTTCAGTAATTCAGTCCAAACACAGATAAAATGTTTTCATTTCCTTTTAAACAACACTGCAAAAAAAAAAAAAGAAAGTACTTGAACTTGTTTATTCAAAATGCAAATTCTGTTTGCTTGCACCATCATTATGTCACCAGCCCAGAGAAGTACAGTTTCTTAACACAGTCTTTGTTACAGGGTGTTGAATTCAAAGTATATTGAAGACTGGAATATAATCATTCCTGTAGTTATTTGAAACCTATATTTCCTTGAACCTGTTGCTTGTCTTAACAAGTAACAAGAAATGATTTTTGTAGGTCCTGGCAGACCACTGGGAGAAAATGTTAAGCCTCTTTCCTTACATAAGCTTTACGTTTGTGGGTTAACCATTCTACTCATGGCCTTTTCAACACTGTGTCAAAAATAAGAATGATTCAGGACTTGTACAAATTGTTATGTACTCTAGGTTAGGTTGTGGAAGGCCAGCAATGGCAGACAACAACTTATTTCTATTTAATGCTGATGTTACGTGGCTGCCTGGCTCCATTAGCCCCTATGGTTATTCCAGGCAGCTAGTACTCAAATAATATTTTAATATTTTCATTGAAATTGTAATTTTTTCTTTAGCAAGAATGAGTACAAATAAAGATTGATTATTATTATTACTTATTACCAGTACCACATAATAAAATCATTCTCAAGCTATTGTCCACCTGTCTTGTTTCTCAGCCTATGGAAAATAAGCATTCTTGTGTTGTTATTTTTCCTGGAAAAACAATGTGTAGAAATACTTTATATTTGTTCTGTTTTATTTTAACAGGAAAAGCTTTATTTGGCTTGATCTGGGTTTTACTTGTGTGTCGTTTGTGACAGGTGCCCTGGCATTTTGGGCACCAAAATTCTTACTCTATGCAAGCAAAGCTCAAGGACTTAGTAATGCAACTGAATCAGAGTGAGCAGTACAATATACTTTCTATTATATAGTTTGAATTCATGTAATTATTTGAAACCCTTTTTCTCAAACCTGTTCCTTCTCTTGCTGTGTAACAACAAAAATTATCATAGTTCCTGTCAGACTACACCAGATTGAAACTTACTAGAACTGACAATGACTGCTGACAAACTTAACACTAGTCTCTCTGCCAATATCATCATGGCTAAAATGAACAATCACTTTCAACGGACCAGACTTCTAACACCATCTACTGACTAACACTATGCATTTAACTCTGAAGATGACTTCAGCTCAGGTTGTTGAAACAAAAGTTACCAACAACAGTCCCTTTCAGAATTAACCTCACCCGGACAATCACATAAGACGAACTATAGTAACTGTTTGGATTCTTCACAAGCTTTACCTAACTTAAAAGCTCTACTTTTTCAGAGTATAGGACATACAAAAGCATGTTTTATTGCTTTATGCACAGTAAATCTGTATCATGAAGCATATAAAGAAGCCAAGTTTTAAATGTATTATACTGCTATAAAGCACTTGCCAGAAAATTTGAAGAAACTCAATGAATGTAGAACACACTTGCTCCTGTTTCCTAAATTTCGCTTCTTCTCAAATTTCCATCATGATTGTTAATTTATAGTGATTTGTCTCATGAGTTTGCACTAATGTACTCTTAAAAATGCATGGCTAGATTTGTTAACTATCTTGTGGGACGTCAGCTGCATTTCATTTGTCATTAATAACATTATAAAATTAACTGCTGTAGGTCTTTTTTATTCAGGGGGGGGGGGTGGTGGTGGTGCTAGATTAATAGACAGGTAAATGTTTGGCATGTTCTAAAGAATATTTGCCCTCTTGACCATTAATGTTCTGTGCACCCATTATCTGGTCACATAGGTCTGGTCATATTAACATTATGACATGATTATTACACAAAGAAAATAATAACTACTGAGAAATAGTTAAAGCAAAACTGTTGATTCCTTGTTTCTGTTTTCCTCGAGTGCCGTACCCCCACTAATAATCTCAACCCCCATCCCCCCTCCCACTCTCATCTAGATTGCCATCCAGATGAAGTTAGCATGAACGATGACCATTGTACTGAAAGGGAAAATTGTTTTTTTTTCCTTTAAAATTCAAGCATAAGTCTCAAGGTTGGCGGAATCACTTGTGCAGCTGGAATAGTGGGTGTGTGGCTGGGTGCCGAGATAGCTTGGAGATGCAGAGTGCGAAACAGAAAAGCTGATGCTCTTGTGTGTGCTGTTGCATTGCTTGGTTCTGCACCTTTTCTCTATGGCAGTCTTGTGTTAGCATCTATAAACATCAAAGTCACATATGTAAGTATTGATTCAACAGCTGTCAGTTTGACTTAGATTCCATTTATGTTGGCTTAGAAAATTGAATGCAGTAAATAATTGAATGCTTTAGCCAGTCAAAATCGAGTAACAGAACTTAATGTATTTTGTTACTTATTAAGAGTGTTCAATAATAACCTCCTTTAAGTGCATGGCTCAAGAGACTTAATTGAATGTGAATTAATGTTGGCACTTCTCAATTTAACTGCAGGCTCTTATATTCTTTGGTGAAGTGTTACTTTTTATGAACTGGGCACCAGTAGGAGATATGGTTCTGGTAAGGCAAATTAAATGGAAACTAAATGAGTGTCAGGATTTAACAGCTAATCAAAATAATTTTGTTACTGACCTACAATGTACTAGTTTTTATTAGATGGGAAAAAGTAACCAACTGAGAGCCCTTTTTAATGGATTATGTGTTGTCACAACTATAAGAGTTAGTGGCAGGGAACAAAAGTTAAAATGTTTCCTGGCATCAGAATCAAATGTTGGCTTAAACTAAAGGCTTTTTTAAAAAAAAAAAAAAAAAAAAAAAAAAAAACATTCATGTGATGTTATGTAGCCATGTTATGTCCCTCAACAGGCTGACCTCTTCTTACTAGCAAATTGTCCACCCAGCAAACTGGTGATGTTGAAAAGCCTGACAATGTATAGTTTGGATTAAAAATGCTTAGAATTGCAAAATTAATCAATAAATAACATCAGTTGGTTTTTGAGAAAAGGATTCAGAACTAATGAGCGAGACATACAGTATGCTTGATTTAGCTGTCAATAATTGTTTGAAATACCTCAAAACAACCGCGAGGGTAAAACTGAAGATCTACTGTTTATCAGAACCGGTAATAATATTTATTTATTAATATATACGTAAAAAAATTACTCGGTTCTGATTGGCTGAGAGCAGTGCAGTTCAAGTGTAACACCAGTGCAAAATGTGTAACACCAGTGCAAAAAGTGTAACACCAGTGCAACAAGTGTAACACCAGTGCAAATTACACATCGTAATTCTGGATTGTGATTGGCTGAAAGACAATAGGAGATTTTCTAAGCAAATGATATCACGTAAAACGATGAAGAATATTTTGTGCAGAAACTTTGAAAAAGTTTTCTCGAATGAGAAAAAAATGCCTTTAAGAAAGATCTTCTGTCACTTCCTCCACGCGAATTTTTTCATGTTTATATTATTAATAAGTAATCATATGGTTTTTCTCGTTTAATTTGGAATTAATTTGCACTTGTGAGTTTTTCAAAAAGCTGAAATTGCACAAGCCGCTTCGGCGAGTGCAATTTCAGCTTTTGGAAAAACTCACTCATGCAAATTAATTCCAAATTGAACTCGAAACCCTATGATTACCTATACAAATATTATGTTATTATTTGTAGTACTTTAACTTATAATGTTACTTTGTAAACTCTTATAGGATCATAATGAGTGGAATGGTGATGGCAGAAAGTGAAATAAATGTTGAAAATTTCATTTTCTGAGTAATTTGACTTTCATGCACCTCATTAAATTTCACTTTCCTTCAAGTCACAGTTCCACTTGTCATAATTTATGTTCACCACTTCGACATGATTAAAATGTGAGCTTTGTAGTTAGCAGGGCATGTGTCACATAAGAAGCTGGTTTATGATCTTACTTACCACAAGTCTCCCATAGCTCAGTGTTTAGAGTGTCCAAGGTCATGGATTTGTCTCCTTTTGGGAGCTTGGAAAATTCTGTTATGGGTCCTCTTCTCCATTTATTTCTCTAAAATGATCTTTTGTTTGTAGTATACAATCATTCCTTCACGTCGTTCCACTGCCGAAGCTGTTCAGATTCTTTTCTCGCACTTACTTGGTGATGCTGGCAGTCCATGGCTAGTTGGTGAAGTAAGAGTCAACCATTGTTCCTGTTTCCTTTACTGCGTAGTTTTAACACAAAAATTCTTGAACATCATTAAATGACAAAAATTCAGTAATCATTCAAGGGGCAGGTAAAAGGCAATTGAAACTCATTGATGAGCTTGGTAAAAGAGCATCAGAGATGGTGGTGCCAGACAAGACACAAGCACTGGGCACAACATGCATATATCTGTTGCACACTTGAGAGTGGCAACCACCAGGCACTGTTACACTGAAAGATCAGTAGAGATACCTACCAACCCACATGCTTGCCACAACTAACAGTAAGAAGGGGGCGAGGCAGCAAAGAACACAAAAATTATATAAGCCCTACAAAGCCCCATATACCTAATGGCACATGACCGCTCTGAAATGCCGCACACCAGCATTGGCTCAAGTATAATGCAGTTTACTCAACAGTAACTACCAGCATTATGATTATCATAACAAAGAACCAGTGTCATAATTCCAGAAGTTCCAGTTAAGGTGTTTTATTCCAAATTATGGTGAGATAATTCGTCAACCCAATGCTGTCTTTGGGAGTACATAAATTGTTAAGTCAAACTGAGTTGCGTGTATTAATTTTACTGTTGCTAGTTTTAGAGGCTGAATTTAGGTTTTTATTCCTACAGATTTCGGATCAAATTCGAGGCTCAAGAGTAAGCGACACAGATCGTGCAAGAAGCATGGAGTATTCTCTTCTAATGACTACGTTTATTTCTGTCCTGGGAGGACTCTGTTTCATAATATGCTCATGGTATTTGGTCAAAGATCGTGACGCAGCAGAGGAGTATACTCGAGCAAACGAAGATGATAGTTCCTTGTTAGGATCAATCGCAGCTGATACTTACCTTGCAAATGGTGACGAAAACCAGGTGTTGAGAAATGACGAAGATTTTCATGATGAAAGAGATGCATTGATAGTTCCTGTGGATGTCCATGGTGCTCTGCCAGCTCATGAAAAACAAAACAGTCATCCAGTTATCTAAGTACCTGGTAACTTTGAAATTAGTGATATTAAATTTTTTTGACATATTTTCTACCATTTTTGTCTCATACGTTGTTCAAGCGAGCATAAATTCATGCCAGTGGAGTGGTAAATGTGTCTCCCTCAGTTTGAAAATGGTTGATGTCTATCATGAATTTTAACTGTTGCATGTGTCTTGTTCCTGTTTAAATCAATGAACATTGTCAATCAAAAGGATTTTGGGTTAGAAGAGATCTATTTGTGGCAGAGAAAATGCAAATTAAAATTTGTAAAAATAAAAGTTTGAGAAGATGTTAGTTGTGAGTATCACACAAACCACTCTTTCAAGGTTACCTAAAGTTACATGTAAAGGCATTTTTTTTTTCAAGGAATAGCTTATTAAATTCATTAATTCTAAATAGGCTGAGATAGGGTATAAATGTAAGTGGTACATTTTGTTTCTACTACAGTAGACGTGAAGTTAGTGAGGATAGTTTTGTGACCATGTTTTGCTGCTAGTTTGCAAGAAGCTCAACCACAAAGGGATGGTTCCATCCACATCACCTGAGTATGGTGCAAAATACTACTTTGTGCTTTTGAAGTCCTGACATGTTGTGGAATCAACTGTCCTGCGCACCGCCCATGCTCCAAAATCTCATAAAGCTAAACCTTAGCAATTGATTCAGAAAAAGCATGACTTGTCTTTGTTTCAAAAATGTATTATTATATTATTTAGGAAACGTGAGCCCAAATTATCTGTAAATGTGGTGAAAATGCACAAGTTTGTCTTCTGTGTTTGCCTTCATGGTTGACTGACTACTGGGTGTGAAAAAGGCTGGGCCAGGTCCCTTTTATAACAGAACTTTTTGTGAAAATCCATTGTTGTCTGAGTAAAGTTGAAACATTGTTTACTCCCAACTAAACTTTGGCATGTAACAACACATTCAGTGCAAAACATGTGAAGTGAAATGGTGTTGTTTTTGTCACCATGGTTACCATGTGCACACTGTGGTGCATTTCCTTGGGAAGCTTGTGACATGCCCTGACAACAACAGAGTTTCAAATGTTTCCAAATGCAAAATCGTGTCATGAAATGCCTCTCACATCACCAGGTAAAGTTTATGATAGTATAATAAAATCAATGTAGAAGGCTATTAATCATTTTTTTAAAAAAATAATCTTTGGTTATTGCATTCGTGGCAAGTGGTACTATTAACACTTAGCAAGTAAACAGAACTTTTATATGACCATGACAGATGTGATAGAAAATCAACTTTATTGAGCATTTGAACAGAAATCCCCATACTTTGTATAGACTCGGCTAATAATATTACTTCTACCATGAACAAAGAGAAAAATAATTATTATTCATAAAAATATACTGTGAATGTTTTATTTGAGCTCAAAGTGATGGAGCATTTTGTTTTCAGAAATATCAAAAAGAGTACAATTTCTATCTTGGAATGATTTGTGTGGCTGGTGATGTAATTCTAGTGATCTGAAGGAAATATTCCAAATGTTCCATGATTATATATAAACAATTATAGCTCCCATTTGGTGCAGAAATGTGCTTGAATATTTGTCTGCGGACATTATCTGTTCCAAGAAGCAAACAGTTTTCCGGGAGCATAGCTTGAGGAAAACTGTGAGCTTTGCGGAACAGATAATGTCCAAGGACAAATATCTGAACACATTTTTGTGCCAAATGGAGACTAGGGTCAGTGTTTACTATCCTTCACATATTTTTTGCAACACGCACATATCACTCAGATATTTCCCGGTTTTAGCTGGGCGTATTCGGTCACGTGATGCGTTTAGACCATCTGCGTGCGAGCAAAAGATATTTGATGGGTTATAATAAATGTAATTTATTATTTTTATTAGCTTTCAACATCTTTCCTCAAAAATTTTTTATCACTCTGAGTTCAAGAAAAATCATCCACTGTCTTTAAAATAATATTTACAAAATCAATCAAGGCATCTCAATTTTGTAACATGACTGTACAGTGCACTGTAATTACTGGTAGTAGTTCAAAATGTGAAATCAAATATTTTCCAATGACCATCATTAAAAATTAAAATTATTTATCAATGGTGAAAAGTATGACTGGTGTGGTTTCAAGATGATTTATTTTTACTGTTTTGTAGACTTTCGTTTCCTTAGCAGCTTCAACCAAGGATGGTTGATAAAGGAGAGTCTGCATTTGGTTGTTTGGAAGCTGGCTAGGAATAATCTAGGATTAAAAGAAACTACCAGTAATCAAAGTTCTTTTTTTCTTCTGTATACAGGGCAAAAATGACACGAACAGAAAATCTTACTGAAAGTTGCAACTCATTTAGAAATTCATCCTAATGCAGGATTAGCATCATGGTTAAAAATATATTGACCAGATAGATCTTTTTTCAGTTGTTATTTAGTGTAGTGGGATTGTTTTAAAATTAAGTGTTACCCACTGTAAGTACATTCCCAATGTGCAGTTCCAGACAACAACCTTACTCCCCCCCAAAGAAGGGATTGGAATTTCCTGGGGGGTGGTGGGGGGGGGGGGAAGTTGTAAGAACAAAACAATTAAAGTAATGTATGAGGCTTAATTGAAATTTCCAGAGGTGTTGGGGGGTGGGTCTTAAAAAAGATCTATGGATATTTTCTGGAACTACACAATTAATGTTTAGCCGGAATGGCTGGGTAGGTTGAATTTGTTTGTAGAACAGGGTACTCTTGGATACCCATTATGGATGTTTTTGTGTAAAGATCTGTAGTTTTCAAATCCCCTGTGCTTCCAGGAGAACTGAAAGTTGTAAGAAACACATATTTTCCAGTTGACTATGATGTGACCCACCATTGCTAAAATGCTAACCAATGGTTGATCAACAAAATGTTTCCCACAACAATATACATTGTAAATGTGTAAGGAAATGTTTCTGGTTCCTTGAGTAGAGCTCTGCCTTGTGAATGTCTTCATTCTGCAAGGCTAATCTCTAACACTTCCTTGTGATATTGACCAATTTATTTGCTTTTGCTTTTCTGTTCATTTAACCAAGATCCTCTTCATCATCCTCATCAACTTCTTCATCTGGAGCACACTGGAGAATCATCAAAATAAAAAGAAGTACGAAATTTAGGATGTATAAAGTATTGCTATTCAAATTTAGGTGCCATTTATGCGAAGGATCTATTGTTTTCTGTAAAAGCATGACTGTGGGCAGATTGACTTATGGCAGTGCATGTATGATACCTTTGACATGAGAGAGGGAACAGGAAAATTAGGCAAAATCAAAATGGACAGCATTACAACAGTGACAGTTTTAATGTTTTTTGGATCTGTTTCAAAGTCCTTTTATAAAACTTTAGTGACAATAGAGCCTTGAACTTTTGTCAAGAAAGATATTGCCTGTTTCAACTTTGTCACATCCCCACAAGGAGAACTTAGCTGTCTGTGAATGGAATTAGAATGTTTGAACTTGCAGACCTTTTAAACAAGTTAAAACCCAAGAAAATGCTCGTTATAAACTAAGGATTATCTAACAATGTTTCGTCAAAATTCTCCAAGGCATCATTGAAAGAAATACAAGAAAAATTGAGTGAAGAAATGGTGTTAATAAAAACTTCTCAATTTTGATATCATTGAAAATGTCCATAACAAGAAACGAACCAGGTATTCCACAAAGCAGACCTGCCCATCTTCATTTATGATCATGTACTGCAGTGAGAGGAATCCTCTACCATCCATCCTGATGGAAATTTTGCTGGACAGCTGCAGTGCCTTAGTAGATGGCTTCAGAAGGCTGATCCTATACCTAGGTGCAGAGAGATTAATTTTGTAATTAATTTTTTTTTATTAATTGGAAGGATGTTTGGCCTTTGAAAACTTTTATTTTACTCAGTGCAATGACCTTTGCCTAGGTATATTACAACTGTAACGCCCAATTCAATGGCTAAACTAGTCATGAAGTAGGACTGAAGTCTGTCTTTTAGTTGAGGCTCTCTCACTACACCTTAGTAATCTTGCTCTAGTGCAAAATAATGTATACCAAGTGTCTCCTAAGTTTGTGTAGTTACATGTTACAAGGCGTACATGTATCGAATTTCTTTAACATACCTGTTTGTCTGAGTCTGTTGACACTCAAATGACTCCACCATGTCAGAATCTTTTGGAAAATCGGACTGCAACATTAGAATCAATTTGGATGCTTTAATACTTTCACAAGACCAAATATGCCAAATTGTGTGGACTGTCTTTCCCTACAGCTTAGTCCTAAGTGGTGTCGAGACTGGCATCCTATTTTCTCCTCTGTATACTGCTAGGGTTATCACTCCTAACTTGGTATTCTCTTTGGCACCACACATACATGGAAGCAGGCTTACCAATAGTAGCTGGCTGCTAGGAAAAATCCTTGGGGGGGAACACCCAAATGAAAAGGTCAGGGATGCTCATCGGAAAATTTAAATTAAACCCCTAAAGGAGACCAATTTGGGCATGGCAGGAGCTTTATTTGACCCCTAAAAGATAGCTCTGAAAAGGCTCAATTTACCAGCCACTACTTAGGATAGGAGCTCACGCCTTGATGCGCTAGTATACTGAACTCAAGACCGGCAGAAATCGAGCCTTAAAATGGAAATAAGAATTGTTTTATTTTAATTTCTTCAAGTGCACCCTGAAAGATACTTTGACAGCTAAAAATAGTGGCATTTCATCATGAGCTCGCTAAGTGAGATCAGAATCCTTGATTTACACCCCTAGGGCAGACAGTAATCATTTCTGACCTTTTACAGTGGGAGTGTTACTCTGGTTCTTTAGAAAATATTAAGCCAGCCACCTTAGAATCCATCCTAAGTGGGAGTATTTCAGAGTTCTATACATGTAGCAACACTGGAACTGACTGTAAAATCAAATTATTGTAAACTTACATGGATGCTGCCAGCATGGCCGAAGGTTGACAGCCTAAAGTACGGGTTATCTGGTGACATCAGGATTTGTAACACTTCACTTGTCATGTCCAGTTCACTGAAGGCTTCCTTTAAACACTCTGACTGCAATATGAAAAGTAACATTTTGGTTTACAATTCAAGAACTTAGAGTAGTATTGACATCACTCAGTCTTCTACACACCTCCTCATTTATTGATAGCGAGTTGTATCATAACATAGTGAAGTAGCATTGGAACCATGAGGTACTTTGCTGTATAAATCTCAGTTTGACTAGCTACTTGCTAGGTTGAACAAGTTTTTATGAAACTTGCAATCAATAACTAAGTAAAGAAACTTAATATGTTGATCAATATGTTTTTATTCCAAACCAGAAGGACCAAGCATAACTTGGACCTTACACAATACGAATGTACAAGCAAGTTTGGTCAATCTGTTAGCTACTGGGTTCGTGATCATTGTTTGGACATGGATGCTAAGTGTTTGTAGGAGAATATTTTATGTTTGATGGAGTCTCTTTTGGTTGTTAGCAATCAACACTTCAAATTGATGAAGTCAAGAGACAACCAAAGTAATGTTCAGTTGACTTCACATCTTATCTTACACTACGAAGACCAATAACCACATCTTTCAAGACATGATTGTTATTTAACAAAGTGCTCTCCTTCTTACTTTCATGATAATCTTATTGAGGACCTCTGCACTACTGAAGTCAAAATCCAAAGTTTCATCTGGCTCTTGAGTCTGAATGCTACAATCTGTTAGAACACCTCCTTCCTCTAGCCTTACAAGATACAATCATTAGTGTTTCAATATTGAATATCATCAACTCAGAACCACATATCACAAAACAATGCAATACTCATTCAACACTGGCCCTTGAGTTGTTTTCTACTGTTAGAATGTCTGTGTGACTGGGTGAATAACTGTGAATAATTTTACCAAAAACCATGAATTATTAGCCAGTTAATAGAAATATTTGAGCAATCATGGTTTAGAAATGATAGAGGCTTCCCATAATGAACCAGTATTAATAATACCACCACCAATGCATTGCTATGGTAACACCAACGCCAGTCAAATTTACTAAGTTTTTGAAAAGTTCATTTAATCATTAGTAAATCAGTGCTCAGAACTGGTTAGTCTCACAGAGCTTTGCCAGTAAACTATTTGGCAATCAAATTTGGGATAGTGTGACAAATCAAGGCCAACCTTCTTAAACTGGAAGGGTCTTATTTACCAGCAAGGTACACAGTTAGGATAAAACAAAACTGTATAAAATTATATTTATTTACATGAGGATAAGAGGAGAGCCATATCCTGCATAGCACATCTTCAGAGCAGTACAAGTTCCAGTGTCTTTAGAGGAACCAAAAATATTGAGGCATTCCTGGAAAAAAATAAAGGATGATTACTTATTGTTGAGCTGAATTAATGACCTTGTATAGCATTATTTTGGAACTATTAGGAACCACAACTTGGCCCAAAATATGTCTCAAAAGCTTTTTGTTTTCACCTTCAGTTGATTCTTCACCTATAAGAGTCCTTCAGGAACAAAACTGTTTGATAAATGCATTGACAAAAATACCATTAAGATAAAAAACATCTAATTTTTGTATCCAACTAGTCAAGAATTACGTTGAGAAAACACCATTTATTTAGGTGGCTTGTAAGAACACACAGTTTTTCAAATGTTGGGGCAGATACAGGATTTTAGAACAAGGGGATTTGAGATACGGATTGCCAAAGGCGATCCCCCTGTAGGGGATTCCAGGGGCATCCTCACCTGGAAAATGTTTAAAATTGAAGTCCTCGGAAATGTGTTTTCTGGCATTCTGAGGCCAAGTCACCATGTTATAATGTCTCATTTTTTTAATTTAGAGTTTGGTCACCTCTCAAGATCCGCCCCAGAAATGGAGTGGCAATTTGTCAAAGAGTACTTCATGTATAATATGATATGACATAGCATATCTTTACACTACCTTTGACTTCTTTTCTAACTTGAAGTTTATTAAATTAACTTTTATTACCAGAAGGACATTTAGGTTTATCCTGAAGGTAGCACTCTCCTCTTTGAAAATATATTCCTGGAAGATTCCACTCTGGACAAATGCATTGGCCTGGACACACTTGGCATCTTCAACTGTCACCTTGAGGCCATTGTTACTTACAAAACAGGTGGCTGACTGTTAAGAATAACAAATATTCTTGAAACATTGGCAACAATATAATGTCCACAACTTGACACATTTAGGAGAAAACTTTCAAAAATTGTCAAGGATCCTATTCACAAGGTGCTCGCTCAACTCCAATCCTACTGCACCTTGTTGGTAAAAAACGTGAACCAACTCTATGGCCAGTAATACAGTTTATTTCCCCTCTTGTCCACCTTATGGGAGTAAGAAAGGGTTCAGATTCACTCTGCCTCCGGCCCCTCTTTTTTGAGCAAGATGCGGCCCATCTTTAATTACCCCCAAGTCTCTTTTTGGTACCTCTGGTTCCTTCACATGTAGCAATTCTCCTAGATACTTGATGCTAAAGAAACTGGCAAGTGGTGCCAACACTGGAAAGCTATCTTATTCCACCAGTCCTTCAGATGTAATTTGGAACAAGAGTTGGCGAAAAGCACTTGCCGAGATGATCATGCACATCAAAGTAAAGAGTCTGATCCATCCAATGTGTTGGCCACCATAATCTTTTTTTTTTTTAACCAACTCACAACAGTAGTAGTGTTTACTGTTAGTTTGATGATCTTGGCTAAAATTGGCGAATATATATTTACAATAACCTCCTTTTGGCACAAAAATATGCACAGACATTATTTGTTCTGATTTCCGAGAGCGTAGCTCGAGGAAAACTGTGAGCTTTGAGGAACAGATAATGTCCAAGGGCAAATGTCCTAGCACATTTTTGCACCAAATGGAGGCTATTGTGTTTATTATCCTTCATATCTTTTTCGCAGCAAACGCAGTTTTGAAAATTGGGGAACATTCTCAGATATTCCCCAACTGGGGAATTTTGTTAACATTTTGTTAACAAGGGCACACTGTTACGCTGCTCACTATCTATCACAGAATAGATAGTGAGTAGCGTAACCAATCAGAGAGCGGCATTCGTGATAGAACGCTAGTAGATTTATACTAATGGCTGATATATGATAGAAGTGACTGATGCAATATTTGTGACATGTACATGTAAGTGCATTAAAGCAGCAGGTCTGAAATGGGGGTGAGGGGTGAGAGGTGGAGAGGTGAGGGGTGTTTCCATTATATTTTTTGAGAGCCAACCATACACAGCTAACTGGAGTGCTGTTCAGGCCTCTCGGGCTCCCCCCACCCCGCAACTCCTTTGTTTTAAACCGTCTGTGCAAACTTATCTGAGCTTAACTATGTTCAACATTTATTTTCATCTTTTTCGTAATTAATTTAATTCCTACAGGGCGTCCTAAAGATCGAGCAGCTTAATTATCCTGTATTCCAAAAAGAACCAATGATCAATCCGCTGTTAGCTTTGCAAGCTTACCTCTTTGAAATGTACAGCTTTCAGTATGTTGAGAAGATTCTTCGCGTTGTCCAACTTGGCTACGAGAATGTAACGACTGTCATCGCCACTTTGTTGTGTGAGCCTAGACATTTTATCCAGAGTAACACGTTTCCAAAATGAAATCTTTGAAAACCCCGCGAACGTCAGCCATTTTGTCTTGAAGTGTGCGTGGAAACTGGAACTAGTACCTTTGTAGCCACGCTTTGAGCAGAACAGCTTAGCAGCCTTTCCCGCCAAGAAGGCAAAATGGCGGATTTTTCTCGTCTCTGCTCGCAAAGTTTTATGCTTAAAAATGACCCCGTTATTTAACTGCAAGGGGCTTTGAAGGTGTTCTTGCCATTAATAGCGTTAATATTTAATCAAATGGTACCTGAATATCACTGCGGATAAATTGACTATGGTATGTTTATTGTTGTTTAATATTGTTTATTAAGTTGTACTAGAGCATTCACGGCCAGTTCCAAAGCATTTCCTGCATGAGGCTCTTACAGTTTGCTGCTGATGTTTTCTAAGATTCGTCTGTGTGCTTTGAATGATGATTCAAGTGAGGAAAGTGACCATGAACCCACTCAGGAGAGTGTCAAACAAGCTAAGGTAGGAAATTATGATGATGTTATGATTTCTGACAGCTGTACATGTTACGAACAGAAAATTTATTTTTTTTTTTTGAGGAAAGTGTTGCGTATTTCTTTTAGCTAGGAATATTTGTAAAAGTAAAAAAATCCAAAAATTCTGAAAAGTGGTAATTTACTAAGAGAAATGCGAGCTTATTTTGCATTTTGTACATGCTGTGGTTTAATTTTTACCTCTACTTTAAATATTTCAAACCAGTTTTATTTACCTTTTAGAGGCCGGGGTTCTAAAAGTGAATAGTGTGCACATCACCCACCCCTGCAGTCCCTAACTCTACCTTACCCTACCAGGATCCATATCACCGCCCCCCCCCCCCCCCCACCCTCCATTCATGTGCAAAGGATAGTGTGAAAGACAGGGCTGTTATTACGTTTTGATGCTCCTGATCCCTTGATCTTCACACCTGTAACAAACTTGCTGATTTGTGAGTGAATTATCAGCAGCCAAGTTCATCTGTAAGATGTAGGGCTCATCAGGCTTACTTGCATGCCCCAGGGGGAGGGGGTACTCCCTTTTATGGACTGTATACATGTAAGTATGTGCGTCCCCAGAGGGTATGGTTTTTCAGCCGTTTTGGTCCTAAATATGGTATGGTTTTGTACTCTACACAGTCTTGATATGGGTATGTTTTTAAAAAGAAGCTAATTTTTTATCATTATCGATATGAATATCAACAAAAGCCCTTCAGAAATTATGTTTATGGTAATTTGACATTGGTTTGAACTAGGGAACTAATTACAAGGCAGTTCTGAAACAGGTATTGCTTTAAGGGTCAGGTCATAAATAGGGTGTCAAATTTTTGGTCAGGTCTTGAGTAGGGAAGGGAATATCACAGATTTTGGTCATAAATAGGAGAAGGGTTTTGGGAAGCGTGCACCCCCACTTAATTTTTCTCAGAGTACCCCCTCCCCCCACCCTGGGCTCACATGTAATTGTTATTGGTTACAGTCCATAATGAGAGCCCTACAAGAAATTTTAAACATACCTACGTAATAACGAGGCCATACGGAAAGTTTGTCCTTGCTGGAAATACGTATAATAGTTTTGCTCAGGGGCGTTAGAGAGAGTCACTTGACTCAAAAGCCTCTGGGTCTAAATTTCCTGAAAATAATATCCCTAGCATCCCAAACCACAATAATTGTGATAGAATCTAGCATCTCATTAAAGCTTTGATAACACTTTATTAGGAATCAGAGGCTTTGGAGCTATACAACAAAGGTCTGGCTTTGCAGCAGAAAGGAGATTATGTAGCATCAGAGGAAGCTTATAACCAGTTGTTAAATTCTGCTTTGGTTAAAGAGGTAAGCACTTTAATTTTTAAAATGGTGTTTTAATTCACATTTGTCCCTACAAACATAAGACTGCATGTAATTAGTAACTAAGGTAAAATAATAAAGAGGAGTTGAAGGTAATGGCTAAAACTGTAAGAAAATCTAAAGTACGCAATTTTCATATTAACTAGTTTGTGTATCAGTGCTGATACCCATACTATGGGTATCACATGATCTTTCAAAGGATGCATGTAGAAAGTGCAACAGGGAACTTGTTCATGTTTGTACTGTAATAAACTATGGAAAGGAGGTTTACCTTAAATCGGTGGGCTTCTGTTATCTTTACTATAAGTGGAGGTTTTTCCTTTACATTTAGTTATTATTTCCCAAGTGAAATGCTTACCAAGAACACAAAAGGCATGCAACATGAATGGATGTTTCTTTTAAATAGGCTCCCACACCGGAGGAAGATGCAGGCTTGGTTGAACCTGGTCATGTGCTGAAATATTCAGCATACAAAAATCTGGCTTCACTGGCAGAGAAGAGAGAACAATGGGAGAAGTCAATAGATGCATATCTTCAGGTGAGGGGCCTTGCTTCCTCTTGCTCTTGCCAGCATTCGAATCACTTATGTCCTAGCACCAAGAGTGAACTACTATTAAAATAGCTTTAAAGCGTATCTTGATTAATTGGATGAATCTTTGCATTTTAACCTTCAATGCTCCTCATAAATCCTTAGGACATTAAACAGTGATGAAGACCTGGTACAGATGAAACATGTTGTACAGGCCTTCTCTCAACCACTTTGTAGCCTTAAAATCTTTCATTTATGGTATTTTCTTCATCTTTGACTGCCTGATCCTGTTCCTATGCAGGCTGTTGCCCTAGATGACTCTGATGTGACTGTCTGGTATCATCTTGGAGTAGTGGCTCTGAAGACTTTTGATCTTTGCCTGGCTCGACGCTCGTTTGAAGAGGTTTGTAGTGTCTGTACTAGAAAACTTCGAAAATGATTTTCAAATACTGTATCAGAAATTTATAGATGTTATTAAATAAATAAAACACTTTAATAGCTGACACAATTGTTTAACTAGCCACAAGGGTGTACATATACCTCCTAGGTTAAATCAATTACCTTCAAGGCGAAAGCTTCTGGGCTGCCTTTCTCCACCGAACAATGTTAACAGTAAATGTTAACAGCTGTAGAGACAACCAGCCCATTAGCCCAACTTAGTTCATTAAGTTGACTTAAATTGTTTTTAATCAATTTGCCATCATGTTTTCCACCCCTGTGTAGGGTTTGAAGTGTAATCCAAAGCACTGGCCTTGTTTAGACTTGCTGTGTACTGTGTTGTATGCTGTTGGAGATTATTACAGTAAGTATGTTGAACAGTATTTGGAAGATTTGCTTCATCACATTACCGTACCCAAATTCGCAATTAGCTAGTCAGAAGCTCTGTCTATTGTCCTGATATCCTGTGATACCAAGTCACTGACCTGACATGACTATGATACCATGGTCACTAGGCTGAATTGGCTCATTTGGTCTTGCCATGGGTATTTTGGCTCGACTTTATCTTGCCAAAATAGGAACCATGGCTCATCAACCAAACTCGCCTGGTGTGCCAACGAAGCATACCAGTAAGGTCTGCTCTCTCTCTGTGGATAATCAGTTACTGCTTTTTTCCACAGTTTTGAAACTTGAAATTTTTTTGACAGTTGCTCCAACAATCAGGCAGGGCTTGAAAAATGTGCTGTCTGGTTGTCCAGGACAAGCAGATTTTCCTGCCATGCGAGTAACTTTCATTCACACTTGCCTGATGGACAAAGGCCCAGACAAGTCGTCAGCCAACTAAAAATAAATAAACTAAGTCTTGGCCAGGGTGAGCAAAATTTAAGAACTGCTTTTCTGAATGAGTGGATGAATGAAAGACTTTATTAAAGCGTCAATAGTATTTAGCTTAAAAAAATTAATTGGGGACACTATTTACACAATAAAATATACCTTAGCTAAAGCTAAAACTATTTACAATTTAAATAATAATGTATAAAATAAATTAATAAATAAGTAAATGAAATATATGAACTTAGTCTGAAGGGCAAACTGGAATTCTAATTCTTTTCAGAGGCCTGTAAGGTGTTGCCTATTTATTCAGAGATTAACTTCGAGAGTAAAGAATCTTACCTAAGAATACAACATAAAGGCAATGGCTGATTCAATAAAAATTAGTATTATTGATATAATTATAAATTAATAGTTATTATGAACATTATGGTTTTCTTTAATTACAGCCTGCCTTGTTATGATTTCTAAGGCCTTGGAGAGGGATGAGGAATATTCTAAAGGTACAAAAAATTTTAACCTTAATTACTGCACAATATACAGTATGCATATTAAGTTAAACAATAATTGCAAGTCACCTGGTGTGGATGAATGTTTGGAAGTAAATTTGTAACTCCCTCTTGCCAGGCATAGCTTTGAAGAACCAGATCTTTTCTGAAGAGCCTATGCTCAAGAGAGATTCTCAACACCTAAGGTAAGTGATCCATCCACTCCTTGTATAGTTATGTTTCAAGACAAGACATTAAGGTGCACACTTGGACTTTTCTGTCATAAAGTACATGCAGAACTGTCAGCTGAAAACCAGATCAACATGGAATTAAACCAATAATGTTCGTATTGCAATCCCTCATCATCAAATTTTCTTGAAAGATGGATGGCTGAATTACTGTCCTGGGGGGGGGGGGGGGGACACTACTACATATGGGCTATATAGGTATGTGCCGCTGTGAAGGGTATGGTTTTCAAGCAGTTTACTCTAGGATAGGGTATATAAATCACAGCATTTGGGTCTAGAATAGGGTATCATTTTTCACAAAACTGACTGCTTGATTGAAAATTTTATCTTGAGTAAGGAAACCATGAATAACCACCCAAAAATGTAAAAAAATCAAATTGGCAAGTTCAAATTTTACGCAAATCAGCCTCAACAGTGTTGATAGTACCCCTAAGTACCCCCACCCCGATTACTGTTTGGTTTCAGAAAATATTCATATCAATCCAACAGAAGGTCATCAGAAATTTTGAGGGGTGGGGCTTTTGAAGGCCAGGGAGGTCCTCCAAAAAATCTTCCATGGCATTGAAGATGTCCAATGACAGATGTTGCTGATTTGTTTTAATGACAATAAGTGTATTTATCCCTAAATTCTCTTGTTATCTTTGTTAGGGTTTTGCATGGAGATCAGCATAGTTTTCTAGTGTGTTCTTTATGCACTGTGCATCTATTACCACTGTGACATTACCAGTTACTATTGTTTGATTTGTCTATCTTATTAATTTTTGTAGAAATCTATTTGATATATGCTACTCAGTTGATAATGAACAGGAAGAAAATGAAAAGAAAAAGGTAGGCTTTAACATTTTGTATTTCCATAGTAGGACAACTGGGATGTTATTCTTTGCTTGTTCATTCCTGTGTTTTCTCTACTATTTTCGTTAATTATTCAGCCATACATGTAGCTGTCACCCAGTCATCCATTATTCAGAATTCATGCATATGCATTATGTAATTTTAATTGCAGAGTGTTTAGTATCATTGTGTGTGTGAACCAGGGCTAAATAAAAATGCTGTCTGGTCACCCTGTAGTTATTTGCCCGCCGGGCAAGTAACTTTTCATTCTCACCGGCTGATAGGCAAAGGCCCAGGCAAGTTGCCTGCCAACTATTAAATAAGCATTTGAGAGCTGCTTGTCCAAAGGGCAAGCTGGATTTCAAATTTTTTTTTCGAGCCCTTTGAACTAATGAAATCGTAAATGTTATAATATTATGTTTCTGTCATCCAGTTTGTGAAAGAAGCCCATCATCTCAGGGAGGAGAGGTTGAAACTTGTGGAAGCAGACAGGGCCCCTCCACCTCCTTATCCACCTGTCAAGTCTTTGACTTCACACACGTAAGAACTTTGAATCATCTCTGTGTTACAGTTTTGTGTGACTTACCCAGTGGAAAGGAAGTTTACTGACAAAATTAAAGTGGCAACAATGCTGGCTGGTTGTTAATCACCTGCTTGTTATAAATATGACATCCCAGGGACTTCAATAATGCCACTTTTTGCATTGCTGACATTCTTTAGGTCTTCATTCAACTCTTTGTCATGTCATTATACATACACTGTACAGAGGAATCCCCTTTTTTGCAAACCTCCAAGGGAAACAAAAATTGGTTTGAAGATTCTGGTAGTCCGAGATATTGGGGGTAAAATTACAGTCGTGTTAGACTGAGGTGAGGGAAATGACTTTTGGTACGAGTTACTGGGACATTTAAAACATTTATTGTTGGTTCCAAAAATTGAGATTCCACTGTATTAACCCCCTTGCCCACCCTCTAAGTGAAGCTAACCACTAAGTCTGAAGTGCAACAGGTGGTGTTTGTGTGCTTTGGCAGCATTGCCACAGATATTTTCCTGCTGGGTCAATTATGTTTGAGTAGTGCTTATGGCCACCCCACTATATAGTACCTATCCCCAAGCTTACCTGTTGCTGATAAGTTAAGCATCCTCCTCCCAATAGAGAAGAGCAAAAGCTGTTCAAGTAATCAAATTCAGCATTGATGATGATGGAAATTAAAGAAGTTACGATGTAATCCTTGACATATAACTTCAATCTGAACACTTAAGGACAAACAATGGTGGATGTACAACAAGCTCCTTTGAGTTTAGCTCAGTCTTAACTAAGCAACATATTTGTATAGCCAAAAAAAGTATGCTTCTAGAAACCTTTCAATTTATTTTTTTGAATTGTTATTTAAGGTGGGCAAGTCTTGGTGAATGTTTCATTGCCCTCTATGATCACCTCACATCACCAGAAAACCCTCAGGTAAAAGCTTTTTGCCATGGCCAGTTAGTTAACGTTTTTAAGATATGAAACTACACGTAGTTGAATCATTAGTATTATTTTGTAGTATTTGTGTCGGAGTGCTTTTTTAGTCTCAGTGTTAACAAATGAAATATTTTTGTATACTAATGTAAGTGTTGTTATGCATGTGTGTAGCTTCCTTGTTATTTTTGACCTAGTACAATCACTATCATTAGGAATGTATTCCTCTGTATTTTTTCAGCCACTTGGCAGAAGAGTTGATCTGGAGGGATATTACAAAGCTATTGTTGCACCACCAGGTATTTGACATCATTATGTTTGAGGACTTTGTTCAGTTGCAAAATGTAGGGAGCTTCAAGGCATTTAAGTATGAAATTTTCACGTGTAACCATGCTGAGAATTCATTGCTTCTTGCATAATTCTCTCACTAACCAGCACTAATTGGCTTTCAAACAACGGGGCCTATCAGTGACTTCATATATCATTGGTAGAGGGCTTGCATGATCTCGAATAATCTGCAATGGCGATAAGTTTGAAATGTGCTGTTTGTGTCTGATGTTTGCATGCTTTTTTTACTGTTTAAGACCGAGAATATCTCTTTCTTCTTTCCCAACAGATCACAGATTCGTCTCATTTTAAATATTCATGAAAAAATTTTCTTTCTTTTTTCAGACATTTCTATGTCCTACAGACCATCTGTTGTTAAAGTACCAGATTATTCAAGCTCAAGTTTTTCTACTGAAGGTTTTTCAGTGTACAAGAATGTGCAGACAGGTTATTGAACTTTGCATTAGTTTTCATTTATTCGCTTGCCTTGCTCATTTTTATTACAAAATTAAAATATGCCTCAACTCTACAACAAAAAGGAAATTTAAAATCTTGGTAAGATTTAAACAATGTATTGTTTGGATGAAATGCAGCAATTTGTAGTTGACTATGCATATACAACACTCATTAGGCCTGTTACACCTCCATGACAAACACAGCTTAGGAGTTTTTGGAGTTGGTGTATGATCTTATCCTAGCTGGTCAAATTTAAAAAATCAGCCCACCTGCCTGACTGACCCAATAGTTTTATGTATTTTGATATATTTATTGGATTTGTTTCTCTATGGCACCCAGCCTTGTGAGATGCTAATGTTTATCCAATTGAACACCAAATTGTTTATTCTCCATACTAGGTGAGTTGAAAATAAACACAGTGGGTGGCATCAAAAATGGATTTTATTGTTGCTTGGGAAGAGAAGCCAGTGATTCAATGTAACCGTATACCTTTTTGTTTGTTGTTTAGGTGACAGTGATGAAAAGAGTAAAAGAGGACCAAAAAGAAAGAAGCCTCCTCCAAGTGCTATTGAAAATGATTTCCTTCCCAAGAGAAGATCAGCGAGGGTATGACTTTACCCTCAAATATTGATCTGTATAATTATAGTACTTCAATGGAAGACCTGTAAATATGTTGTTGCAGTCAGTGTGAAAAGTATGTTATTCATGAAGAAGAAGAAGTGTTCTGAGGAATTCGTGTTTGCCAAATGAATGGTAATATTAAAAGGGAAACTATTAGCATTGTCATCTCTTTATTTCATATTTAGGTGAGAACAAACAAAAAGAAGGAGGAGGAAATAAACTACAAAGAATTGGTTCAGTCATTTATTCCCTCCTTGTTCAGGTTGGTTTTATTTTGAATTCACAGTTCATGACTTCACAGTAAGGTCCTTTCTGACACAGCCATCAAACTAGTTTAAGTAGGTGTTAAGAAAGTTGGCTGCATTTATAGAGTCTTGAAACATAGCTAAAGCATCTTTTTGTGAACTGTGGGTATTGCCGAAAATTTAGTTTTTATACTTTTACATCATTTTTAGGTCTGATCCAACATTTTTTAAGGTTTTAATCATGAACGCTGACCACCCAAACAGTATCTACAATAAGACTGCTGTTTAATTTAATTACCACATAGAGCTTAGGATGCTAGTTTGCTATGCAAATGTATTGTGAACTACCTTTTTTGTCAGACCAAGTGTGAGTGCAGATGACGACAGTAGTCAAGATAGTCTTGCTGATGGATCACAGTTTAGTCAAAGGTATACCTTTGGATAAAATATTGTTAATAATCCCTGTCCATTTTGTACATCATCTATGCCAAATTGAAAAGGACATTGATAAATCATTTTTCACAATGCAGAAGTAGCCAGTCACAGAATTCAGAAGGAAAACCTGGAGAAGGCATTTCTACAGGTAAGCTCTAAACCTGGTAACTTAATATTAAAAAAGTCACTTCTGGACTGGTGTTCTGGACTGTGCACCTGTCTAGTATACATCAAGGCATACTGTACCTTTAGAAGGTAAAGTGGACTTTCACAGGGGCATAGCCACTGGCTAATTTTACCAGCTAGAAGAAAGCTTATCACTGGCTGAAATTTCAATATAAAACAAAGGTTGGCTGTGCACAGGTACTAGAAAGCTGACTTAGCTTGTTAATGTTGGAGGTCTCCCTTAGTTACATAACTGCCTATTATAAGTTTCACTGTTATGAAGATCAGTGCTGCAAAATGGCCATAAAAGTTTTGAAAATGACTTGTCTACACTCGAATGATCTGCATTGTAAACCCAGCAGGTGCAGATGGAAACACTTATGAGAAAATCACTGGTGAAGCAGAAACACTAGACATTCTCACCTTTGTCAAAGAACACATGGAAAATGGGTCAGTTTTACTTTTGATGATTCTTTTTGTTTTTTCTCTCTGGTACTTAGGTAAGATCCTGCTACTGGTTTATTTCACTAGCTGAAAGAGAGCTTACCACTGGCTGTAATTTCCCCAGAAAACAAAGACTTGGGGTAATTTTGAAGGTGCACAGACCAAATAAGGCCCACTGAGTTTGCTAATGAACCTAATTTTTCATAGGTACAAATGTACATCCCAAGTGGATGTTGAATACTCCAGTTAGGTGGGAAAGTGATGTTTTCTGAATGCCTTTGGGAACTACTTTGAGAGTTTTGAAGTGTTCTTATTCAATCAAAGAATACTGAGTGCAGGCACCCTTAATTACTCTGGCCACATTACGCACTGGTTCTCCTGCCTTAGCTGATACTTGACCCAGTGAACAAAAGTAGTAACTGACCCAGTTGTTCTGCTTTCACCTCACAGGGGAATCATTGACTTGATGAATCAGTATGGAATATGTCTTGCAGCTCAAAATAACAAGACTTGGTAAGTAAAAAAAACTTTTCTTCAATCCTTTGTACTTCCTCTGGTTTAGTTTATAGCATTCTAAAAAAAAAAATTATAAGTGTCAAAGTGTTAAGCACTGCTTTACTAATTGTGGACACTGAAATAAGCAAACAAATATTGTAAATTAAACAGAAACTTGTTAAAAATCCCTTCTGGTGGGAGGCTGACCTGTCGGCTATTTACAAAGCGTGGAGAAGTTGAATCTGGGACCACCAAACACAAATCCATCTAGTGACAGGGAAGAGGATTTGAATTCAGGACCTTCGGATTACAAATGCAGCGCCCTGACCACTAGGCCATGCCTTCTCCCGAAGTTAGTTTCTGTGCTCTTGTCTTTGGAACCAGCCTTTTTGTCTCTTTTAGGCCTTCAACCTTGGCAGATGTATTTCTTAAGGTCTACAAACGAATGAGGAAACATGTGATTCTTCCATCTGAATTTTGGTGAGTCATTATCTTGCAGTGAAAATACCTATTATTCCAACAGACATGGGAAAGAAAAACATTTTAAAAGTTATTTGCTATAATTTCTTTTTTGTTATGTTTGACAGAATTGTCAAAACACTGAAAATTTTCTAACAGTTTCCACGACCTAAATAACTTCAGTGTTCTATGCTTATGACACATCACCAGTAGTGATCAGTTTATGCCTGCTTCTGTCATGATTTAATATCTCAAGTGAGGATTTAGGAACCAGTGATACACACACAAGAAAGAAGCAAGTGTGGTGCATCCTCTAAGTACTCATGCATGCTTGCTTAGCCAGGAGGTGCTAGGAACAAAGGATGTTTTGCTTTGCTTTTGTTAAGCAACACTTATTTTCATAATTGTGATGTTGTAGTGATGACCAAGATGAATTGTACAGGACAAGAATGGCAAAGGTAAGACCATATAGTTGTTCAGGTTTTTAGCCCCCTCCTCCATCATTTTAAACAGCTATGGAAATCTCCACTGTTTTGAGTAGAGCATCACTTTTTTCATACATAACAAAAATCTCATTTTTGTGTGTGGGACCAGTTTACTGAGATATTTATCCACAACACTGAGGTAAGACCTGGGGCCTGTTTCTCAAAAGCCCCAGAAACATTTTGGGCCTGTAAAACCATTTTTAGCTCATCTTTATCTAAAAACTGAGACGTAAATACGCCTGAAACTTCTTGTATGAAGGGAACCTGTGTTCAAATTAAGAATGTGTGAATAAAACAGCTCTGTAATCATAAGGTTAGAGATTTTGCTATGGCTTTCGGGGTGCAAAAATGTTTTGGGACCTTCGAGAAACAGGCCCCAGACAAGGTTGTCTCAGCCAAATGAGCGTATCTTGTTCTTCTCTTTAAACCCCTTCTTTCTTTTGTCATCAGCTTGTACTTGTGGCCAGTGAGCTGACATTGGACAAACTACTGACAGCCAAGTCAAAGTCGTCATCCAGTCTCTCTCCTGCCAGTTCACCACGTGGGTTAGTTTATTTCTCTTTGGTTATCTCATCCTAGAGGATGAAAGATAATCTGAGTATGTTCACTGTGTGAGAGTGTTTAGACAACAAATGACAAAACTAAGTTGGAAAAATAGTAGTATTTAGGTAAGAACTATACCATCATCAGACTATAATATGCATAAAAGGTAGGTCTTTTAAGGTCTATTTTAAGGGTATATTTAAAAATAGCCAACACTTCTAAATTCCAATTCGACCAAGATTGAGGACCCACAGGAAAACCAGGTAAGGCCGATGTGGCTTCCTCTCTAAACATTATAATGTATTTAAATAGCGTATTGATGGCAATGAGGAGACGAAACAAAAAGTACTACTCTTGAGAAAAGCCAAACTTCTCTGTTGGATTTCAGTCCCTTGTTTAAGGAACGTTCCAGGCATTTGATATAACATGCCTCTTTATATAGGGGAAGATTCCTATGTAGATTCGCTAAAGTTGACACATGCCACTGTTGTTGTTTTCTGTAGTGGTGGATCAGTTATGTCGAGAGTCGGTGGGTTTTCCAGTGAGTATTTGGCAGAAGATATTGAGTACCTCCATCGCATAAGCTCGCTTCAGACCATTCATGGAGACTTCACTCTTGAAATGGCCATTAGAGGTACCTATACACTCCTTGTATCTTTGGAAGGAGATTTTTACATTGAAGGAGGGGTGGCATGAGCACTCAGGAATACATTTTTGTTTCAATTGCACTCCTCTTTTTACGAAGTTCTCGAGCCTGCAATTTTTCAGCGCTGCTGTTGCTAAGTAACTTGTTGTGTCGTCATGGCAAAAAGCTGATGTCACATAATTTGGTGTGCTCATGTTATTGGTATTTCTGATTGGAAAATTTATCACAATTTCGATTGATCCTATTAGTGTTTGCCGAAATTGAAAAGTAAGAAGGTAAAAAAAAAAAACGTTTAGAGGGAACGAGAGTGTACTGCAGCTACACAATCATCAGTGGTGGATATCGTGATTGACTGAGTGTCTTTTGACTACTTTGATGCACTGAAAAAGACCTGCCTCTGTGTTTTGAAGTTCGTTAAAGAGTCAAGGGAATCGTGTGCATCAACAAAAATATCCTATTTGTCATTTTGTGAAAACCGTTTAAAGAAGAAGCTGGTCTTCAAGCAAAGATAAAATAATTTGTTAAGTGAGAAGAACATGCTCCAAAATTTTGTTAATTTTATGCCATTCATTTAGAATCTTCATTTGTCACACTCTGTCAAGTTTCTAAAAGTCCTTTCTAAAGATAGCTTGCTTTTTTTAATTTTCATAATTTGCACGAAATGATACTTCCGCTTTGTGTTCTGTAGTAAATTGGATGAGAGCAAGATACCTGATGTTGCAAGGTCAAATGGATTATGCCATGATGTACTTAGATCGGGTAAGTACATGTAGACGACCAATATTTGCCCAATGCAGACCTCATGCAAGTTTAATAATATGTATATATGTCAGCTCGAGTAGCAATCTTGCCATATGGATTAATTATTTGTCTACTCTTCATTTCCTCAGAGTTCAAAGCTCTTGACCCTGAAGGTGAATTCAATTGAGGGTCCTACCACTGTTAAGCTGGTGAACTGTAGAGTTGACAACATCATCACATTAGGTAAGCAAAAACACACAGGCATTTCATACACGGTGTGATTCAATAATAGTAAATAAGTAAATAAATTGGAAATGACAATGGCACATCCCATGGTGCATGGATGGCGCAGTGATGAGAGTGCACCCTGCCCCCACTGTGACCTGGTTCGGATTCTGGACCAAGCATAATAAGCCAGTTGCGTTTGTTATTGGTTCTCGCTTTTCTCCAAGGGTTTTCTTGGGGCTTTTCTGATTTTCCTCCTCCACAAAAACTAACATGCCAAATTCCAATTTCATCTCGCTGTCCTTGAGTCATCCAGCCTCACATTTTAATTGTACCCACCTCTTTGTAGTCTGTTACCGTCCTTTTGCCATCATAAGCCATCCTCACTTTCTAACTGGTTCCTGACATTAGTGGAATTCGCCAAACAGTCCTTTTCCACTGAGGTTTGCCTTGATCTGAGTATGAACGTCTGGAATATGGCGTGTGAGCCTGAGTAACAAAATCATCTCTCTTGTCACGCTCGTTTCATTTCCTGCCTAAGAGGCGTCCGAGAGACTCGACCCGAAAACTGTCATTTTCACAGATCGGAGAAGAGTTCTGGAATTCAGCGAAAAATTGAGCATGTGTTTAGAGGCGTCTGTTACTCAGGGTAACGGTCCCTTTGATGCTTGTTATGTTTCTAGATCAAGTCCAAAAGAAACTTGAATCACTGCAAAGGTGTCAGTCATTAGAAGAGGTATGTTAACAAACAATTCATTGAACCTATTTGCCGTCTAAAAAGTAGAGAACATTTTCCGTGCTTCTATCGAGTTATGAAAACACGAATGGAAATTTGGGAGAACGAGAAATGCTGTGGAAACATGAGTCCCAGACGCAGCAGTTCTCTCAAAGTATCAAGAGTGTTTCTATTTAATTAGACCACGGTATGAACTCGAGATTTCTATCACGCACAGAAATCAAGAGTGAATAATTGTTGTGGTATAAATCTGCTAGTCGTTGAGAACTTTATCTAAATCCTCTTCACAGACACTTCCAAAACGTAAGGAATCGGCCTCAATTTTGTTAACAACCGCACACTGCTACGCTACTCACTATTTACTTAACAATTAGATTATGCGCTTTTTTCGCGTTACCGTTGAAGAGGGCGTAGCCCTGCAGTCCCTGCCACGAATGTTGCTTACTCGACCTATGTGGACTTGAAGTAATTATGTATTTGTCATTGCCTTTCAAATGGTGATCCTTTTGACAGGTTCAACGGCTGTATGAGTCAGGTTATTATGAAGATGTTGTGATGCGCCTAATGCCCACACTCCACCAGCCGCAGCCCAAGACCAAGGTACGCTAAACATCGGAAATCAATACAGTTGCTGAATCAATTGATTCAACTGAAAACATCATTCATTACTCGATAAAATGGTAGTGTGGTGCTTTGGGCGCCAAAGTTAGAGTTACGGTCTGCCAAACTTCAAATGAGTCATGAAAAGTAATGCAACGTTGGGTACACAATTGTATCATGTTTCTTTTGTGAAGTGTTCACCACTGGATGAAAACAACGGTTACATACCTTATTAGTTAGAGAAGGTTACATAGGTCTTTTAACCAACTGTAGAGTTCAAGTATTGCTAAACGAAAATAAAGATCAGTAAACGAATATTAATCATTTGGCAATAACCATAGCCCGAAATAGGTAGTACAGAGAGCTACGTAGCTGTTGTACTTTGCACGAATTGCGGACCAATAATCCAAGTCGTCAAATGTATGTAATTTCTACTGAAGACGTAATCTCCTGTAGATCTTATAAGGTTTTAGTCTCGGATCTCTTAGTAAACTCTCCTGTTGCTAAACCTGGAACCTAGTGTCTGATAAAATTGCATCTCAATCTTACCAAAAAAAGTTTCCAAAGACGTCTGAACTGACAGCCGACATAAGTTACAAATATTTTGTTTAAAGTGTCTTTTTTTCTATGATATAACTGTCAAATGTGTTGTTAGGTCAGTGAGCTTGGTATGTCCATTCCTGAGAGACCGGCTCAGTTGTTGTTACTACAAGACTCGCTTATTAAGCTCAAGGACTATGAGGTTTGTTTTAAGAATTGTTCTGTGACACTGTTGTCTTGAACCTTCAAAAATGTATACTGGATGGTATTACATATTCCTTTCCTATCTTGGGGAGTTGTATGAGCCCGCAGGTCTTGTTAAGGTCGGTCTCACATGGCGCATGCTCATTGCACAGTACTTGTCCAGTTTTGACCATGATTTGCCTAAGACTTTACTTGGTGCAAGAAATACGCAACTCCATAGGCGAACCTTGTTATACAGTTTGATTGAAGCGTAGTAATTTATGTGCATCGATGTGCTTCAGTGCACATGTTCCTCTTAAAAAGTTCAAACTGATTTTTTTACTATTTGGTTATACCAGCAATGTCTCACCTGCTCTGAGGTTGCTCTCAATGAAGCTGTGT
The DNA here is from genome assembly GCF_964199315.1 of Orbicella franksi. NCBI lineage: Eukaryota > Metazoa > Cnidaria > Anthozoa > Scleractinia > Merulinidae > Orbicella > Orbicella franksi. Next base: position 7,824,882 of record NC_138156.1, on the reverse strand, counting down.
CACAGATGAGTCCATGCGATGCCTGGTCTACCGCTCTGTCCAGGCTCTTTGGGTGCATCGATAGGTAAGACTTGAATCGATCAGGGGACGTCCCTGAATTTCTGTTTGCTTTAAAAAATCCTATAAAGAGGCCCATTAAATGTTTTTGGTGTGCAATAACAGACTAGTCACGAATACTTGTGCCATTTTTTGAGTGAATAATGAGAGTCAGAAACTTTCCAGTGTTTCTTCGAGAGATTAAAATGACAATGTGTTCCTCTATAAAACGTTTTTTTGTGCCTTGGCTACAGGCATGGAATCAGAATCAGTTTGTAATAGTGGTGAAGTCATGTTAGCATGAAAAATACATATTCAACATTTAACATAAAATTGACCCAACCGGAGCGTGGGTTATGTTGCTTTGAAATAGTTTAAAGTGGTCCTTCTGATGTGCTTATTTTGCAATAAAGAGAAAATCTTTATTTTGTTTTCTTTTCAATCCAGGAGCATTTTAGAATGTAAGGCCGTGTTGGACAAGATTCCTCAGGATAAACTCTGCAGACTGACTCAAAACATCATCAAGGTGCAGTGATCAGATTGAGCTGTATTTTTTGTTAAATTATATACGAGTATTGGGAGATTGCTGCCTTGGTTTCTGTAAATGAGCACAGCTGCACTTTTCACACCCATATAGGCAAAATATGTCAATAGTGTCTGGGGAAAGCTGTGATTGTATGAGATGTAAAATCAGTTTGTACTAATACTGTATAGGCACCTACATATTGAGGACATAGTAATTTCATATTCCAGTGTTTTTGGTTTTCCCAGAGATTTGGAGCAAAAGTTATAGTGTTTGAATACATCCATCTCTGTGTCCAGGTTCAAAGTTAGGTATTCACACATGAATGTCCATCAAGACATCTTAACAACCACTTCTAAAATTCATCAATAATTCATCAAGTGTAAACAAAGGAAATCACCCGTGAAGGTGTTTGGATATCTGATCATGAATTGGCATTGATTTTGTACAATTTGTTTATCCGATTTCTCCTTAGTTTTAGTTTTGATCGCGAAGATATATTAAAGTGAACACTTGCGACAGTGCCTTACCACATTTCCAAATACCTCCGAGTTTGCAAAAAAAAAATACTCCGCTGCGCAACACATTGTCAAGTCTTTTCTGGTTGTTTGGAAATGTGATGAAACACTGTTCCCCGTGCTTGATATGTTACACAAATAGCAGCTACTACACACAAATACAACTACCAACACGCAATAAGCATGTAGTGACTTTGTATCAGACATTATATCATGGTCTTTTAACTCGTCTTTGCACAGGTTTTAGAGGCTTCCATGAACGCTTCTGAGAACAGTTCTGATCCTCCACTAGCAACTGCTAAACCCTGGGTTCTACTCTACAGGGTCATCAAACAGTAAGTTCGGACTTGTTCCTTACTCTAAAATCTCCAGGGAGACTGGTCACCAGTTGGGTGCGCTAGGGTATCTGGGATTGTTTGTTCTTCCAATATAGTAACATCTTTCAACTGAGTGTGGAAAGTAATCTGGCATAACTTGTTTTCGAGTCTTATTTAGAACCTAAGTTATCTTGACTTAATTCACTCTTATGTCCTTTTTGCTCTCCTGTTATCTCCGGATCATTTAATTTTCTTCAAATTTTAGCCAGGAAAAGTACGAAGAGACAGTGGACAATTCCCCAAAGACATGCGTTCAGTCTGTTCCTCCACCTACAGACACTCCAGTGCCTGAGACTGCGAGCACAGATAGCAATGTGAGCAGCGTCAGTGTGATAAGTGACATGCCTGCTAGTAACATATCACCGTCACTGCAGTTTCTGCGCACTGCGCATGAGCATCTTGGCAGGTAAGGAAAACAAGTGAATTTTGAAGCAATGTCTGAAAATGTGCTCTGGATTCCCTGGCTTTCTTATTAGCAGACTAGCAGACGTATAAATACTGGTTACCCGAAGAGGGAAGTGTTCGGGTTTTTTCTTTACTTTAAGTAAATTGATGGAGGGAGGCAGCATGGCCGAGTATTTAGGACAGCGGACTTGAAATCCGGAGGTCGCGGGTTCAAGTCCCACTCTGACCACTTAGCTGGAGTTGTTTTTCTCGGTAGACCCTAGTTCAGCTCTTCGGTCGTGTATGTAAATAGCCTACTGGTTTGCCTCCCGCCAGTTGGGATTTTTAAATCTCTCATGTACAATTGCTATATTTGTTTCTTTCAGTTAAAGTGGCATGCCTGTGAACTAGCTAGGTGTAGCTAAGCGCATTGACCACAGTAAACACAACATTTGAACATTTCATCTAGTTTTTAGCTATTTCCTGTCCCAACACTCTGAGTTTTATTTTTATTTGTTCAAGGCGTGGTTGGTGTTGTAACAATGAAGGAGTGTTTTTGTTGCTTAAAGTGGAGGTTCTTACAGAAGAAATTGCAAAACCAGTCGTCCCAGCAAGAGAGGTGTGTCGTGTATAAAATTAATATTTATTATTTGTCATTATTATAAATTATTCATTTGTGAAACTGTACTCGTTAGGCATTTACTTAAAATCAGTTGACTTTCGTTAATTGAACATGCATTCAACACAGACAAAAAAATAGGTATTTGCATTCTGGCTAGTGTTAGCGACTAAAAAAGCTCGTACAGTCTGTTGTGCCCAATCAGAGCAAAGGTCTTCTTTCTTCAACCAATCAAGTATAAGACCAAATCCAATTGTGGTTGGCTTCCGCGACTTGTGCAAGTCGCGTCAATTGGCATCCGCGAATTTTCCCGCGCTTTCTACGCCAAATGTCTTCGCTTTGAGCAGCTTACATTTGCAGCTACTCTATGTTGTTACAGTGACAAGTGCGGTGTTAGTTTAACAAAACGTGCACTTATTTCAAAGTCATTCTCTTTGGAAAACTAATTTGAAATGCTTGGTACTCTTTTATTCTGTAGGAACTGGTTCGCGACCTGGAACAGTGTTTCTTGTGTCTTTATGGACATCCTTCTATCTCTAAGAAAGCGAAGGTATGAGGTAGCTTAGTTCGGGGTGAATACCTCAAAGTGTATCTACTCGCGTCCCTTAACGTCAAGTACACTATGAGTGTCTACGATTTAAGTCTCCTATGGAAGACGTTTACGGCACTTGCATGTAAAAGATACAACCCTTTTTGTGCGTTTTTCTTGTCCTTGTTTTGTTGTAGTTACCTACCAAAGTGTGAGTACAGTTGCGTTGAATAATTCTGACGAGATAACTAATGACTCTTCTCCTTTTTAAGGCTCGAAACCTCGTGGAGCACAACTCGTCCCAGGTAAGTTGTTCCTATCTTTTATTGCTAAGCTTAACTTTTTTCTACTACCCTTCCTTCTCCAAAAAATTGTGCTCTGACGCAGTTTTTTGAAACGTGACATGCATGCTTAGGGTTGACAGAAGTGTTAATGTTGCTATCCGCTAACAGTTACGGCATTTTTTTATCATTAATGTTTTTAATTTTCAACAATAAAAGAAACGTTACAATGCATACAATTTCCACTTGTTATAGGAAAACTGAAACAACAACAAAAGTGAATATAATTTACAAGATATTACCTACAATAAACTACCTAAGTATACAATTCTAGCTTGTTGGAATATTCCAATAGTTACTTTTGTTTATTGTTCAAACAGATTGCCCTGACGTGGAGTAACTCGGTTGTAGTATTTGATTATTTCAAACCCCCAGAGCCGCCCACATTTGACAGCAAAGCCAACACTATTTCTGCAGAGGTGAGATGGGTTTTGATGCCTGCATTTCAGATAATGGGTCGATCGTATGAGATAGCAAAAAACTGACGTAATGCTACACCGTGCATGTTCGCTTAAAAGTTTCTTCAAGGCTGGATTCCGACTGCGAGAGGTTGTGCACTTCAAGATTGGCCGAATTTAGACTAGAGACGAATTATCCGACACCGAAGTTATATTTGGAGACGATTTATCCATCTGAGACGATTTATCCATCCGAGACGAGTTATCCCTCTCAGGCAGACGAATTAACCGTCCCAGACGGCTAGTTAATTCGTCCTAAGTGTAAATTCGGCAACTGAAGAACTCATATGCTTGGACAGTACAAAATGAACTTAATTTTGTCTTCATGAAATTAATCTATCTGACAGCTCTAAGAAGAGGCCTGTGGGAAGAGTGTACAGTGTTTCCTCAGAGAAGTCTTGCGATTTGTGTAAATCTGAGAGCTAAAAAATGTGACTCTCTTTGTGTCTTGCAGGTACAGAATCTTCTCCGTAGAATAACGGTGGTGATTCCTCAGCAAGAACTTGAAGGTATGCTAGAAATAGGTGAAAAACGCTGTTTGAACTGCGTCAAGATTCTGTAACTAAAAAGTATGGTACTAGCGCACTGTCGTGAGACTTAAACCAAAGTAATTACATATGGCCAGTCATCACAAACACAGATGTTACGCAGTGAACCAGTTAGAATGTGAAATAGTGACAAGCGCGGGAAACATGCAATCTGTGGAAAGCGCCGGAAAACATGCTGCCTGTGGCAAAATTACCTTTCTATTGAAGGAAACTTGAACATAGTAGTTTGCTGAGATAGAAAAACGCCAGAGACAATAATAAACCATACAGGAACAAGAATGGTTGAGGATGGAGAAAATTAAGACGGATTACAAACGACGAAATGAAAAATTTAGTCAGTTTAAACTTTTCAAGATGCGTAAACCGTGGCGCATCTCCTTTGTTTTATTTCAACAGCTATCAGTTTTGAAAGCGTGCAGTCGTTTATCGAGGGTGGAGATGAACCGGTCCCGAAGCTGCCTGATCGTCTAGTTGGTGTAAAAAGGTACTGTGTCTTCTTAATTTCAGTTGCTGTACTTTTTGCATTCTCCATCTAAAATGCTTTCATTTTACAGCGTTCTTATCATTTCTTCCACAGGCCTGTAATAAGCGAAATCTTCTACCTGCTGGCTGATTTCTACTTTAAGAACAAGGAATTCAGGTATTCAATCTTGTTCAAATCCTCCTCCCTGCCTTTAGATGGATTCTGAAGTTGTGTTTGGTTATACCAAATTTAACTCCTCGTTTCGTTGTAAATAGCAAACTAGTCAGTCTCCCACTTTTTAATAAATTTTTGATGGTCCCCCTCCAATATTTGCTTACTTACTTAGTATCCCCAATTAGTGCAGCAGCGTTATATACTTAAATAAATACAGTGATTGTCTTTTACACAACCGCATCGGTTTTAATTGGCTTTGCTTATAAAATGCGGTGTGAAAAAACTTGTCATGGAGTCACGAGAAGAGCGCTTTTTAACGGCGGTCGATACATGAACCAATCAGAACTGGAAGCATACAACATGTGACTAGTGGTAAGCGCGGGAAATTCAAAAGCAGCAGCTTGCCGTTAACTGCGAGAAAACATATAAGCCAGTGGGAAGTGCAGGAATACACATTGATTTGCAAGACAGTTGAATGCGCGGGAAACTGAGGTGAGCATGCGAAAACATGTGACTAGTAGCAAGCGCGGGAAATTATGTGTGATGCAATCAGATTGGCTAAAATTGATTTCTACACATTTGTGTGGTTGTATTCACTGTATTTGTTTTCTTCCTAACGAGGCTGTCTCGATGTTATATAAGGTACTTTTGTGATGTAAAAAAGCTATCTAGAAAACAAAGAAAGTCCTATCTAACTATGTTGCAAACACCCAAAAGACAACAGTAAACCAAAGAAGAGTGAAGTTGGTTAAGTTAGCCAGATTGCGATCGACCAAAAAAATACTAAATTTTTCAACTAGTTATTTTTTTGTTGTTGTTGTTTTCAGCAAAGCACTCAAGTTCTACATGCACGATGTAACTGTTCAACCCGACAGAGCTGATACGTGGGCGGCCATGGCTCTCGCTCGTAAAAGCAGACTGGAGAACAAGTTAAACGCGGTGAGTATTATCTCCTGTTTAGACTAGAGCTTAATGCTGCGTAAACATGTTTCATAGTCGTGTTAACTCGGTATAAGTCTACCGAAGTTTTCACCGTCTTATAACAATCAAAGCATTCGGACCATTCTCGTATTCGACCAGCTCAGGCTAGGACCACCATTGTGAAACCCCGTTGAACTGTCACTCACAGTTTGTTATGTAAAGTTTTTGTAAGCGACCACTCTCGTAAGGGACTGCAATGCCAATGGACGATTTCCACTGATTAATATAAGTTACATTTTACAGGATCCATTACATGGTTACACTTATAGTTATTTGATTTATTACATGGCAAACTGGTCCAAGATGAAAAGGACAATTCTGATTAGTTCCCTTAGGGGTCTCTGTTGTTTTTTCGGCTACGTTTTCAAATTCCCGAGTTGGTCGCCCGCGAGAGCTTCGACTGTGGTTGCAGAAGAAAATGAACAGTAAGCCCTTAATGACTGGCCCCAAGGGAAACAGTGAGTTTTGTTTCCCCAAGACCCTCAGTGTTCTCCTCGGCTTCGCCTCGGGGAACATTGAGGTCGAGGGGAAACAAAACTCACTGTGTCCCACGGGACCAGTAATTGTTTTGTTATACCTCCGAACTCAAAAATAGAAAAAAAAAACTGCGAAGAAATCGTTTGCTTGAAGTCGGCTGGCTCACAAATTTGCCGCGTTTTCAAGGTTCAAGTTGTTGTTTCCCTAGGGAGTTAGTGAGTTTCTAAAGTTCAAGTTGTTGTTTCCCTAGGGAGTTAGTGAGTTTTGACCCACGACACTTGACACGTTCTAACCCAATCGGAAAAAGGTACTTGAGTTGGGAGGTATAACAAAAGCATTTACATTCATTTTTAAAACTGTCGTGAACTTTGTCCTAGTGCGAACCCAAAAGTGAAGGACCCATACAGAAGCTTGCTGTATCGGCTCTGAGGTAAGTCCTTTTTCGCAAGGTTGAAATTAATTTTTCCTCACTGCGGATTTCTAGTCTGTTGCGTTACGAAGTTCCGCTTTCTCTCTATCTTTAGGTGTTTTAAAAGAGCGCTCGAGATCGACGGCTCAAACAGCAGCCTGTGGGAAGAGGTTTGTGCAGTTTTTTTAGTCAGTCTGTTTATTCCAGCCCCACTTTTATATAATCGATCGATCAAGAAAGTGAGCCAACAATCAAACCACGGCTGGGCCAACAACGAGAGTATCGCAAAAAGTGCAGTGCAATAGCTCTGCATGTGCATTATGCATACCGTATCTTGATACAACTTTCAGGTCTCCTTTGGGAAAAGCTCCTTTCAGAAATACACTGAGCTTGCCTTTTAGGTTTGATGTGTCAGTTGCATTCGAGAAGAGAAAGGTCGAAACGTCAGGTTTTACATTCTAGGTTAAACCTCGAATTTTGTCATTTCACGTTGTGGTTTTGCAGAGGAAGGAGAGAGGTTTACCGAGATGTGTAACGCACGTGCGGAGTTCTTGTACTCCTCCTTCACAGGGAGTCCCGTTGAAACGCTGTCATGCTCCATTGAATCTCAGTTCTAGTTGTTCAAACTCAGAAATCGGAAATACGATGTGAAGTTACCCATCTGTGAGTTTTGAATATTAGCCTTTGAGCATAGCACTCAGTCCAACTATTACTTCACTGATACCTAAAAGAAATTGTGAATCGTCTCCACTGACATTGCTGACACTGACTCAACTGTTTATCTTTCTTATTACAGTACGGCACACTCTGTTATGTGTTATATTCCCACGCTTCCAGGCAGCTGAACCAGGTCTGTACTAGAACAAATAATTTTTTACATCACTCTGTTAGCGGTACTTGAAGTGCGATCGTGAGATTGAGATTAAGCCTCGAGAACGACTACTGTTAGTGACTGACATTTTCACGTATGATGGAAGTTTGACTCTGGAAATGACCAAACAGAGTTTTTCATGAAATCTCTCATCCGACCGATCTCATGGTGTGAATTGTTATTGTTCTTTGTCATCATGAGCGGGTGTTGTTCTTATCTTGTTGGTGGTGGTGGCGATGGTGGTGGGGGGGAGGGGGGGGGTTAGTGGTTGTGGTGTTGGTAGTAAAGAGAGGGGTAGTAAGGGGCGTAGTAATGGGTTAGTGCTGGTGGTGGTTTTGTTGAACGACTGAAACATGTTTTGTTTTAAAATCAAATGAATCGTCCTCTTTCTAAAACATATTTCATGGCTTTGTTATCACCAAAGTTAATAACACTTTCTTCCTGACGCAGTTTGATAAAGATGAAATGGCCTCGGACAACCGTTCGTCACTGCTTCAGCGGCGAGATGAGATGTTGCTGTTGTCCGAGCGCTGCTTCAATTCAGCTCTTGGAATTGAAGACGGAGAACCTTGGCTCCATCACTACATCTTAGGAAAGATCACAGAGAAACTGAAGAAACCTCCGAGTGTCTATCTTGAACATTACCAGAAGGTGAGTAGTCTTTTAACAGTTGCGATCGACACGTATATCTTTTGATAACTGAGTTCGAGGTATGTACCAGTTGTAAGTTATGGACCGAGGTTTGACTTTCGATCCGTAAATTACGTGCATTTGAGACGATGAGTTTAGTAAAATATCTATTATATATTTACTGTGTGTCTGACAAGCTCAGGAAACCATTTCAAGTCACGTGGAACGTCTTCAAATTTTAGCGTCCCATACAGTACTCTACAACTCGTTGAATTTACCATTTACAGCGCGCATATTAGCACTTTTGCCACCCAGAAATTCAATATCTCCTTCGATGTTACACCCAAAGAAAAAAAAAATTCGCCTAGTTTTAAGTTTCACAAGTTCTTTAAATATTTTGAATCAATTCGCTAATGAAACAAAATGTGACAATGACATCTGTTGCATCTGCGTTACCGCGATACGTATGACTGGTGGTTGGGCGTCGCTATGACCATCAAACCTGACGTAAAGAACATGCCAGCTCCTAAAAGTTACTCATTAGACAATCGTTCTTTCTCAAATCATGTTTTGTTCTTGTTAGAGTGCTAAATATCTGGATGACGATATCTCAAGTTATCCCAGGAGAATTTCGTATTATAATCCTCCGGAACACTCTCTTGAAGCACTAGAGGTAAGATTAACTGTTTCCATGTCTTATGGATATTGATCTGGAAACATTATAGGCTTCCCGCTTTTTTTATTATCTTTCTGTGGACTAAGGTCTAGTATTACAATGTGGAAGGGCGCAGGTGTTCAATGGGGTCCGGCTTCGAGTGCCGACATGGTCACTGAGTGGTGAGCACTGCAAAACCAAAGCGTCTTCCCCCAAAAAAACTAGCCTGCAAGCCGGCTCACGTTTGAGTCACACGCGCGAGCGGCGAAGAGCAAAGCGATCCGGCGCTCGATTCGCCGCTCTATTTCGCGCTTGCGCTTGTGCCGTCCAACGTGAGCTTGCTCGCAGGCTAGTTTTTTTTTTGGGGGGGGGGGAGGGGGGTGGTTAGACGCTTTAGTTTTGCTCACCACTAGACTTGGGCGAACCTTCGGGTTTCCCTCTGGAGAAGGGGGCACTAGATAACAAAGCTTTGCGCTTTTGGGGGGGGATGACGCTTTGCTCTTGAAGTGCTCCCCCCACCCCACCTCCACCTGGACGAACCTTCGGGTTCCGGTCTTGGGTAGAGGGCACTAGACACTAGCTACAGGAACTGGGATAAACGCCGGGGTTGGTTGTCACTTAACTATTCTCTGCAGCACTGTAGTAAGAAAGGCATTTTCGCTTTCCATTTTTCCTCGCAGATTTATTTCCGAATCCACGTGTCAGTTCTCAAACTACTATTTAACAAGTACCCGGATGTAGACGTCATTGTCCTGGAGGAGCATCTTCAGCGAGCCTCACAAGGCCCCTTCTATCACGCCGAGTTTGACACAGACACAGGTCAGGGGACTGTGTACAGGAGCGAGTCAACTACATCAGGTTTGTGCCATACAAGTATAGACTCGTACCAAGCTTATACGGTCCAGTCGGTTGAGGAGGTATTGGGTATGAGTTATGTTTAGGCACAGGACACGCGGTTATGAGCCACTATAGACGTGAATAGTCCCTCTAACTTTAGTCAAATCGTGATGGAAAATCTAGAAAGAAGTAGTGTGCGGGAGTGTCGTTTTATAAATCGACGAAACTGTTGGAAAACAGGCTGGGAAATAGATCTACAGTGGAATCCCGGTTTTTCGAATGTTTGGTTCAAAAAATCGGAGACTGGGGATTCCACTGTATATCTATTTCCCAGCCTTTTTGGAAAGGTGCAGCCAAAGAGAACTCAAAAACTCATTCTTCTTTTTGCCTTTTTAGAATCTTTGTCAAACAGCGTTTTCGAAGACCCTAAACAAGGGGAGTCAAAATCTTCTGAAGCAGTTAGTGGAGCCGATTCTGTGAGCTTGCCTGAGCCCCGACAGACTGAGGGACCTAATTTGTCACGAACAGAAGATAATGTTACAGAAGAATCAAAAGACATTGCCATGGAAGTTTCTTCTGTGGAAACTCCGATAGAGTTAACAAGCGAGACTTTTGGTTCACAGAGCGATCAACCCTCGGCCGAAGTACCGATGGAAGTTGACCTGAGCGTCCCATCCAGCGGTTTCACCTCTGCAGAGCAGACATCAGATAGTTCCCAGGCTGCCTCGGTGCTTAGTACTAATGAGAGCGAAGTGTTGGAAACTGGTCAACCGATTGAAAATCTGGAAAAAGAGAAGTTGGAAATTTTTGGTCAAGACTTTAAACTGAAGGAAGAAATGGGAAGTTCCGAAGATACTAAACCGTCCTCATTGAGTTCAGATTTAGTTGATGACCGTGTAAGTGTTGAAACTTGTAAATCAGAGGAGGGTTTAAAGGAAACATCCTTAGAATTCGACAAATTAGCGGCACAGGAGACAGTGTTGTATTTAGAAAAACCGCTCAGAGAAGATCAAGAAGCAGAGAAGTTGAGAAGCCCCCAACTTGACAAAAACTCAGCTCAAGAGAAGGAAGAAGAAGGGACCAAGTCCTCGGCAAACGTGGAAGATACTAATATTGAAACAGAGAAAATTAGTGCAGCGAATGAAAATCTTGAGAATGACACCAAGCCAGAAAAAATGGACGCTGATGAAGACGTTGATATGGTTGAAGCGTCGAAGGTTGTTTCACCGACGACTTTAAGTGATCCTGTGACATCTTCCCCTAACACCGTGGTAGACGCAACACAGGGCGGTAAAGTAGTGGAGAGCAAGCGGGCCCCATTAACGGCGGAGCAACAGGCCAAGAAGAAAGAGCTCATGGATCGCTGTAATCATGCTCTCGAGTACTGTCTGCGGCGGTTCCCTCAGCATCACAAGTCACGCTATCGTCTGGCGTATGTTTACTATTACTCTCCTGAACATAAGGTAACGAAACCATCTTTGTGTGACGTTACATTAGATTAACTTCCCCAGTACCACAGGTTAGACTATCCTTTGGGGTACATTAACTGTTGCTCCAAAAACGAATTTCTCTACCACACCAAAAACCAGGGTCTTAGAAAAACTGGTAAGATCATGCTTTCAGTACATACCACCATAACTTGGTTTATTTGATCGCGTCACTGGGCGTTGACATTAAGTCGTTAAGCCGTTGGCCCTGTCTCCTATTCCGGCTCGTGCTTAACCTCATATCGAACAACGCCGTTCGTAAAGGGCTGGGCACGAAAATCCTAAGTATGGTGGTCTGCCCCGTTGACACTCGTTCACAAGTTGGGTAGGAATTTGATCGATGTAATTGCCTATCTAAACAAGCCTATTGATTACTCTTCAGCTCTACGTGGGTAAATAAAGTACAAGAACGCGCGGTCTTTTTTCTGCTGTAAAATAACAAAATAATTCCAAACGGTCGTAAAAACAAAATAATTGCATTTGTCAAAGCACCTGTTTTCTTATCTTTCAGGAGACTAGCGCGTGCCGTGATCTACTCTTGGGTAGCAACACAAGACAGTTCAAGACATTTCCCTTTCCACATCACGGAGTTTTTAACGAGAAAAGCAAGACAAACCTGTTCTCGGTAAGCAGTGTGTTGAGCTCTCAAATTGCCCCCAAAACTGCTGTTGTACAATGGTTGGTTTCCCTTCGGGGTTGGGTAGCAGTTCTTGCAAGGTCTCACATGAATGGCTCGATACCCTTAGAGAGAACAATAGAACAAACAACAGAAACAATGCCCCTAGCCCTGTTACACTAGCACGACAGAATTAAAAGCTTTAGAAAACTGCTACGCCTCCGTCCCTTGGTGGCTTTGTCATTTGGGCCGAAGACTCAAGTTAGACCGGAGACTACTGATACTCTTAGTCAACCCTTTAAATCCCAGGACTGATCAGAATTTCTCATTACAATACCAATACATTATCAAGCAGGCAGGTGACGAGAATAAAGAAAATCATCAGCTAAGTGATAGCATTTTGAGCTTGGGACTGAAAGGGTTCTTTGAGGACCAGTGTCCCTGTGTTTTAAAATATGAAGTAAGAACTTTTTAAACTTAACAAGTTAAATGTAGAAATAAATTTTCAAGCCTCTTCCAGGCGCCCAGTTAATTGGGACACGGCACGAAAAAAGCGGCGGAGCGAAAAAAGGAGAAAGGAAGCGGCTAGAAACTTTCTAAAGGAATTTTTTTCGTGGTTCCAAACAATCTCTGCTGAAGTAATCAACTTTCCAAACAAGACTGAATGCAATTTAAGTTAAAGAAAAACATTCGCAACAGTTTTGAGTTTAGAAGACATGTTTCGACCGATTTTGTCAAATTCAGTTCTCAATCATACTTATTTTGAATTCAGCTTTGTTTTCTACGATTTAGAACTGAAGACAGTAGAAGATCTGTGGAAATCAAAACTGTTGTCGTTTTTCTTGAGCCTAGATTTTTTTCTTTTTCTTAAGCCTAGTTGACACTGGCGACGTAACGACATAAGAAGAACGTTAGGTCGCTATGTTTGCAGTGTGAACATCCTGACATAATGACATAATAGCAACATAACAGCATGAACATAACAACATAAGGAAAAAACTGATCTTTTTCTTGTGTCTTGAAGTCGATGTTCACATTTCCTACATGAGCGATTATGTCGTTATGTCGCTATGTGTGAACCACACTTTAGGACTGATAACTTGTCTGCTGCTGTCTGGACCTTTCTGAATGTCATGTATAGTTAAGCTAGCACAGCAATTGCATGGGAATTCACAAAGGCCATGAGTTCGAATCCAGTTGAAGTCTCAAAATTTTTCTGAGCTTTCTTTGGAACCGTCAATGTAAATCCGAGTCCTGGGAGTTTCCACCCAGTTAATTTCGCTAGTTTTGGTCCTTAAATTTTCGAAAATTTTTGTACCATATATGTATGTATGTACGTACGTACGTACGTATGTATGTATGTATGTATGTATGTATGTTTGTTTGTTTGTTTGTTTGTTTGTTTGTTTGTTTGTTTGTATGTATGTATGTATGTATGAATGAAAATTTAAGGTGGCTCTGAACCCTACCTACAGAATTTTTTTAACTTTGCCAAAATTTGCGTCTTATTATGCTTATCAAAAGTTGATAATATAAAAAAATCACCGTGCCGTTTTTGAATTATAAGCCCCTAAAGTTGTAATTAAGGGTGTTTTTTAGGAGGTCATACTGTTGCTATGGTAACCTATTGCGTCACGAAATGATAACAACGTGTTCACCAGTGATTGGGCAGTTTTTCGATACCATGATTGTAGCATCAAGTGATAAAGAGTGGTTATAACGACCCATCAAAATCTAAGGGCTGGAAACTGTTTTGAGCCACCTTAAGTAACTGTGAATTTATTCAGTTCATTCATTAGGCATTTCTGTTTCGCTACAGGCGTTCTGGAGGATTCCTGAAGAAGATATCGACCGGTGAGTGAAAATTTCAGATTGTGATGGAAATTTAAAAGCTAAGCACAAATATAAGGGCGTCTTTGTTTTCTCAAGAACTTCCAGTGGACCAGTTTTAAACCTGAAACATTTAGTCGTAGATTCACTCCTGACTTTTAACAGGTACTTAAGGTCATACTTCCAAATTCAATAACAAGAAAGGATACTCCCCTGAAACAGGGAAACCCCACTATGACAGCCACAATCCCTCTTCCCCGAAAAAAATTGTTACCCTTTGGGCTTATATTAAGATTTAGCTATTAAGAAATCGTATAATTTCTTCCCATAGCAAAACCCGTCAATTTTTCCATGGATTGTTCGACACAAGGGGCCAATTAGTAAGATGAAAACATCATTGCACAAATAAAATTTTTATTACCTGGTACTTGACTACAAAATACATCGCTTTTGTCACAATGTCAATAACATTACTTTCTTACATACGTAATGTAACGTCACGAAATGTCAATAATATATGATACTTACATACAATTTTAGAAGTATGAGTGAACCAATTTTATAACAAATGATAATCTATTGTAAATCAAAGCTTTCTTCTACCCACAAGTTTTCCTTGCATGTTGTTTGTCAGTTAATAGGGCAATCATTATTTTAAAACACCAATGTTTGCTTACCTCATTTACGGTTGGTCCAGATATGTCATTTTGCAATAACTACAAAGCAATTTAATAAGCCACTTTCTTCGTTATAGTAGCGTAGATGCACAGGAATCCCGTGCATACACTGAAGATTAATGGCACAACAAGCATGCTAATCAAAGGACATTAATATACCTGTAATTTTGGTTTGATAAGGAGCCTTTCTGGAACGTTTTTTGTGCGTCTACGCGGGCCATTTCTAGGTGAATTTTGCACAAATCTCTTGTTTTTACTTTTATCTCACGATCGCGTGTGAAATTTTCACATTTTGCCTTCACTATACACAACTGAAAGACGCTCAAAAGCTATGAGGCATGGGTGCACCCAGATCTCTGCTCCCTGTCGGCCAAAAAAAAACATTAATGTTCCGATAATCACAAACTTTCTCCATCACTAAGGGTGCGTTTCTATAAGAAAATTCAAGATTGGATTCTTAAATCCGAAAACAGATTTTACATTTCTTTACTAAACAGATCACTTGGATCGTGGTGCATCAAAGGAACCGAAGAATCCTTGCCCAGAGTGGAATCTTCGGTTCCTTTGATGCACCATGATCCGAGAGATCTTGGATTATTCTGTTAAGAAAAGAAACGCAAAATCAGTTTTCAAATTTAAGAACACAATCTTGGATTTTCGTAAAGAAACGCACCCTAAGCCACTACTTTATAAAACGCTCAGTGTTTTGATTGCAGTAGATATTGTGGGCGTTCACTTGGTTCCAGTAGTCACACAGTCTTTACCTGTACAATACGGGCTCCTCCATAGTCGCTGCGATCTGTCCCTTTGGTGCGCGTATTAAAGCGTATCGTCACCGAGTATACAGTGTTAAGCCAACATATCGTTCGAAATTTAAGCAATAAGGAATTCCGGAAATTGACCAACTTGAACGTTTGATTTATTATCATGGTAGACAGAAATATAGGTAGACTCGAAAAACGCCAAAAACACCTCTCCGCATTTCACAGAACTGACACCACCTCCTCCACATAACGAATCTGGTCCACTTATATAAGCGCACAGCCAGTACATGGTGTTTTTCGCTAAAAGTACTTTCTCGTCAAGCATCACTTCAAAACCGTGATAGCTATATTTCTCACTTTGTATTAATTTTGAGGCAAAGTTTCCAGTTTTAGACACCAGACACGTTCTATTCATGGTGTTCATTATCTCCAGCTCTACCTGATAAGTATTGTTCTCACTGCCAAATAAGCACACTCCGCGTAGCTCAGTATCTTTGTCCACTGAGAAACTGATGGCATCCCCTCTCCTGCTATCATATTGAGAAACAAGACCTGTAGACAAGGAGCCAAACCTACAACATCGTTGAATATCTCCGCCAAAGCCAGATCGTTTGGTTTCAGGAAATCCCACAGGAATCTTTGAGGCTGAATGAATATATTTGACAAGGCTGACGATTTCTTTTTTCCGCAAGATTTCACTGTCTAAAACCACAGTAGCGAAGTCTTCGTGCTTCATAGTTGGAAAACGTATTCCTTTAATGACTTCTTCTCCGAGAATTCTTCTTTTTGTCGCACCATCAGCCGCTAAACCTTGTTTCTCGCATTGCTTTGTCGCCCACAAGTCGACAGCCTTAAACAGCTCTATCTCTTCAATCATCAGAGTGTTTCTTACGACTACTGCTTCAAGTAAGGACCTCTCGATTGTCGCAAACCCATCCGATTTCACAGCCTCTTCTGTCTCTTTGTCGATCACTTTCCAGCATTCATCCACCAGGTTTTTCTCTTCGTATTTCTGAGCAGACGGCAAGATGCTAAAAACACTGGACGAATCTAAATTATCTTCCAGATATTCGGTGCATTTATCAGCCAGTGAAGGCACCATGTATTTCTTGGCCAAATACAAGACTGCCATCACATTACTTCCGCTCAAGTTCACTTCATCGCTGTACATGTAACGAAACAACTCCAACAGACTGTCGTACTCACAGTCAGGCAGTTCAATAGAGTCTCTAGTCTCCTTCAGCTCACCGTAAAACATGGCTTCAAACACAGGACTGCTAATCGACAGCACCAGCTTGTGAGCTGAAATCACTTGTTTACTTTCACTTTCGCCATTGGCCTTTGGCACAACAAACTTCACATCGGTGAAGAGATCGTTGTCGAACATAAACTTGCTTCTTTCTCTGATGGTGGCTCTTGTTGTTTGCCAATGTTTCTCGACGACAGACATGGTTACTGTACGCAGATTGGCGTAGAATAAACCAGGGAAGTTTTAGTTTGTTCGGCCGTGTAGATTCGTGATTGAAGCTGGGTGGCAACTTGAGCCAATAGAACTAGTCAGTGGTTAAGTTCACAAAATTTGAATATAAAATTACTAAACAGGAAGTTGTCACGGACTCGGTGTGTGACCGAGAAGTAAAGCAAAATACAGCAAAAAGATCTACTTTTCAGACCATTTTAGTTTAAAATCACACATTCTCAGGGTCTGTCTCATTTGAGCTATAAAGTTTACGAGAAACATTTGTTCAGAGAGACATTATTTTGCAGATATTATGTTCGTTATGCATTGCCTCTCAACGTTGATTGTGGAGGAGTGCTTGACGAGGCCAAAAAAATGTCTGAGTGGGAGGCTATTGGTTTGTGAGAACAGCATATGCATTGGTGCTGTTGGTGAATTTATTTAACCTCCGGGCGAGATTTATTCGGAGTGTTAGTGAACTCTAAAAGAATAGCGATGTCGGTAACTGTGACGGTAGTCTGAGGTCAAATTTAGATTATTCTCCACACGTTAGCCGCCTTTCCTTTCGCGTTTTTCTTGTTCACCTCGAGGAACTTAGAGTAAAGAGAGGTAGTAGTCTTATATCGGTATGTCTGGCTAGGTTTCTGTTACTTGAACACTGACACGGTGATTTTGCTCCATTTTTGTCAAAACAGGGCTAAAATTAGCAGTAAGTAGCTTTGCTCGTACAAGAAATTCACCTGGAGCACCAAGTTTAGTACATTATTGTAGGTCAAAGCAAATTGTGATCGGTTGTTAGTGATGCTATTTTAAGATTCTTAATACACGACAACAGAATTTAAAAACTGTTGTCAGACCTTTCGTCTTTGCATTAGTCATGTTCATGCGTGACTTATTGTAATACCCCTTGTATAGCTTCAGTGCACTTATATAACACTCTTAAATTAAAATAAATGGGTAATTGTTGTGACATCTATCAATAATAACACGTTTTTTTGGCTTTGATTTTTTGACGCCAAACTTATGATTGTGTCCCTTGTTTTCTAAGGGACACTCAGTGGACTATGTAAAGTTACGACAGTAATGCTGTCGTCTCTTCGAAAAGTAAGAGCAGTTTTCAACCTGAAACACAGTTTAGTCTCAGATCTACTGCTAGCGTTTGACAAACATTAAGAGGTACTCTTAGGTCATGCTGTAAAACTCCAATAAAGATAGAACACCCCCTGAAACACGGAAACCCTGCAATGACAGATCTCCCCTTCCCCGAGATGTTCGGCCCCCAATTCTATCTATATCAGAGTTTGGGTTAAGGACGTTTTTGGCAACCTTTTTAGCATATCACTGTTCCATTACATGTGTTTAATAATTAGTACGTGAACTTTTCCTCTTTTATTCCACATTTTAATTTTTCGGCATTGACCCCAAAGTACAACGGTTTCGTTACACATGACGATAACATTATTACATACTTTCATACAAGAACAGTAAATCTGTAGACTTGGTATTGTTTTAAAGATAATAATCCACTCTTAGTAAACAATTTCCATCTAACCAGAAATTTCCCTTGCCTTTGTTTTCTTACGGCTTGTCATTTTATATTAAATGTTAATTATTCTTTTAAAATTCTACTATTTACTTAAGATGTATGGCTGCTACAAGAGCATACATACGTAATGTAACGTCACGAAATGTCAACTGTATTTTATACTTACGAATTTACAGGTAGGAGGAAATTTGATTTATAACAGCTGTTAACCCTATTGTTAATCAAAAGCTTCCTTGTACCCTGAAATTTCTTTTGCATGTTGCTTCTCAGTTTAATAGGGCAATCATTATTTTAAAACACCAACTTTTGGTTGACCTTCATTTGCGTTTGGTCGAGGTATGCTATTTTGTAATAATTATAAAGCAATGGACCATATTGGTATTCTCGGTATTGGACTGGAACTAGCTTGAAATGGAGGCTCAAGAGGGGGAATATCATTAAAAAGAGATCAACTACACTTGCATTTGAAAAGACCCCCCGCATAGCCTCAGTTGCAAGCTAGTTCCAGTCCAATACCGGGAATACGAATGTGGCCTATTTCATCAGCCTCTTTCTTCGCTAGTAGCGTAGATGCACAGGAATCCCATGCACACACCGAAGATAAATGGCGCAACAACCATGCTAATCAAAAGACATAAATAGACCTGAATGTTGGTTTAATTTGAAGCCTTTGTAGAACGTTTTTTGTGCGTTTACGCGGGCCATTTCTAGGTGAATTTTGTATAAATCTCTTGTTTCTTTTTTTATCGCACGATCGTGTTTGAAATGTTCACATTTTCCTTCACTACACAACCGAAAGACGCTCAAAAGCTATGAGGCAAGGTCGCACCCAGATCTCTGCTCCGTGTCGGCAAAATAATAATTAACGTTAATTCCGATAATCACAAACTTTGTCAATCACTAAGCCACTACTTTATAAAACGCCCGGCGGTTTGAGTGCAGTCGAACTTCTACATAAGCACAGCTCCATTGCATGGACACCTATATTCCGAGCATTCAGTTGGTTCCAGAAGTCACACAGTCTTTACCTCTACAATACGGGCACCTCCATAGTCGCTGCGATCTGTCCCTTTGGTGCGCGTATTAAAGCGTATCGTCACCGAGTATACAGTGTAAAGTAAAACGTATTGTTCGAAATTTAAGCAATAAGGAATTCCGGAAATTGACCAGCTTGAACGTCTGATTGATCATAAGAAAAGCTGCTAAAAAGATAACGAGGCTCGAGAAACGTGATAGTTACGTCTCCACATTTAACAGAACTGACACCATCTCCTCCACATAACGAATCAGGTCCACTTATTTCAGCGTACAGCCAGTACTTGGTGTTTTTCGCTAAAATTACTTTCTGGTCAAACAACACTTCAAAACCGTGATAGCTATATTTCTCACATTCTATTAACTTTGAGACAAAGTTTCCAGTTTTAGACACCACAGGCGTTTCTTCCTTAGTGTTCTCTATCTTCAAGTCTACCCGATAAGTATTGTTTTTACTACCAAACAAGCACACTCCGCGTAGCTCAGTATCTTTGTCCACAGAGAAACTGATGACATCCTTTCTAAGGCCATCATATTGAGAAACAAGACCTGTGGACAAAGAGCCAAACCTACAACATCGTTGAATATCTCCGCCCAAGCCAGATCGTTTGGTTTCAGGAAATCCCACAGGAATCTTTGAGGCTGAATGAAGACATTTGACAAGGCTGACGATTTCTTTTTTCCGCAAGATTTCACTGTCTAACACGACACTACCGAAGTCTTCTTCTTTCATTTTTGGAAAGCGTATTCCTTTAATCACTTCTTCTCCGAGAATTCTTCTTTTTGTCGCACCATCGGCCGCTAAACCTTGTTTGTCGCATTGCTTTGCAGCCCACAAGTCGACAGCCTTAAACAGCTCTATCTCTTCAATCATCAGAGTGCCTCGTATGACTACTGCTTCAAGTAAGGACCTCTCGATTGTCGCAAACCCATCCGATTTCACAGCCTCTTCTGTTTGTTTATCGATCACTTTCCAGCATTCATCCACCAGGTTTTTCTCTTCGTATTTCTGTGCAGAAGCCAAGATGGTGAAAACATTGGACGGATTTAAATTATCATCAAGATATGCGGTGCATTTATCAGCCAGTGAAGGCACCATGTATTTCTTGGTCAAATACAAGACTCCCATCACATTACTTCCGCGTAAGTTCACTTCATCGCTGTACATGTAGCGAAACAACTCCAACAGACTTTCGTACTCACAGTCAGGCAGTTCAATAGAGTCTCCAGTCTCCGCCAGCTCACCGTAAAACATGGCTTCAAACACAGGACTGCTAATCGACAGCACCAGCTTGTGAGCTGAAATCACTTGTTTACTTTCACTTTCGCCATTGGCCTTTGGCACAACAAACTTCACATCGGTGAAGAGATCGTTGTCAAACATAAACTTGCTTCTTTCTCTGATGGTGGCTCTTGTTGTTTGCCAATGTTTCTCGACGACAGACATGGTTACTGTACTCAGATCGGCGTAGAATAAACCAGGGAAGTTTTAGTTTGCTCGGCCGTGTAGATTCGTGATAGAAGCTGGGTGGCAACTTGAGCCAATAGAACTAGTCAGTGGTTAAGTTCCCAAAATTTGAATATAAAATTACTAAACAGGAAGTTGTCACGCACTCGGTATGTGACCGAGAAGTAAACCAAAATACGGCAAAAAGATCTACTTTTCAGACCATTTTAGTTTAAAATCGCACATTCTCAGGGTCTGTCTCATTTGAGCTATAAAGGTTACGAGAAACACTTGTTCAGGCAGACATTATGTTGCAGATATTATGTTGGTTATGCATTGTCTCTCAACGTTGATTGTGGAGGAGTGCGTGACGAGGCCAGAAAAATGTCTGAGTGGGAGGCTATTGTTTTGTGGGAACAGCATATGCATTGGTGCTGTTGGTGAATTTATTTAACATCAGGGCGAGATTTATTCGGAGTGTTAGTCAACTCTAAAGGAATAGCGATTTCGGTAACTGTGACGGTAGTCTGAGGTCAAGTTGAGAATATTCTCCACACGTTAGCTGCCTTTCCTTTCGCGTTTTTCTGGTTCACCCCGAGGAACTTAGAATAAGGAGAGGTAGTAGTCTTATATCGGTATGCCTGGCTAGTTTTCTGTTACTTGAACACTGACACGGTGATTTTGCTCCATTTTTGTCAAAACAGGGCTAAAATTGGCACTAAGTAGTTTTGCTCGTACAAGAAATTCACCTGGAGCACCAAGTTTAGTACATTATTGTAGGTCAAAGCAAATTGTGATCGGTTGTTAGTGATGCTATTTTAAGATTGTTAACACACGACAACAGAATTTAAAAACGGCTGTCAGACCTCTCTTCTTTGTATTAGTCTTGTCCATGCGTGACGTATTGTAATACCACTTGTATACGTTCAGCGCACTTATATAGCACTCTTAATTGACAAATTAGAAGCCTGAGCTGTGTATTACACTGTGATAAAACACGACGGGCATTTGAGGACACGATGGAAATGTAGAAAAAATGAGCCGCAGGCGAGTGTTTTCTACATTTCTCGAGTGTTCTCAAATGCCCCGAGTGTTTTATCACAGTGTAATACACGGCTTAGGCTTCTTCATTTGCTTTATGATATGGATTTTACACGCGCAAAACAATAAAACACGCTTTTCCTGTATTTTATTCTCTGATAAAACATGGGTGTTTGACTAATGACAGTGCGCAGGGTCCTATCTATATTATAATTTAAAATAAATGAGTAATTGTTGTGGCATCTATGGATGAAACGACGTTTCTTTGGCTTTGATTTTTTGAAGCCAAACTTAAGATTGTGTCCCTTGTTTTCTAAGGGACGCTCAGTGGACTATATGTAAAGTTGCGACAGTTAAGCTGTCTTCTCTTCGAAAAGTAAGAGCAATTTTTAACTAAAACACAGTTTAGTCTCAGATCTACTGCTAATGTTTGACAAACGTTTACAGGTACTCTTAGGTCATACTGTAAACCCCCAATAAAGGAAGAACGCACCCCTGAAACACGGAAACCCTGCAATGACAGATTTCCTCTTCCCTTGATGTTCGGCCCCTAATTTCATCTATGTCAGAGTTCGAGTTAAGGACGTGTGTGGCAACCTTTTTTAGCATATCACTGTTGTATTACATGTGTTTAATAATTAGTACGTGAACTTTTCCTCTTTTATTCCACATTTTAATTTCTCGTTGTTGACTTCAAAGTAGAACGGTTTTGTTTCACATGTCGATAACATTATCACATACTCTCATACAAGAATAGTAAATGTGTAGGCTGTCTATTTAATTAAAGATAATTCACTCTCTATAGGAAACAATTTCCATCTAGCCAGAAATTTGCCTTGCCTGTGTTTTTCTTACGGCTTCTCATTCTATATTTAATGTTCATCATTCTTTTCAAATTCTAATATTTGCTTCAAGATGTATGGCTGCTACAAGAATATTGATCAAATGAAATTGGTTCACCTGAATTTTGTTTTGATTTGGACGGTTTTTAGACCGATTGGGGCTGATTCTAGTCGAATTGAGGAAACTTAACTAGGCTTATGTCTTGTGTGTCAATCCTTGCCTCGAATCTTGTTTTATCGAGACTTGGTCTATCACTCAGTAGCCTGAGTAAAGCAGTATTGTTAAGTGGTTGATTTTAAGAAATCTTTGTCGAATTAGCGAAACGTACTTTCCTTAAAATTGTTTGAAATAAAAATATCTATTTTAAAGCAAAATGGAATTCGGGAAATTGACCCTGTTGAACTTGTGTTCCATTAAAGCTGACGTACTCAAAGCCCTCGTCCATGAAAAACGTGAACGTTACCTCTCCACATTTAACAGAACTGACACCATCTCCTCCACATAACGAATCACGCCCTCTTATTTTAGCGCACAGGCAGTACCTGGTGTTTTTCCGTAAAATTACTTTCTCGTCAAACAACACTTCAAAACCGTGATAGCTATATTTCTCACATTGTATTAACTTTGAGCGAAAGTATCAAGTTTTAGATGCCAGGAGTGCTCCACTAATGGCGTTCTGTATCTTTAAGTTTACCAGGTAAGTATTATTCTCACTACCAAATAGACACACTCCGTGCAGTTCAGTGTCTTTGTCCACACGAAATTTGATGGCATCGTCTCTGGCGTTACGGTATCGAGAAACATGGCTTGACAACGAGCCAAACCTACAACATCGTTGAATATCTCCACATAATCCAGATCGTTTGGTTTCTGGAAATCCCACTGGAATCGATGAGGCTGAACTCAGATATTCGACAACAGTGATGATTTCTTTTTCTCGCAAGATTTCACTGTCTAACACCACAGTAGCGAAGTCTTCTTGTTTCATTGTTGGAAAACGTATTCCTTTAATCACTTCTTCTCCGAGAAGTCTTCTTTTTGTTGCACCATCGGCCGCCAAAAAACTTGTTTCTCACATTGCTTTTTTGCCCACAAGTCGACAGCCTTAAACAGCTCTATCTCTTCAATTCTCAGAGTTTCTCTGTTGACTACTGCTTCAAGTATGGACCTCTCGACTGTCGCAAACCCATCTGATTTCACAGCCTCTTCTGTCTGTTTATCGATCACTTTCCAGCATTGATCCACCAGGGTTTTATCTTCATATTTCAGAACAGAGGGCAAGATGCTGAACACATTAGACGGATGTAAATTATTTTGCAGATATTCGGTGCATTTATCAGCCAGTGAAGGCACCATATATTTCTTGGCCAAATACAAGACTCCCATCACATTACTTCCGATCAAGATCACTTCATCGCTGTACATGTAGCGAAACAACTCCAACAGACTGTCGTACTCACAGTCAGGCAGTTCAATAGAGTCTCCAGTCTCCGGCAACTCACCGTAAAACATGGCTTCAAACACAGGACTGCTAATCGACAGCACCAGCTTGTGAGCTGAAATCACTTGTTTACTTACACTTTCGCCATTGGCCTTTGGCACAACAAACTTCGCATCGGTGAAGAGATCGTTGTCGAACATAAACTTGCTTCTTTCTCTGATGGTGGCTCTTGTTGTTTGCCAGTTTTTCCCGATGGCTGACATGGTTTCGGTTCGTAGATCAGCGCAAAATAAACCAAGCAAGTTTTAGTTTGCTTGGCCGTGTAGATTCGTGTTGGAAATTGAGTGGCAACTTACCTAAGATGTAAGAGAACTGGACTAAACCAAAGACCCACTGGACTAAAATGAAGTCCCGCTGGCGTCTACGTCTTTACTGCGTCTTTCCACAAACGTCCGCGGGGTCAGAAGGTCACGCTGGTAAACTCTGTTTGGTAGTGTAGCGACTAGAACTTTCTTTGCCTTTGGGTGTCACGTTTTTCCGTGACCCCTGGGAATTATGCAACCCACTCTGTAATACTTAAGCGTTCTTCATTATGCGTAGTTTTGTGGTTTTCATTTTTGGCCAGTGCTTGCTAGCGCTGAAAGTTCGATCTACTGGTTTCTACCGCGTTTTTTCCTTAGCTGCTTCACTGTTGTGTGAGCCCTGAGGTACAAATTCTAGAATTCGAGTCGCCACAGTTTTGTAAGTTTATTTTGTTCCGTTGTCAGTTTTTTGTGTCGTTATATTTTGTACTTAAATATTTTGTCTCGTTTATTTTTCAGTTGAATCTCACACATCACACACCCACGATCACTTTTGTTTCTTTCGTGTTTACGCCCAGTATGATTAAACTTGTGCATTCAAACTGTGACGTCTTTAGCGCTTATTAGACCTACAGGTAGATTTCAATGGGTATCCTTGAGATGAGACAGACGCCAGATGGCGGACTGCGTATAATATAATACTAATTTTTAGCTAACGTTTATTCACCAGTGGCTATGTAGGCGAAAAGAATTCATAAAACATATTTAGTTTATCGCTTAGTTATAGATTACTTTCATTTCTCTGTGCGAAAGTTGCCGTGATCATGACCAGGCGACGACGCGATTGCCTGGTCACCGGCCTAGCACGTGATCAATTTCTATCTCAGGTAAAAACTTTTTTTCTCCATTGGTACTGGATCAAAAGCGTTCAGTTCAATATTGAGCTGCTCTTGATCATTTAAAGATCCAGAAATATTCAGTTGACTGTCTTGTTTTTCTTTAAAATTAAATCCTTTAATATGAATTTTGTTACGAGTATCATTGTAGAGCAGGGTTTTTTCCAGACAGAACTTAGGATCGCCGGTAACAGCAACAAACTAATTTATTTCCGTAAGGTAACTTCGCGAATTTGCAGCGCTAAGCTTCTTCAAATTTGAATCAATCTCTCTTACAGAAGAAACTCTCGCTCTAATATACATGAGGCTTAAAGTTCTAGAAACTTCTATTTGGAACCAAATTAAGTAGTTTGACACAGTTTCTAATCTGAGTAATTACATAAGGATCAGAATGTTTTGGAATGTTCTTATACAAATTGGTCACGGCTGAATGACCTCCGGTTCGACAGACTCAGAAAAAGAAGAGAACTGTCTTTTTATAACCTCTTTAAGGGAAGCTCTTACTTACGGCGAGGTTGCTACATTTTTGGTCAAAGCAGGGCTAAAATTAGTACTAACAACCAGAAATGCTCCTAGAGCACAGGGATGAAGATGTTAAGTGAATTGTTGAAGATTTGGTTTTCAGTGATATTTTCAACATTACGTGACAGTCTTGTGGGTGCATAATTATTATAAAACGGCTTTTATCGCTTCAGTTCACTTGTGTTGTAAGTTTTGACAAAACTGGGCAATAAAGTTTTGGTTTCCATCGATGAAAATATGTTTTTGGTTCAGATTGTTTGAAGTCAAGCTTATGATGGTGTCCCTTTGTTTTCTCGAGGACACTGTGGACTATGCGAAGTTTCGACAGTGTTTTTGTTTTGTGTTCTAGAAGTGAGACCAGTAATAAACGTTTAGAGGTACTCTTAGCCCATGCTATAAATCTACAACTAAGGAAGTATTCCTCCTTAAACACAGAAACCCTTCCATGAGAGCACCCCCCCCCCCCCCCAGTTTGCTCCGAACGTGAGCCCTGGGGCTTCAAATATTAACATTTACTTGTTGAAGAACAATATAATTTTTTCCAAAACAAAGCTCCACCAATTATCTAAATTGCATGACACACAATGTTATCAATCTGGGACGTTTGTATCAACCTTTTTAAGCATAAAGAATCATTGATATTTTACATGTTTCACAAACAGTAGCTAGACCCTTTCTCTTTTCTTCCAAATTTTGCTTTTTGTTATGGAATACAAAAAAAAAACAACGCTTTTGTTACACATGTCAATGGCATTAATTCCTACTTAGTATTAATGGTAAATCTATTTTATAACAGACTCATTTATAGATAATAATCTACTACCAATCAACAATTTACAACAAGACGGAAATCTCTCTTGTCCGTTGGATCTTCAGGCTAAGGGTAACTTGTCAGTCTACATTTCATATTAATAATTCTTTTAAAACACTAGTAGTTGATTCACACTTTGATTGATACTAGTCCAGAGGCCTTTTTTGTAATAAGTGACTTGCAGGTAAACTTAATTTCATGTAGGAGTAGCGTAGATCCACAGGGTACCCATGCACTCGTTTACTGAAGATTTATGGCTGTAACAAGCATTCTAATCAATTGATATACCTAAAGTTAAGTTTGATTTGGAGCCTTTTAAGATCGATTTCTAGTTAAATTGAGGAAGAGTAATGTCTCCTCTTTCAAATTCTGTCTCGCAATCGTGTGTGATATAACCTTCACCTATCACCCAGCCACTTCGTGACTCAGTACTTTGAGTAAAGCAATATTGTTAAAGCGTTAAGTTAATCAAATCTTTTTCGAATTCGCGACACATATTGCTTGAACATAACATGTATCTTAAAGGAAAAAGGAATCCGTTAAATTGACCCTATACAACGTCTGATCCGCTATAACCGACGGTTTCCTCGTCCTCTTTCATGAAAGACGTGAACATTACGTGTCGACATTTAACAGAACTGACACCGTCTCCTCCAAAAAACGAATCAGATCCTCTTATTTCAGCAAACAGTTCGTACCTGGTGTCTTTCGCTAGAATTACTTTCTCGTCAAACAACACTTCAAAACCGTGATAGCCATATTTCTCACATTGTAATAACTTTGAGGTAAACTGATCTCTTTTCCGTACCAGAACTGTCTCATTTATTACGTTTGTTATCAGTAACTTCACATGGTACGTGTTATTCTCACTACCAAATAAGCACACACCGTGTAGTTCAATATCTTTGTCCACATAGAAATTGATAGCATCGTATCTAAGGGGCTTATATCCAGAAACGTCACTGGTTGCTTATATCCAGAAACGTTGTCAGCGACAAAACCAGATCGTTCGGTTTCTGGAAATCTCACTGGAATCCTTGAGGCTGAATTGGAACTCATATGTCTGTTAATACTGACGAATTCTGTTTCTTCCAAGATTTCACTGCCTATCACCACAGTAGCGAAATCTTCTTGTTTCATTTTTGGAAAGCGTATTCCTTTAATCACTTCTTCTCCGAGAAGTCTTTTTGTTGCACCATCGGCCGGTAAACCTGGTTTCTCGCATTGCTTTGTTGCCCACAAGTCGACAGCCTTAAACAACTCTATCTCTTCAATAATCAGAGTACTTCTTATGACTACTGCTTCAAGTAGGGACCTGTGTACAACACTCCCATCACATTTCTTCTGCTCAACATTACCTCATCGCTATACATGTAACGAAACAACTCTAACGGACTGTCGTACTCACAGTCAGGCAGTTCAATAGAGTCTGTAGTCTCCGCCAGCTCACCGTAAAATATGGCTTCAAACACAGGACTGCTAATCGACAGCACAAACTTGTGAGCTGAAATCACTTGTTTACTTACACTTTCGCCATTGGCCTTTGTCACTACAAACTTCACATCGGTTAAGAGATAAACTTGCTTCTTTCTCTGATGGTGGCTCTTGTTGTTTGCCAGTTTTTCCCGACGACCGGCATGGTTTCTGTTCACAGATCAGCGCAGAACAAACCAAGAATGTTTATGTTCGCTCCTGGCCGTCTGGATTTTTGATAGAAATTGGGCAGCAACTTGAGCCAATATAACTATCCAGTGATAGCTTACAAAATTTGAATATGAAATTACTAACAGGGAGCTATCATGTACGAAGTTATTGTGAACCGGAGTGTGACCTGGAAAACTGAATGTTGACAATGGTACCAGGCAATATGGAGCTGAAAAGAATTATTTGCAGATCATGCTGGTTTAGCTGAAGTCTTGTTGGAGCTATAAAGTTACGAGAAACACTTGTTCTGGCTCATCACTATCTCTGTTCCAACCTTAGTTGTAAACGAGAGTGCGTTGAGCTAAAAGAATGCGGTCTGTTTTGAGAGGCTATTGTTTTGGTAAAACAGCAAATGAACGGTGAGACAATAACCATGTCTGCCGTAACTGTGACGGTAGAGTGAGCATAACTTGAAAATATTCACTACACGTTAGCCGCTTTTTATGTCGCTTTTTTTCTCTGACGCTTGAGGGACAAAGAAACAAAGGGATGACGGTGTAATATGGTTATCTATTTTTTTTTTTTTTTTTTTTTTTTTTTGATAACCACTTAACCTGAAGTATTCCTTTTTAGAAAACAGTCCTAAGAATATACGCGCGCTGATTGTTTAAAAATCGTGTTTCTATAACTCGGTACAAACACAGAAATAGCTCGAGCTGTTGACGTAATGATGGCGCGAGCAAAGAAAATTTACATTTTGATAATCAAAGTTATTTCTTAAATGTAACATTTACTACTCAGACCAAAAATCTCTTCTAAACATGTCCAACCATCAATTTACGAATTCGGCTAACTTATTTAAATCCTTTTTTGTCACCCAATTCAGACAACGTTACGCTTCATTTTTTAGCTTACAATAGGCCATATTCGTATTCTCGCTTTTGGACTGGAACTAGCCTGCAATGGAGGCTCATGCGGGGAATATCATTAAAAAGAGATCAACTACATTTGCATTTGAAAAGACCCCCCGCATAGCCTCAGTTGCAAGCTAGTTCCAGTCCAATACCGAGAATACGAATGTGGTTCATTGTGCAATTTGCCACACTCAACTGATTGCATGGGAGTATGAACAAATAGAACAATTGTAACCTCTCAAGTGAATCATCAAATGATCTGAATTGGGTGGCAACAAGGATTTAAACACGTTAGCCGAATAATTCTATGTTTCCGCATTTATTTTATTTTATTTTATTTTATTTTATTTTATTTTTAAAAAAAGCATAGATTACTTTCAGGGCTGTACATCCAACAACAGTGTCTTGTGGTTCATTTTAGGCCCGGATGTTTCTGTACACACACGTACAAGTCGGTGGCTTTGTTGCTGGAAGTTCTCAAAGAATTAAACGAGTGGGACACATTGTTACTTATCCAGACTCTTCTCTATCGAACACCGGAGCAGGGGAAGTAAGTCGCGCACATAGTTAACAACGCTTATTTATACCATGCCATAGAAAATACAGCCAATCGGAAGACAGGAAAGCAGTTGTTTACTTGACGGTACAACACCCAACCTTCCCGTCGTGCGCTGGCGTATCTCGCATTGATTCCCGGGATTGATTGTGTTGACCACTGCATTTTCTGTGGCATGGTATAGTAGAGAAAAAGGCGAGTGTATAAACCAGAAAAATACCAGTGACAAGTGGAATATTAATCCATAGTATATCACGAGAAAGCGTTGAATAACAAGTACATATTTCTACAATCCCAGACGAAATTAGTAGGGGAAACTTGTGGATCACGTATGCCTCACCTTCCCCAATCAATGATGGGAAAATGCCGCGTTTTGTTTCGACGAAAAGGGAAAAAAAATACCTGATTTTCGACATTGTGAGTGGGAAAGGGGACAACTTGCTGGTTATCCCAACGTTTCCGTCTGGGATTGTAGCCTGATATTTCCTCCTCCGCTGTTTTCCCCCCACGTTCCCACTACAATGTAACCGAAGTCTTATTATGTTCAAGGCGACAAGATCTGCCAAGAAAGACACTCTGACAGTGATTTTACTGACGTGTTTTACATTTTCTCATCAGTTGAGTCATCTTTTTTTTTGGCTGATTTTTTTTTCTTTTTGACAGAAAATACTTGAGAGACAACGAGAGACACTATTTAGCCAGAAAGGTAAGAAACTTGAAGAAACTAAAATAAATAAAAATCCACATTTTCAAGTCAATTCTTTCAGTGCCATCCTTTTGTGTCGCTTGCTCGACCACTGACATTCAGCCATAATATTTCCGCTTGGATTCCGCGAAACCGTCGCTTTCGCTTTTCTACTGAATACTGTTTCACGATTGGCAACGTTTTAACTTTACCCGGTAGGGTAAACTGCTATCTTATCTCCTGACGGAGCAATTTTAAATTCATTTAAATTGATTGAGCCCGCATTTTTTTTTGTAGAGTAGTTGCTAAGTAACGTGACGTGTCGTCATGACGACAAGCTGTCATGACAACGTACGTAGTGCTGGTGCTCTTGGGGTTTTTGTTTACGGATCTGATTGCTATGGTGGATGGATTGTTCTGTTGTTTTCTTATGTCTACATTGAATCTATTTACAGGCTTTTGAGTATTCGCTGGAAATAATGAAAGTTCGAGTCTCTAAGCAGGATTCGAAGGTAAGCACAAAGTTCAAATCTGTGAACGAGTACCACACGCGAGAAAGTAAAAATTGCGATTCCGCAATGCTGCAAAATGCCGGCTATTTTGTCTATCTGCCTGCTAACGAGAAAGGAAAGCTCTCTAGTTTTACTGTAAGAGAGAATGAAGAGTAAGAGATTTATTATTACCGACGTAATCTATCTCAAGTTATTTTTACATCAATCCCGATTTTCAGAGGGTTTTTAAACAGCCAATCCTGAGACACTGATTTTACACACGTGAACAGGCCAAATGGCTTTATTACGATAACTGCAGAAATTCTCGCGCGCTCATTGGCTAATTTTCATTGTCAACAAGCGGACAGACACATGAATTTATAATTTATGCGATACGTCAACGAGCGAGAGCGCACGATTTGACAATTTATTATTGTAAAAGACAAATTAACGTCAGTTTTTCATACGTCTATTCTGTTATCACTCAAGAATTGACAGTGGGGACACTAGTCTACATTTGCTGAGCTTACAGATACCCATCAATAAGATGAGGGATTGCTTCAATTACAGACACAAGCAAATTCTGATGCATAAACAGGTCTAATCATATTTTTTTACGTTTATTGACTAATTTTTATTGTCACTAAGCGGAGAGACACAGAAATTTATAATTTATGCGATGCGTCAACGAGTGAGAGCGGTCAATTTGTTAAATCGCGCATTGTTATTGTCCACGAAATTATCCACGCAACGCGCGTGGTAAAATTAGAACTGGTTACTACTGGTTACTACAGGGGTAACCTTGGGAACAAAGCCTTTATGTGGGATTAATTCTCGTACCCTTCATCTTCCCTTGTAATTTTGGAACATCAGTTTTCTCTGTTTACTGCAACAGTTTGGTTATCAGTCAAGACATTTTCCTTTAGATCATCAGATCCTTTATTCTCCTAACCTGGCTGCTGGAATTTGTATTGAATACACTTGAGAGAAATTTCAACCGTATCTGGCAGATCACGAGCATCATCGGTGATAAATGGGGTGGGAATCCGCTGTGTTTTCAAGAGGAAATTCCAGAGTACAAGCGTGGCATGGTTTCAAGTCAGTATCTTTTTCTCGTGTTTGCAGGTTGAACCCTCTATTTTATCTCAGCTGGTCGTGGACATGTACGAGTGCTGGAAAACTGGACAAAAATATGAGCCTTATGTTAAGGTATGCTAGAACTTTCAACCATAGTTAATAGAGGGAAATGGTTAGGAAGGCCGGTAAATATCAAAGAAGCAAACAAACAGGCCAAGATTTATGTTGGACGGTCCTTGACCCTGCGCGTCTTTTGTTTTATGCTTTTACTATGCATGATTTACATAATCGCAATGCATCTATTGGTTAGTTGTATGCACACACGTAACCATCTTTTGTATTTTGCCAGGTTTTGTGCAGGATCAACCCCCAAAATAGCAAACAAAAACATACAACAAAGAACTTTGCCCGGTTTCCTAACCATTTCCCTCTATTCACCATGTTTCAACGTAAAAAAACTCATTGTCATTTTATCTTGCCTTCAGTTCTTGCTTACTTTCGTGATTACAAAGAGAAAGAAGTGTAAAATGTCCTTTTTTTATCGATGGCGTTGAAGCTTCTGCTCACCTTTTTTCGACGGGTTGTGCAAGTTGACTGGTGTTGTTCCAATTTTTGTTTTTTACCTGTTTTTTTTAGGTGACTGAAAGTTTGCTGACGCAGGCCTTTGAGATGTTAGTGATTTCTAAAGTGAGTTGTTTCTTGTTTTGAAAAATAACTTTAACGGGTACTTATCAATCATGCGCACACTGAAATACCATGAGACGTTTTCAACAGGAATGTACACAGACATCAACTAAGGGATATCTTCTTGATTTACCTCCAAATTCTCACAACTAACTTTGAAGGAAATGTATGACAATCAATGGGGAGATTTGACATTTTGAACGTAGGGGTGTTTGCAAAGGGAAAGGACCCTGTAAAGAACTTCTTTGTGAGTCCTTTCACTTCGTGTAACGCTGTTTGATAGGTGTTGGTGATATTCTGTCAAGCCAACAGCGAACGTACTGCAACTTCTCGGACTAGGATGACTTCATGAATATTTTAACGGTGTCACATCTCCTTATGTATTCTCTTATTGTTACGTTTTGCGTTATTTCTTAACAATGCAAGTGGGCTTCAACTTTATTTTTCGCCTCTTTAGCTCGATACATCATGTTATGTCATTGCTTGTTTATACGCCTACTTAGCTTTGATACATAAGTTGTCCACTTGTTTTAATCTAACAGTCATGACTATGACTGAACTAGAGCCAGAATATTGTAACAATCTTTTCGAATTTTTGATAAACCAAACTTTGGTTTTCAACAATGTTAATAACCCTCGGACTCGTCTTGTTTATGTTACAAGCTCGATATATAAATGACCTACGGATAACAAAACAGGGCAGTGAAATCAGAATTGCCGATGTTTACAGACGATCCTTTTTCCAAGTTGAGGGGCTCACAGCCACATTGATCTTACAGCAGTAGTAGTTTGATTGTAATCGCTTTAACCCTGTGGAAAACAGCATCTTTCTCACGTTATAATTCTGGAATACCTACTTTCTTGATTGTAGTCCGCGTCAGGAGAGTCACTTGAATTCGTGCAGGAAAATCCAGAGTCGCCTTCCTCTTTGCTGGATCAGGCTTTGAAATATTGCCAACAACACGTCAAACCACAGGTAATGTACTCGTATTGCTATTTTAAAATGTTACTTTGCATTGAAGATAAAGAAGATTTTCCAGTTCTGGGTACAAACTGGGATCATGTAGCAGCTCTCGTAAGGTCTCACATGAGTGGTTCGGTACTCTTTAAGAGAACAATAGATCAGAACAAACAACAGGTACAATGCCCCGTGCCCCAAAACAATACCTGCTATACACTAAGATGGCAAATAGAATTACAAGCTCAATTGAATTGATACACTGCTGACAAACTGTAGTTTGTTGAGGGAAGGCGTCAGCACCTTTTTCTCTAAAGAATGCAGTTACGTCTGGCCAATCACAAGGCATTAATGGGTCACTACCCCACAATAGAAGGTTATCCATCAAAATGTTTTTATCAGGGTCATTCCGATTTTGAAATGGAGTTCTCTAAAACAGGGACGTAAAACAAGCAGACTTGGTCTAAAGTGTTAGCCAACACCGCATAGAAAAGAAGTTGGACTGAGAAAGCTTAAGCCACACACGAGCGAAGCCTACATAATGATTGCCCACTGTATGCAGTAAAATCCTTAGATTGTAAGTTACAAGAAATAAATTTTTTGTATATGTTACTTACAATGAATCTTGTCCAGTACAGGTGTATGAAATGCGCACTGGTGATTTGTTGATGGAATCCGAAATAATTCTGAGGCGACTAACCCGCCTATCTTCTTCAATGTTAGAATGAAATACTCGATCATCTCATCGAGTATCCACTAACTTTAACATTTCTCTTTATTACCAGACCTCTTCATCCAACACCTCAGTTTCGCATCAGCCGAAAGGATCATCGGGAACCGACACAGGCGCCGATGTAACTTCGGGCTCCGACACTGAAGCTGTTCCGTCGGCATTAGAACAAACCTTATCACCTCCAATAATTAAAAACAAAGAAAATCATACTTCGATAACACCAGCAAACGAAGCGCCAACGAAAACACCTGACGCCATTCCCCGAGATTTAATCACAGATTCGCTCTCTAAAGGAGAATCCATGGATAAAACACCGAGTCCCATCGCAGACGTTCAGATGGTAGCCGGAGTGTTGCCTTCGTCCGAGGTTCCTATGTCGGAGGAAGTGGCTTCCGACTCGAATATAGTGACTCTTGAAAGTAAAAACATAACGCCCGCTGAAAAAGAATTAAAACCAGCCCCCGTTGAGGGTGTTATCCCACAGGAGCCAAGCGCCACTGTGCCAGGGCCCCCCAGCACTATTGCTCTGACCACGGAGGCTGAAAAGCCACTCGCTAGTGTCACTCCCGGGGGTACAGTTCTTACTGATGGTAGTGAACCTTCCGGTAGTACGTTGTGAATTCTTTGGCCGGCATTGCAAACTGCCTCGCAAACAACTACTATAACAGAAAACTCTGCATTCACGAGTAAAAACATCGCAGAAATTAATGATTCTCTATCGAGGGGAAAGGGCAGCAAAAGCCAAATACTTTGAAAAGTAAAAACTTATCAGCTTTTCATCCCAGGGATACAACTCAGTAGCCACACGTTTTCCTCCAGGGAGGTCCCTGTACTCAACGAATGTGGCTACCGTTATCTTATTAATATTAGAGTCCAAACCTTCTTCTGGCTTACAGCAAACACGAATTGTCTAAACGCTGTAATGAAAGTGGCAAAGTCACTTCTGAAATGTCGAAATCCGCAAAACACTTATCATTTCACATCGGGAATATTGGGTCTGGCACTTTTTATGTACAAAAACAGTTGAATTCGAATTCAAAAGTCAACAGAAGTAATGAACAATCCTTCAAGCCAGCTACAAACACAAAATAAACAAAGATCACAGTTACTGTTGATTGGGCTGTACGATAACCGCCTGCTACGGATCCAACATTGAAGGCCAACCTGCTAGGAATACTTGACAGAAATATCCTTCGTTTCGTTCAGTCTCACCCGCGAAAAGCTACTGATGCTCTAAAGCGTGCGCTTGTTTCTGAATTTTGACACCAAAGGAAAACAAAGGTTTTTATTTTAGGATACTCGAAGCATTCATTTCCGAGAGAACCCAAGATTCACGAAATCCGCAAACTGAAACCTCGTTTACTGCCCGAATTATGGTTATAGAGAAGTTCAACAATCGTATAGGAGGTATAGGGAAAACAAGGCCAGAGAACGGGGATTATAAGGCAGAAGGTGAAGGGAATTCTGTCCGCGTTGAGCTGTGTTTTAAACAACCCTTTGGGTAAGTTCACACAAATCATTATTTACTGGTTCTCATCCTGTACGATAGCACTACACTAACCAGGCTACCGTGAAATGAAACAAGTGGCCGCTTATTTGACTGGCAAATACATGTTATCTGCCGGTGTTTCAGCCAATTGAAGTGTTATGTATGTACTGACTCAAAGATTGCTAGAGCAGCATAGCTCATTTCAATAGCTGGATACTTCTACGTGTAATACGAGACATTCCGCTTCCTCTCTCTTGGATTCTCTCTCCCCCCCCCCCCCCCCCCTCCCGAAAAAAAATATATTGTTCGGTTAATTACTCCTGAATAGGAGGAGGAAGCTTAAAAATTAGCAAAGCACACAGAGCTTTCAATGATACCATTTATTTTATTGTGCTTAAGTCAAGATTAAGTGGTCAAGTGATCTTCAAAACAATTCACATTGATCGTAAATCTTGGACCGGCGGTCAAACACTGATATTGAGGGATGTAGCATGACTTCGAGCTGTTTTTCGAAGAAAGAACTTTGAATTTTAAAATAGGTGTTGGCTATAGCTAGCAAAAAACAAAAGACTCCAAGGATTAGTCCTGTTGAGGGTAGTCCATTTAGGTAGTCCATTGACAAGGGGTCAGTGTTTTGTTTATCACCTGTAATATATCACCTGAAGCAATTCTGCTGTACGTGTGATACGCACGCATGATGGTCGATTATTAGCTTGCTTTTAATATCCTATTTATGACCAAAACGGTTGAAAAACCATACCTTATGGGGCCGCACATACCTATAGAGCCCATATAAGGGAGTACCCCCCGGGGGGGGAGGGTTAACAGCACGTTAAGACCGTTAATGATCAGCAATTTAACAACAGAAAAGACACCATATTGATAGTGATTTTAAAAAAATACAAAACAGTGAAAACGAAATGAATATCAGTTGATTGTCACTGTCACGAGTTTCATAGGAAAGATTCATAAAAGTGCGTTTAATCATAAGCACGCGAGAATTTTCAAACTCGTAAAAGATTCTCGAAAGTTATGCAAACCCTCGACTGCGTGTCGGCTTTGTTAAATTGTTTAAGGTGCTTACGCCCACCAACCTAGAAATTATACCTTTTAACAATTTTTTAAACTAAATAGTTGGTTAATATATATAGATAGGCAAGCCTAACCACAGAGCTCCTAGTTAAGAGGTCATGTATTTGAAGAGAAATATTGTC
This sequence comes from Orbicella franksi, assembly GCF_964199315.1. Lineage (NCBI taxonomy): Eukaryota > Metazoa > Cnidaria > Anthozoa > Scleractinia > Merulinidae > Orbicella > Orbicella franksi. The sequence goes on along the minus strand of NC_138156.1, from coordinate 7,787,890 downwards.
GGTTCTGCACGCATTACGCACGTATGTGTGAAAACCAATCATAGAGTATGGATGCACGCTTGCCTGACAATCCAAATTAAATCGCATGGATACATATTCTTTTGCTATGGTGCTCCGCTTGCACGCGCTTCTGACTGGGAGTTCTACTATTGACAATACAGAACAAGTGTGTTCATTAAATACTTCAAAACAATGCAGAGCGAAGTGAATCATTTATCAGTGACTATAGTGGTGGGTTAATACCAGTTTTTTAAATCGATACGATACGAGTACGATATTTACCGATATTTCGGTTTTTTTTCGATATTCGATATCGATATCAATACTGTGACGTCATTCAAAATTTTGCTCAGATGTTATCAATTAAGCACTGAAAGCCTTTTAATAGTCCATATAAAAAAAAAAACCATAGCAAAAGTGTATCATTTTTAATTTCTTCTATGGGTACCAAAAAGAACTCAGACTCCCAGAACTATTGCGCATGCCAGGTATTTACGTCACCTCTAGATGGAAGTTGCAAGGTTGCGATTGTTCCTTCGAGTGCAGTACAACACCACTAACGAGAAAAATATTGTTTTAGGGCACTGAAACAGCCTGGAATATTTCATTGAGCAGTCACGAGTGCAGTATTGAAAGAGATCGAAACGATCGATATTTCCCAAAAGTATTGATACTTTTTAAGGAAACGCCAGTGATATCGAGTATTTGTTATCGGTATCGGCCCACCGCTATTTATGACCTATGATTGTCTTAAATCTGTATTATTTCCCAGTTTTTATTGAAGTTGATGTCCTTCAGTGGCTGCCTCTGAAGTGTCATTTTAGCCACATCTGCCACGGTTTTCCATCCCTCGGCATCACTAGCACTGCATACGTTGTTGGTTGGGTTGGCAGGGTCCAGAACAAATGGTGGGCTGCGTGGAAGAAGACAGTGTTTCAGTCCAGTAACATGCTGTTAAATGAAATCTGTCAGTCGCTGTCTCTCAGACTCTCAATCTCTGTATGTTTTTTTATTGTTTGCCTATTTACTTGATTGTCTCTGTCTGCCTGTCTGTAAGCCTTTCTGTCTGCCTGTTTTTCTGACTGGGTAGCTGATTGTATCTCTATCTGACTACTTGACTTTCGCTCCACCATTCTTTGGCTCACTTACTATCTGTCTGTGGGTGTCTATCATAACTATCTGAATGTCAAAAAATGGTAAAAATGGTAAAAATGTGGGATGTGGCTTAATATGTAAATCAAAGGAAAAAGGGTCAGCTGATAGCCACAAGATGCACACTTAGGCGACAAAGGTAGAACAGCACTGGGCTTTTTTTCTACAAAAAATGTTGAACCTAGTGCTGTTCTACCTTTATCGCCTTAGCGTGCATCTCGTGGCTGTCAGCTGACCCTTTTTCCTATGATTTATCTGAATTTCATTTAGGCTGTCTTCCTTCCGGTGGGGGCTCCCATATTAAATCGAGAGGGTGATTGTCGGAAATTTTGGAAACAACCCCTAAAATTAGTTTTGTGGGTGTGGCCCAAATTCATTTTCACTGCTAAATGGTACCAATCTTAAAACAACTCGTTAATGTTAAGTGACATTTTCACCATTTCATTACAGCAATAAAGAATATCACAAAATTTGACTGGCAATTGGTTCCTGTCACACTTCTCTGCTCAGCACAGTAAACGCTACCGCGATAACTCTACCAGTGGTCATCCTTGATTTTAGCACCCTAAGAGGTATCAATTGACAAATTTGACCCCCTAAAAGGTATGATGATCACCCCCGGCCATCGCTTTTATATGGGCATCTTCCCCCCGCCTGGGTCTTCCTTGCCATTTTCCCTGTACAGGAACGAAAACGAACCTTTCACACATCTTGATCCCTCTCTCAGCGAGATCCTTATCGTAGTATTTATGCCAAATGACGTGTATGTGGCAATTATCAGCTAACCGTTCAAGAACAGCTTTAAAGCCGGCCCGAATGTCAAATGAAGTTTTTCCAGCTGCGTTCTCCCAACAATCTATGGTGATGAGCTCCAGCGGATATGAAGATGGCAGTCTAGGTTCACCAGTGCTTTTGTCTTCAATACAGGTTTTGCGCCAGTACTTTACAAGACGGATTAAGTTTTTCACAATCGGTGGTTGATCCTTGACAAACTCCTTTTGTAAGCTCACCAAATGTGCTGAGTAAAAATCCTGGTCTTCTGTTGTACAATCAATCATTTCTTCGTACAGTTTGTACCTTTGTTCTGCAAAGTACAAAAAAATACACATTCTAATTAACTTGGCTTGATTCAACGTAGACACACACACACAGCTAATTCACATAGTTCAGAAGTTTATGTATTCCCCAAAACAATGAAATTGCAATCACATAGACTTCATTATGGACTATAAACTGAAACAAGCTGCAGGGAGGCTGGCCAAAAGGAGACTGTCTCTACAGAGGGGCGTGAAGGGGTAAAATGGGAACTGGGATTTGCCCTGTTTTGGGCTGGGAAAATGGGATTTACTGCACTGGGACTGGGATGAACAATTTCAAAAATGGGAAAGGGATTTTTATTTTTAGCGCTCTCTGACCCTATTTTTGACACCACCGCTTAATTGAGCCTATTCTTTTGAATAACGAATTAAAATTCTGCATCATTAGACTTCCGTAGACACATAAAATCATTCCATTTTTCATTTCCGCGTTCTAACTACCAGGCTCCACACGGTTTTATCGTTAAGTCCTGTCAGTTTTCCTGGTCAGCGGTTTGTTGTTGATGGAATGATATGCGCATGTTTGCACGTGGCGGGAAAGACAAAAATGGCGTCCAATTACCAGACTATGATCATCGAAATCAAGTATATTAACGCAAAAAAATGCTGTAATACACACAGAAAATTTTAAACTTTCGTTAAACTTAAGCTACAGCCCAAGAGAATTACAAAAGATGATTATGGAAAAGTGTGGAGTTGAGGATTCTGCTGCAAAGAGGGGGTTTGCGGACCATGCACTGGAAATGTTTTATGTGGACAACATTGAACTTGTTATTCCTTTGGCACTCTCAGGGGATGAACTTGCTGTTTGTGCGGATGGTGTTCTTCATGTCTTTTTTTCCATCGCAGGGTGTAACAAGAATCATTAGAGGGAGTGATTGCCTACCCATATCATCACGAGCAGTGAATGTTGCTTGGTTTGGTAAAGATATTTTGTTCTGCGAAGAGCACTCCATTGAGCTCTTTAAATCTGGGGCTGTTGTTGTGATTGCAGGACACAGTAAAGGCGATAGTTATGGTTCACAATCATACTCGAAACTGTGTCAACCAATTGGAATCTGCATTGAATCTGATCGTAACATTTACGTTACAGACTCTGGTTCTGTTGCGGGCAAACTAATCAACAGACCGAAGCAATTGCTATGGTGGATGAGGTGCTGGAGTACGTGAAGTATTGCTCACGGAAGGCAAGAGAGCTACAGTCCTTGGCAAAAGAAACTACTGATGTGCCAGAGGGTACTCTATCTAACAAGTCATTGGAACTGATGGCACAATCGCTTTGCAAGGTAGAGAACAACATCAAAGATCTGTCTTCATATCCAGATTTCGAGGTGAACTTGAATTTAGAATCACTCCTGACGTTAAATGTTGAGAACCAACATGCAGTCACTCATTTTAAGAAGGAAACATTTACTCTCTACGAATACGTACAGATTTTTGGTTCATCAGTAGAAGAAGGAGTAAAGAGAGTGACACCATGGTCTGCACATTGTTACATGCATCCCAACTCATACTACCCTGTTGAACCTTCTGCTACTGGCCAGTTGGTCCTTTTTGAAACTCCCAAACCGGCCAGAGAAAGATTGTCTGGAAATGACGAAGCAGAGATGAGAGTGTGGGCAAAACGATACGGCAAGAGTGTAAGGCACACCATGGACAGAGCTGGGACACTGCCTCTGAATTTGTATGAAAGACAACATTGCTTAATCCATTAGAATTGCAGTTTTTACTTCCTCGTGCGCAAAGCTCAGTGCCGGGAGAAAGTGCAGAACGTCCAGAGGGTGAGTCTAATGAACAGTCTGTGGAGGTTCTCACCTGCACTGATCAACGTGACGAGTACAGCAGCAGCGAAAGTGGAGACAGTGAGTCTGAAGAGGATTGTGTAGATGATACAAGTGGTTTCAATATGGTTATGCCAACGAGGGCTGGAAGACAAAGACTGCTCATCAGATGAGCGAAAGATTTTCTTCAGTCCAGGTTAAGGTATGCGGTGTGTATCCAAACGACGTCAGTCCGCACTTTTAATTAATTATACACATTAGTCTGCAAGCAATCACTGGGAATGGGATTTTAGATTTGGTAACTGGGATTTGGACCAAATTTAAGCTGGGAACTGGGATTTGGCAAAAATTTGGGCTGGGAACTGGGATTTAGTGCCCCCCTTCATGACCCTCTCTACATGACTGACAAACAATGGACTCTTATTGAGGTTGGGTTAAAGGAACATTAAAATCCTATTTTACCTGGACTTTCAAGATCAGTTGCAGTAAATGTCGGCAACAAGTCAATGTCAAATTCTGGAGACAAATCCAGGCAAAGTTTGAATTTCACAGCGAAGCGCGTCTTTCGATCAAAGGTGATTTGGTCTTTCTTATAGGTGGGACTCTGTTTGAGGCATGACTCCAGGCAGTTCTTTGTTTCCTGCAACTTAACTTTGTGATCTTCCATGGTTTTCAAACTGTTGAAGAAAACCACACAGTCGATGTCTGCTTTGTCCTTGACAGCTGTTCCCTTTCCGACAGAGCCTCCCTGAATAATGTGTTGAAAGGACAAGGGATATTTATCAACAATTAGTACAGTATATCTTGAAAAAAACACAAAGGGTTGAATCAACACCAGGGCCACCACGCAAATCCAGCGGCCTAACCACTCGGCCACGCTGCCTCCCTGAAGAAATGTAAGAATTAATAAGTTTTCTATATCCTGTTTGGGATTTGGCTCGACACTACATTATGACCACTGAAAGTCCAAATAACCAAAATAACTGCAAAATTATGCTCCCACAATGCAGAAAAATGAATTTCAGAGAGCATAGTTTCTCAAAATCTTGCAGTAGAAACTCAGGATATAGAGACTAACCCTTACGTGTCTGTCGACTTAGTTTGTCCTTGAACAATCTTTAATTTGCAACATTAAATTGTCCCCTACAACCAATTTTATGCCATGCAATTTGATTTTCATTTGCTTTCTGACAAACATATTTTTGAGATTGCTGTCCTTATCATGTTTGGAACAGTTCCATCGAAATGAAGTATTAGAAGTTAGAGTAAACATGATTTTGTCTGTTTTGAAACTAACTTTATTCATGTACTTCATAAGCACGAAATATTTCGTTTTTCGTAAGACTAGCACTTCCTGTGGTAAGTGAAATTCTGCCTGACGTTCCCCTGTTTACTATGGCACTATAGTAGCAGAGATGGGATTATAGAAAAACTCATGGAAAACTGGTGATTTGTGCCGGCGAGTAAGCTAAACGCAGCACTTTTGAATCAAATGAAACTTTTTGCCTTAAGCTGAGATATTTACTGCATTGCTCCCTTTGGTAATTTTAAAGTACTTAGGACAAATAGGCCATTTTACAGTTCTGTGCTTAGTTACCTGGCCCATGGATGCAGGTGAGGCTGAAGGTGACCTGACTTTGATACAGACCTCTCTACTTTTATTATTTAATAAATGCCAACTAGTTAGCACAAGAAAAAATTGATTTACACAATAAACCAGTGAGGTCTTTATCAAAACAAGGCCACCTCCAGCCTCACTGCCATTCAGAGGCCAGGTCACTGAGCAGACAACTGTAAAATCGTCTATTTTAGAGAACTGCAGACTTGGATTCATTTGATAAAATTTGCCTTGTACAGCATAGAACAGATTTTTCTTTGCAGTGCAATCAGCCTATTCAGGAGGATAATTCGGCTTAATTGGCAAAGCAAGTTTCCAGAATTCACCGCAAGCGGTTGTGTCATTATGGCTGCGAAATACACAAATAAATTAATAAGCCAATTAATGATGCTTGAAAAAAGCATACAAACATTTAGGAGCAGTGCATGTTGGTGCATTGCGCTTTCCTCATGAACCCTAACCCTACATGCAAGTACTTCATCGAGTTGTTCAGTCTGCGCCGACCATGCAGATCAGCAAGAGATCATGAACAATTGAAAGTAGGCCAACATCTTCCCTCTATGCATATGCCAACAAACTGGTCTGCTGCTGATACGGAATAGTGTTGCTTCAGCTTGCCTTTTGTCCACTTGGAAACGACAACTATATTAGGCTTTGAAAAATCTTATATGGCAATCTAGATATCGTCAAAACACCATAGTTTTGTCTGGGTAAAAACTTATTCTGCTGCCTTGCGAGGGAAATAGGGTGGGAGGGCCAGGGGATGGAGTCACATAGTCTTTGTACTTTCACTTTTTTGAAACTAAACTTTAAAATTCCACTTTTAATACCCTTTCCTCGCAGGGGACTAATTTATGAACGTTTCCTTAAATTAACATTCAATACACATTAGGCAGTGACTCTTACCTTAACGAGTTTGTTTATGCTGAATCTAGATGGCAGATTATGTTGGAGGTGTTCGTACAGTAGGTCTACAACCTCGGAAATTGCATCCCTGCTGGCCTCGTCAAGTTGGAGTTTGTCGGCAATGAAATTATTAACAGCAGAGCTGTACCTGAAGTCAACCTTTCCAAAAAACTTTTCTGAAAAAATGGAAGGAGCACACAGTTAGCCAGCTCGCTTTAATTTCGCACTGTTGGCTGTGTCGTGTGTGTGTTGTGTGTGATATGTTGCGTGATGTACTGTCTTGCAGGGTACTAAAATTCCCCCCTCCCCCACCTTCCTGCCTCATTTCCACAGGCTTGTGGAAAAGAAAAGAAAAAGTAAAGGGCATAAGCAACATATACAAAAAGCTTTCTATTCACATAACCATCAAACTATAATTAACATATGACTTTGACTATTTCAAGTACACACAGATATACATATTTATGATATATTCATGACAGCTTAAATGCAAGGCTTAAGGAATTAAAACAAAACAGACGAAATCAATAATTTTGATGTCTTCCATCCTCAATATTAATTTATCATTCTCACTTTTACCATTTTGTTGCATGGTGTTTATATTTTGCACCGTTTGTATACAGTGTTGCATGGGTTTTGGTATGAAATGGAGAAACTGACAGTGCAGTTTTTCTCTCGTTCCAGCTCGTTTTCTCTAAAAAAGTTGGATCGACCTGAACAACAAAAACCTGTTCACTGGAACAATACATCCCTACCACAAAAGATTAAATAAGAGGTCTGGTGGCATGGGTGGCGTTCTTCTTTCACTACTCTTTGTCAGCTTCTCCACGAGAGCGAACCGCTGATTCCGAAAAAAACAAGTAATTTTAGTTGATATTTACAATGAAAGTTGTGAAGTTGCATCTTCAGCCTACAGAATTATCACTCGGTCTATATCAATTGCTCTAAAATACGCAAGTTCAAAAACCACTGCCAAAGTATGCAACAAGCTAGACAAGCTAGGCTACGTTTGATCTCCCATGTGTTAGCTGGAATTTGGCTTTCTGCAAAGTAGCTGTGTCCATGCATGTCCTAGTAAGTTGGCTTTTACAAATGACTGTGCAGCCTGTAAACAAAGGAACATCATGTGTTTTGCAAAACACCTTGCAAATAAAATGGAGATCTTGCTAATTCGTTGGGGTTTGTCCATAAAAGTTGGCTTTTTAACCCATACTAGGACGTTATGGAGGATAAAGTTGTTTGTGGGTTGAACGGGCCGAAAATTATTGTTCAATCGCATAGATAAAAGCCTTGAATCAGAGTGGCGGACAGATTTCCATACAACTCCATACTCAATTATGCATACAATCCTCTCCCTGCATAATTACCCACAAACGTACAACAATCATGAATTGCTAGGTTGCAAGCAGTCTCTAGAGACTCAGATAACAATGGTACGTTAATGGCATGCAGATGGTGGTCAAAACAGTGAGAGCTAATCAGAAATTCTTTTGTTCCTGACCACCATCTCGGCGTTGATGACCTAACGTGAAACCAAGCATCACGGAAGTCGCAAACTTGCGTGCATAATAAATTTATATGGGACTGTGCGGAAATCTTGCTCTCTCGGAACACCAGAACGTTGTTCCCCAAGTTGGATGGGTTGCAAAGTTCTTGTGACACCTTTTCAATGGGCCACCAGCTTTTTTGGAAAATTTTCACGGGTTACAATAATTTATCACATTGCTTTATGCTTACCTATTAAGCTTAAGCTTTTATGACATCCGTTTCTATGATGGTTATTCAAATCATTTTGTCCTACGAACCTTGCCTGGCAAGGAGAACAATACAGAAGACAGAGCTTCTTATGGAACTTTCTGATATGTAGACGTAACTTGCGCACTGTCTTAGAACAGTCTTCAACACAACATTCCACACGTATTCCCCGAGTTCCCGGTCCTGTGCCTCTCGCCGACATAACGCGCTGTACGTCATCTTCGATGGTACTCTCCGACATAGCTAAAACCTTGTGTTACGAAAGACTAACCAACGGCTTCGGTGCTTTCTTAATTTTGAGAGGACGCCTATGGGAATTTTCCCTAAATCATTTTGAGCCAACCAACTTTTGCTTTACGTAAACTTTCTTTTTGACCAGCCAATCATTGCCGACTTTCCTGCATATCATTTTCTGCTATTTTCAGTACGGTGGGTATTTCCCTACTAATGACGTATCCTTGCACGTTCTGACACGTTCTTTGCTTGGCTTGCAAATATTTAATTTTCCTTCCGATCTCCGAACTCGCTTCAATAAAACAGCACGACAATTCACTTCTCTTGTCTAAAAATACGGAAAATACTCGGAAAATTAAAAAGACTGTCGCTCCTGGAGAAATAAAAGTTCAAAACAAGCACGATCTTATTCAACACGCTGCCCAAGAGAAAGTTGCAACGTCGACACATTCCATTAATGACGTAATTGGTTTTTATGTATTCAATACTCGCTTCGAATCAAGCGCTTCAATAACTCAAAAAGGCGATATATTTTGTACTAAATAAAGAGTAGAATATTCATAAAATTTTCAGTACATTTAACGTTTTACTCTAGTAACAGCTTTTGGCGAATAAAATCATTAGTTGCGTGATTCGAAGTCCCGCTCGTGATTTGGCCGAGTGGAAGTTTGGGTCTGGTCAAAAACATAAACCCGCGCTCGGCCTATGACCGCCCAGAAAAATATTTGGGGACCACTTTTCGACCGAGCTTTGTAACCGTCCACAAATGTGACGGTCGAGACCTGGCTTCCACTTCACTAAAAATGGCGGCGGATTCAACTCTGAATGGTGCGGTGAAATATGTTTATCCAGATCGACATTTTGTGACATTTTGTAGGGGGAAAGCGAACGAATAAGTTTCACAATGGCAAGCAAACATGTGTGCCGAAGCAACAGATGTTACAGTTGTTATAGAAACTTGAAGATACTGATGTGGTCACGAAAAAATGGTCCCAAAACATGTTGACAAAAGAGCGAGCTATATTTTGGGACCACTTTGGAGTCATGATCAGCGATTTAATTATGGAGTTAAGGTAAGAACTATCGTGTCAGAACCGAGCATTTATTTCAGTTAACTGTCCAATGCAATTAAACCTGCCAGCTGTACATGTTACTGGCGTTTAATACTAATAGATTTAATTAACAGAAATATTAAGCTCTTTTTAAATGCGGACGCATCTAGGCCCGTAATGCGTCCGCACAGCAAACCTTACATTGTGTTGAATGCTTTTGTACTTGTACCACAGTGGAGTAAATAGGAGTAATGTTCTAGAGCTGGTAGAGCAGGTATAGGCAATGATCTCAATCCTGGTCTTGTCAGTATTTGTTATGCTGCCTGGCTTTTATTTTTTGAGGCATAGAAAGTGGTTAACATGCATTTGAAAAATTATGAAGAAAACTGTAAACTTTGAGAGATCTTTCTTGGCTAACATTTCCTGTTTCTCCTAGTATGCTTCCCCCTGCTCCCACCTGCTTTATATCTTGATTACTTTAAACAAATTTTGTACAGGGTTCGTACGCGTCTTGAAAACCCTTGAAAACCCTTGAATTTCAGACGTCCGATTTCAAGGCCTTCAAAGTACTTGAAATTGATTTTGGTCCTTGAAAGTCCTTGGTTTTTTATTGAAGAAGATCGAGAAATGTTAATACCTTAAGGTTTTAAAGTAAATTAAAGCCAGTGAAAACAAATGTTCAGGTAAACAAAGTATAACATCCTTGAAATGCTGACAAAATGTCTAAAACCGCTTGTTTTCGTTCCCAATGCTCTCTTGTTACTCTCGCGCATGTACCTTGAGCCACAAGTGCACTGCGCATGTCTGGTTTGCACGTGTGTTCAAGCTCTCGTTTCCCGGCGTTTTTGTACTTGTTTTGAGGGTCAAGCTGGACGTCACAATGCCTGGCAGGTGCCATTTTAATGAAAAATGGCTGGAAAAAGATGGGTATAAGTCATGGCTGCGGAAAGACGACAAGAATCCAAACAAAGCGTTCTGTTTTGCCTGCAAGAAAAGCATCGACTTGAATGTAATGGGAGAGTCAGCCTTGGTGAGTGAGCCATATGAAAGGCAAGAAACATGGAGAATACGTAAAAAGTCTTCAAAGCAATGAAAAAACCACCAAAATAAGCGATTTTTTTAGCTCCTCAGCAAGCTCAACTTTGGCGAAATCAACTGGAAATCGTCGAGAGCAAACAACAGAAACATCGCAGGTGGCCACTGGAACTGGCCCCGCAAAGTAAGGATCGCATAGTATCCAGTCTCTTCTTGGCGGAAATGCAACATTGAGGGCAGAGATCTGCTGGACACTTAAGGTGATAACAAGTCATTACTCATTAAAATCATGTGAAGGGATAAACAGTATCTTTAATTTTATGTTTCCAGACAGTGACATAGCTTAACATTTTGTTTGTGGGGAAAGAAAAGCTGCGTATCTGGCAACTTTTGGAATTGCACCTCATTGTCTCTCATTGTTGAAGGGAAAAGTCCGTGATCAGTCTGAATATGTTTTGCTATTTGACGAAAGTCTAAACGGTTGAATGCAAAGTAAACAGTTAGATGTGCTGGTCAGGTATTGGAATACTGATAAAGTAGAGTCGCGGTATTTCACTTCATACTTTTTGGGCCATGCAGATGCTGAAGCAGTACATGACAAATTTGAATCAGTTTGTGGTGAGCTTGGTTATGAGAAGCTTGCTCAACTTTCCATGGATGGTCCTAACGTGAACTGGAAGGTGTTTAGGTTGATGCAGGAGGATGTGCAAAAGCAAACTGGAAAGAAGTTGTTGAATGTTGGAAGCTGTGGCCTTCCTGTGATTCACAACTCCTTTAGGGATGGATGTTCTGCAGCGGAATGGGATGTTGAAACTTTTCTTACAAGTGTTAGATGGCTGTTTAAAGATTCTCCTGCCCGCCGTGAGGATTACACAAGCGTAACAGGGTGTAATAGTTTTCCACTGGATTTTTGCAGGCATTGTTGGTTAGAAAATGTCCCTGTTGTTGAGTGAGCTCTTGAAATTATCCCTTTTGTGGTGCAGTATATAACTGCTGCTAAATCAGGAAAAGTCACAGGACCCAAGAACAAATCATTTGAAAATGTTCAGCAATCTGTTAAAGACCCACTACTCACAGCAAAACTGAACTTCTTCTTGATGATTGCAAAAGAAATCCAACCGTTTCTGACTAAGTACCAAGCTGACAAGCTACTCCTTCCTTTTTTTGCCACTGAAATGAAGAATTTAGTCAAGGAGTTAATTCAAAAGTTTATTAAACCAGATTTCTTGAGTGATGCCACTACAGTGGTCAAATTACTGAAGATTGAGTGTGAAAAATTTCCAAATCATGTGGACTTATCCAAAGTGAAGGTTGGATTTGCAGCTGAGAGAATTTTATGTGAACTGAAAGGTAGCAAGAAATTGAGTGAGAGACAAATTTTCGAGTTTCGAATGAGTTGCAAGGCATTTCTCATAAAGATGGTCAAGAAAATTCTAGACAAATCCCCTTTGACCTACCCTCTTGTACGGTACATGAATATCCTGGATCCAAGAATTCTTATTGCAAAGAAAGAAACATCTGCTGAGAAGCTTACACGTATTCTTCGCATAATGAGTGAAGCTGGACATATCACAGACAATGAATGTGATAAAGTAATGAAGCAGTTCCGTCAGTTCCATGACAATTCTCTGACTGCAGACTCTGAGGCGTTCAAAAGCTTTTCAATGGAGTCTAATAGAGTTGACACTTTTTATTTTGATCGGCTAGCTACCAAGGCTGACTTGAAGGAGCTTTGGAAAGTTGTCAAGCTGCTTCTGACTCTTTCTCACGGACAAGCTACTGTGGAGCACGGTTTCTCTTCCAACAAAGAAGTCATGGTCGAGAATCTTGCTCAACATTCACTAGTGGCACAAAGAGTCATCTGTGACCATGTGCGTAGTGCGGGAGGTGTTCTTAATGTTGCGTTTTCCAAGGAGTTGCTGTTATCTGCAGCAGGTGCAAGACAGAGATACCATGCTGTTCTTGATGAGAAAAAAAGAGAAAATGAAACAACAAGGAGATCGGAAGGGAAGAGGTCGCTGCTTGAGGAAATTTCCACTTTAAAGGAGAAGAAGAGAAGATTGGAGAGTGACTTTGAGGCACTGAAACGTTCTGCAGACCATTATGCGGAAAAAGCAGAATCAAGTGGAAAGTTGACATTCATTGCAAAGTCTAATGGTATGAGAAGAACTGCAAGGGAGAAAGAAGAACAGATTAAGTCACTGGAAGGAGAAATTAAAGAGAAGCTACAAGGCGTTAAAAGCTCACTGTAATATACCGGTAATGTTTTGCCATGTCCAGGCTTTGTACTTAAGGACTTACACAAAGTGTTAAATGTGATCTATGGTTGATAGTTGATGTTGTTCAAGGTTTGCACTATCTGTATGCCAAAACATAGGTTTAAACGCAAACATTTTGCTTGGTATGTGGTAAATTTCTTACTAAAAAAAGTCCTTGAAATTTCAAAGTAGGGTCCTGAAAAGTCCTTGAATTTTTGGCCTGAAAAAGTGTACGAACCCTGCTAACCGAAGTCTTATTATGATCAAGGCGACAAGATCTTCCAAGAAAGACACTCTGACAGTGATTTTACTAACGTGTTTTACATTTTCTCATCAGTCGAGTCATCTTTTTTTTTGGCTGATTTTTTTTTCTTTTTGACAGAAAATACTTGAGAGACAACGAGAGACACTATTTAGCCAGAAAGGTAAGAAACTTGAAGAAACTGAAATAAATAAAAATCCACATTTTTAAGTCAATTCTTTCAGTGCCATCCTTTTGTGTCGCTTGCTCGACCACTGACATTCAGCCATAATATTTCCGCTTGGATTCCGTCAAACCGTCGCTTTCGCTTTTCTACTGAATACTGTTTCACGATTGACAACGTTTTAACTTTGCCCGGTAGGGTAAACTACTACCTTATCTCCTGACGGAGCAATTTTAAATTCTAAAATTGATTGAGCCCGCATTTTTTTTGTAGAGTAGTTGCTAAGTAACGTGACGTGTCGTCATGACGACAAGCTGTCATGACAACGTACGTAGTGCTGGTGCTCTTGGGGTTTTTGTTTACGGATCTGATTGCTATGGTGGATGGATTGTTCTGTTGTTTTCTTATGTCTACATTGAATCTATTAACAGGCTTTTGAGTATTCGCTGGAAATAATGAAAGTTCGAGTCTCTAAGCAGGATTCGAAGGTAAGCACACAGTTTAAATTTGTTGAATGAGTACCGCACGCCAGAAAGTAAAAATTGCGATTCCGCAATGTTGTAAAATGCCGGCTATTTTGTCTATCTGCCTGCTAACGAGAAAAGAAAGCTCTCTAGTTTTATTGTAAGAGAGAATGAAGAGTAAGAGATTTATTATTACCAACGTAATCTATCTCAAGTTATTTTTAGATCAATCCCGATTTTCAGAGGGTTTTTAAATAGCCAATCCTGAGACACTGATTTTACACACGTGAACAGGCCAAATGGCTTTATTACGATAACTGCAGAAATTCTCGCGCGCTCATTGGCTAATTTTCATTGTCAACAAGCGGACAGACACATGAATTTATAATTTATGCGATGCGTCAACGAGCGAGAGCGCACGATTTGACAATTTATTATTGTAAAAGACAAATTAACGTCAGTTTTTCATACGTCTATTCTGTTATCACTCAAGAATTGACAGTGGGGACACTAGTCTACATTTGCTGAGCTTACAGATACCCATCAATAAGATGAGGGATTGCTTCAGTTACAGACACAAGCAAATTCTGATGCAAAAACAGGTCTAATCATATTTTACGTTTATTGACTAATTTTTATTGTCACTAAGCGGAGAGACACAGAAATTTATAATTTATGCGATGCGTCAACGAGTGAGAGCGGTCAATTTGTTAAATCGCGCATTGTTATTGTCCACGAAATTATCCACGCAACGCGCGTGGTAAAATTAGAACTGGTTACTATTGGTTACTACAGGGGTAACCTTGGGAACAAAGCCTTTATGTGGGATTAATTCTCGTACCCTTCATCTTCCCTTGTAATTTTGGAACATCAGTTTTCTCTGTTTACTGCAACAGTTTGGTTATCAGTCAAGACGTTTTCCTTTAGATCATCAGATCCTTTATTCTCCTAACCTGGCTGCTGGAATTTGTATTGAATACACTTGAGAGAAATTTCAACCGTATCTGGCAGATCACGAGCATCATCGGTGATAAATGGGGTGGGAATCCGCTGTGTTTTCAAGAGGAAATTCCAGAGTACAAGCGTGGCATGGTTTCAAGTCAGTATCTTTTTCTCGTGTTTGCAGGTTGAACCCTCTATTTTATCTCAGCTGGTCGTGGACATGTACGAGTGCTGGAAAACTGGACAAAAATATGAGCCTTATGTTAAGGTATGCTAGAACTTTCAACCATAGTTAATAGAGGGAAATGGTTAGGAAGGCCGATAAATATCAAAGAAGCAAACAAACAGGCCAAGATTTATGTTGGACGGTCCTTGACCCTGCGCATCTTTTGTTTTATGCTTTTACTATGCATGATTTACATAATCGTAATGCATCTATTGGTTAGTTGTATGCACACACGTAACCATCTTTTGTATTTTGCCAGGTTTTGTGCAGGATCAACCCCCAAAATAGCAAACAAAAACATACAACAAAGAACTTTGCCCGGTTTCCTAACCATTTTCCTCTATTCACCATGTTTCAACGTAAAAAAAATCATTGTCATTTTATCTTGCCTTCAGTTCTTGCTTACTTTCGTGATTACAAAGAGAAAGAAGTGTAAAATGTCCTTTTTTTATCGATGGCGTTGAAGCTTCTGCTCACCTTTTTTCGGCGGGTTGTGCAAGTTGACTGGTGTTGTTCCAATTTTTGTTTTTTACCTGTTTTTTTTAGGTGACTGAAAGTTTGCTGACGCAGGCCTTTGAGATGTTAGTGATTTCTAAAGTGAGTTGTTTCTTGTTTTGAAAAATAACTTTAACGGGTACTTATCAATCATGCGCACACTGAAATACCATGAGACGTTTTCAACAGGAATGTACACAGACATCAACTAAGGGATATCTTCTTGATTTACCTCCAAATTCTCACAACTAACTTTGAAGGAAATGTATGACAATCAATGGGGAGAGTTGACATTTTGAACGTAGGGGTGTTTGCAAAGGGAAAGGACCCTGTAAAGAACTTCTTTGTGAGTCCTTTCACTTCGTGTAACGCTGTTTGATAGGTGTTGGTGATATTCTGTCAAGCCAACAGCGAACGTACTGCAACTTCTCGGACTAGGATGACTTCATGAATGTTTTAACGGTGTCACATCTCCTTATGTATTCTCTTATTGTTGCGTTTTGCATTATTTCTTAATAATGCAAGTGGGCTTCAACTTTATTTTTCGCCTCTCTAGCTCGATACATCATGTTATGTCATTGCTTGTTTATACGCCTACTTAGCTTTGATACATAAGCTGTCCACTTGCTTTAATCTGAGAGTCATGACTATGACTCTGAACTAGAACCAGAATATTGTAACAATCTTTTCGCATTTTTGATAAACCAAACTTTGGTTAACAACAATGTTAATAACCTTCGGACTCGTCTTGTTTATGTTACAAGCTCGATATATAAATGACCTACGGATAACAAAACAGGGCAGTGAAATCAAAATTGCCCATGTTTATAGACGGTCCATTTTCCAAGTTGAGTGGCTCATAGCCACTTTGATCTTATAGCAGTAGTAGTTTGATTGTAATCGCTTCAATCCTGTGGAAAACAGAATCGTTCTCACCTGGAATACCTACTTTCTTGATTGTAGTCCTCGTCAGGGGAGTCACTTGAATTCGTGCAGGAAAATCCAGAGTCGCCTTCCTCTTTGCTGGATCAGACTTTGAAATATTGCCAACAACACGTCAAACCACAGGTAATGTACTCGTATTGCTATTTTAAAATATTACTTTACATTGAAGATAAAGAAGATTCTGGGTACAAACTGGGGTCAGGTAGCAGCTCTCGTAAGGTCTCACATGAGTGGCTCGATACTCTTTAAGAGAACAATAGATCAGAACAAACGACAGGTACAATGCCCCGAGCCCCAAAACAATCCCTGCTATACACTAAGACGGCAAATAGAATTACAAGCTCAATTGAATTGATACAGTGCTGACAAACTGTAGTTTGTTGAGGGAAGGCGTCAGCACCTTTTTGTCTAAAGAATGCAGTTACGTCTGGCCAATCACAAGGCATTAATGGGTCACTACCCCACAATAGAAGGTTATCCATCAAAATGTTTTTATCAGGGTCATTCCGATTTTGAAATGGAGTTCTCTAAAACAGGGACGTAAAACAAGCAGACTTGGTCTAAAGTGTTAGCTAACACCGCATAGAAAAGAAGTTGGACTGAGAATGCTTAAGCCACACACGAGCAAAGCCTTCATAATGATTGCCCACTGTATGCAGTAAAATCCTTAGATTGTAAGTTACAAGAAATAAATTTTTTGTATATGTTACTTACAATGAATCTTGTCCAGTATAGGTGTATGAAATGCGCACTGGTGATTTGTTGAGGGAATCCGAAATAATTCTGAGGCAACTAACCCGCCTATCTTCTTCAATGTTAGAATGGAATACTCGATCATCTCACTGAGTATCCACTAACTTTAACATTTCTCTTTATTACTAGACCTCTTCATCCAACACCTCAGTTTCGCATCAGCCGAAAGGATCATCGGGAACCGACACAGGCGCCGATATAACTTCGGGCTCCGACACTGAAGCTGTTCCGTCGGCATTAGAACAAACCTTATCACCTCCAATACTTAAAAACAGGGAAAATGATACTTCGATAACACCAGCAAACGAAGCGCCAACGAAATCACATGGCGCCATTCCCCGAGATTTAATCGCAGATTCGCTTTCTAAAGGAGAATCCACGGATGAAACACCGACTCCCATCGAAGACGTTCCGATGGTAGCCGAAGTGTTGTCTTCGTCGGAGGTTCCGATGTCGGAGGAAGTGGCTTCCGACTCGAATATAGTGACTCTTGAAAGTAAAAACATAACACCTGCTGAAAAAGAATTAAACCCAGCCCCCCTTGAGGGTGCTATCTCACAGGAGCCAAACGCCACTGTACCAGGGCACCCCAGCGCTATTGCGCTGACCACGGAGGCTGAAAAGCCAGTCGCTAGTGTCAATCCCGGGGGTACAGTTCTTACTGATGGTAGTGAACCTTCCGGTAATACGTTGTAAATTCTTTGGCCGGCATTGCAAACTGCCTCGCAAACAACTACTATAACAGAAAAACCCTGCATTCATGAGTAAAAACATCACAGAAATGAGTGATTCTCTATCTAGGGGAAAGGGCAGCAAAAGGCAAATTTTGAAAAGTAAAAACTTATCAGCTTTTCATCCCAGGGATACAACTCAGTAGCCAAACGTTTTCCTCCAGGGAGGTCCCTATACTCAACGAATGTGGCTACCGTTGTCTTATTAATATTAGAGTCCAAACCTTCTGGCTTATAGCAAACACGAATTGTCTAAACGCTGTAATGAAAGTGGCAAAGTCACTTCTGAAATGTCGAAATCCGCAAAACACTTATCATTTTATATCGGGAATATTGGGTCTGGCACTTTTTATGTACAAAAACAGTTGAATTCGAATTCAAAAGTCAACAGAAGTAATGAACAATCCTTCAAGCCAGCTACAAACACAAAATAAACAAAGATCACAGTTACTGTTGACTAGGCTGTGCGATAACCGCCTGCTATGGATCCAATATTGAAGGCCAACCTGCTAGGAATACTTGACAGAAATATCCTTCGTTTCGTTCAGTCTCACCCGCGAAAAGCTACCGATGCTCTAAAGCGTGCGCTTGTTTCTGAATTTTGACACCAAAGGAAAACAAAGGTTTTTTATTTTAGGATACTCGAAGCATTCATTTCCGATAGAGCCCAGGATTTACGAAATTCGCAAACTGAAACCTCGTTTACTGCCCGAATTATGGTTGTAGAGAAGTTCGACAATCGTATAGGAGGTATAGGGAAAACAAGGCCAGAGAACTGGGATTATAAGGCAGAAGTGAAGGAAATTCTGTCAGTGTTGAGCAGTGTTTTAAACAACCATTTGGGTAAGTTCACACAAATCATTATTTACTGGTTCTCATCCTGTACGATAGCACTACACTAACCAGGCTACCGTGAAATGTAACAAGTGTCCGCTTATTTGACTGGCAAATACATGTTATCTGCCGGTGTTTCAGCCAATTGAAGTGTTATGTATGTACTGACTGAAAGATTACTAGAGCAGCATAGCTCATTTCAATAGCTGGATACTTCTACGTGTAATACGAGACATTCCGCTTCCTCTCTCTTGGATTCTCGCCCCCCCCCCCCCCCCCCCGAAAAAAAATATATTGTTCAGTTAATTGCTCCTGAATAGGAGGAGGAAGCTTAAAAATTAGCAAAGCACACAGAGCTTTCAATGATACCGTTTATTTTATTGTGCTTAAGTCAAGATTAAGTGGTCAAGTGATCTTCAAAACAATTCACATTGATCGTAAATCTTGGACCGGCGGTCAAACACTGATATTGAGGGATGTAGCATGACTTCGAGCCATTTTTCGAAGAAAGAACTTTGAATTTTCAAAAAAAAATTGATTAAATTGCGCCGGTTATAGCTGTAGCTAGCAAAAAAACAAAAGACTCCAAGGTTAAGTTCTGTTTAAGGAAGTCCATTTAGGTAGTCCATCGGGGTAGTCCATTGACAAGGGGTCAGTGTTTTTATCATCACCCGTGATTTATCACCTAAAGCAATTCTGCTGTATGTGTGATGACGGTCGAGTATTAGCTTGCTTTTAATATCCTATTGCCATGTTCAGTTTTGCATGGCAAAAGCATGTTTATGTCTGGGGGAGTATATGCCGAGGAAATATTAGCTTTTCAGTAGCGCCTACTTAGAGCGCCATGTTAATAGCCCGAGGGGGGTACTACTAGAAAAGTTGAGTGGGGGTGTACGGTCCACTTCCCAAAACCCTTACCCTATTTATGACCAAAATTTGCGATTTTTGCTACCCGATTTATGACCTGGCCAAAAATTTGATACCATATTTATAACCGTTGCTTCTGGCACAGTTGCCCTAAACATACGTTATAAAGGACTTTTGTTGATGGTCTTATTGATGATGATGAAAACGTAACTTCTTCTAAGAAACATACCCCACTCAAGGCTAGAGTGCTAAAAACATACCCTATTTATAATCATGACCAAAACGTTTGAAAAACCATACTGGGGCCGCGCATACATATCTAGCCCATAATAGGGAGTATCCCTCTCCCGGGGGTCAACAGCACGTTAATTTAACAATGGAAAAAACACCATATTGATAGTGATTTAAAAACAAAAATACAAAACAGTGAAAACCATAGTTAGTAGACGAGACCTATATTATTTGCCAGTTTCTATTGAAGTTGATGCCCTTCAGTGGCTGCCTCTGAAGTGTCATTTTAGCCACATCTGCCACGGTTTTCCATCCCTCGGCATCGCTAGCACTGCATACGTTGTTGGTTGGGTTGGCAGGGTCCAGAACAAATGGTGGGCTGCGTGGAAGAAGGCGTACAGTATTTCAGTCCAGTATCATGCCGTAAGCGACACTGACATTATTCATATTACCAAGATTATTTCTGATTACTAAGACCGTGTTTCTTAAGCAATTTCACATAATTTGTTTCTGCTTAACGTTCTCCTTGGTATGTCTTATGTCTGATGATACTGTCTGCATGTGTGGCTGTCTGTGTGTCTACCCCCAGCTGTCTACCTTTGGGTTAAATGAAATTTGTCAGTCGCTGTCTCTCAGACTCTCAAGTGCTGTATTTTTAACTGATTGACTGACTGACTATCTACTTTCTGATTGTTTTCCTATTTACCTGATTGTCTCTGTCTGCCTGTCTGTAAGCCTTTCTGTCTGTCTGTTTTTCTGACTGGGTGGCTGATTGCATATTTTTCTGACTACTTGGCTTTCGCTCCGCCATCCTTTGTCTCACTTACTATCTCTCTGTGGGTGTCTATCGTAACTATCTGATTGTCAAAGAATAGTATAAATGTGGGAGTGTGGCTTAATTTCTAAAATCAAAGGAAAAAGGGTCATATCAGCTGATAGCCACAAGATAGAACAGCAGTAGAAGAACTCTAAGTGCTGTTGTACCTTTGTTGCCTTAGCACGCATATTGTGGCTATCAGCTGACCCTTTTTCCTTTGATTTATCTGAATGTCGTTTAGGCTGTCTTGCTTCCCGGGGTTGGCCTCCCATAATAAAGTGAGAAAGTGATTGTCGGAAATTTTGAAAACAACCCCTAAAATTAGTTTTGTGGGTGTGGCCCAAAATCGATTTTCACCCGTAAGAGGAACCAGTCTTAAAACAACTCGTTAATGTTGAGTGACATTTTCACCTTTTTGTTATAGCAAATTTTCCCTGTACAGGAACAAAAACGAACCTTATCGTCATCCCCATGATTCCTCTCTTCGCGAGAGCCTCACTGTAGTATTTATGCCAAATGACGTGTATGTGGCAATTATCGACCAACTGTTGAAGAACAGCTTTAAAACCGGCCCGAATGTCAAATGATAGTTTTCCAGCCTTCTCCCAACAGGCTATGGTAATGAGCTCCAGTGGATACGAAGATGGCAGTCTAGTTTTACCACTGCTTTTGTCTTCAATGCAGGTTTTGCGCCAGTACTTTACAAGGCGGATTAAGTTTTTCACGCTCGACGGTTGATCCTTGACAAACTCCCTTTGTAAGCTCACGAAATGTGCTGAGTAATAACGCTTGTCTTCCGTTGTACAACGAATCATTTCTTCGTACAGTTGTTCTACAAGGGCAAAAAAATACACATTCTAATTAACTAATGGTCTGATTCAACTTGGACACACACACAGCTAACTCACATGGTTCAAAAGTTTATGTATTCCCCGAAGCAATGAAATTGCAAACAAATAGACTTCATTATGGCAAGAGACCATGATCTGCAACAAGCTGCAAGGAGGCTGGCCAAAAGGGGACTGTCTCTACATGACTGACAAACAATGGACTCGTATTGAGGTTGGGTTAAAGAAAGATTAAAATCCTATTTTACCTCGACTCTGATCAGTTGTAAATGTCGGCAGCAAGTCAATGTTAAATTCTCGAGACAAATCCAGGCGAAATTTGAATTTCACGGCGAAGGGTGTCTGTCCATCAAAGGTGATTTGGTCTTTATAGGGACTCTGTTTAAGGCATAACTCCAGGCGGTTCTTTGTTTCCTGCAACTTAAGTTTGTGCTCTTCCATGGTTTTCATATTGTTGAGGAAAACGACACAGTCGATGTCTGCTTTTTCCTTGACAGCTGTTCCCTTCCCGACAGAGCCTCCCTGAATTGTGTTGAAAGTACAAGTGATATTTACTAACAAAACAGCACATCTTGAAAAAAAAAACAAAAAAAAAAGGGCTGAATCGATGCCAAAGCAGGATTTAAACCCAGGGCCAATGCATGCAAATCCGGCACCCTAACCACTTGGCCACGCTGCCTCCCCGAAGAAATGTATGAGTTAATAAGTTTTCTCTATCCTGTTGGGGATTTGACTTGACACTACATTATACGAACACAGAAAGTCCAAATAAGCAAAACACCTGGAAAATTATGCTTCCACAATGCAGAAAAATGCATTTCTGAGAGCATAGTTTCTCAAAATTTTGTGGTAAAAACTCAGGATATAGAGACTAACCCTTATGTGTCTGTCGACTGAGTTTGTCCCTGAAAAATATTTAATTTGCAAAATTTAATTGTCCCCTAACCAAACCAATTTTATATTGTGCAATTTGATTTTCATTTGCTTTCTGACATACATATTTTTGAGATTGTTGTTCTTATCGTGTTTGGAACAGTTCCATCGAAATGAAGTAAGAAGTTAGAGTAAACATGACTTTGTCTATTTTCTTGTATTAATTTTATTAATGTACTTCAAATTAAGCACGACATATTTTGAAGACTTAAGTACTTCTTATCGAAGTGAAATGCTACCTGACATTCCCCTGGTTACTATGGCACTATAGCAGAGATGGGATTTTAGAAAAACTCACTAGTGGTGATTTGCATCGGCAAGTAAGCTAAACGCAGCACTTAACCAGGTGAAACTTTTTGTCTTAAGCTGAGACATTAATACTGCATTAGCTTTTTGGTCATTTTAAAGTAGTACAATTTTAGAGAACTGCAGTCATGGATTCATTCGATAAAATTTGCCTTGCACAGCATAGAACAGAAAATGGGGCGGGAGGGGGTGGGGTCACATAGTTTTGGTACTTTCACTTGTTTGAAACTAAACTTTGAAATTCCAATTTTAATACCCTCCCCTCGTGGTGCACTAATTTATGAAAGTTTCCTTAAATTAACATTCAATACACAAGGTGGTGACTCTTACCTTAACAAGGCAGTTTATGCTGAGAGATGGCAGATTATGTTGGAGGTATTTGTGCAGTTGGTCTACAACCTGGGAAATTGCATTCCTGTTGGCCTCGTCAAGTTGGAGTTCGTTGGTAATGAACTCATTAACAGCAGAGCTATCAGTGAAGTCAACTTTTTCAAATAAAAATAATGGAAGTCAAGCACACAGTTAGCCAGCTCGCTTTAGCGCTTTTGGCTGTGTCGTGTGTGTAATGTGTGTTACGTGTTGTGTAATGTACTATACTGCAGGGTACTAAAATCCCCCCCCCCCACGCCCCGCCCCTTGTCCCTCTCTGTCCACCTTCCTGCCTCGTTCCCGTGGGATTGTGGAAAGAAAAGAAAAAGAAAAGAGCAAAAACAACTTGTACAAAAAGCTTTCTATTCACTCACCAAATCCTCAACCACTGGCACAATTTCGTTCTCGTTTGAATAGTGTGGAGTTTGCAGGGTGCCAGTGCATGAACTGTATTTTCTAACTCAAATTCTTAATTTTAGGACCAATTGCTCTTAGGAATATTTTAATTCTGAATTTATCTCATCGAATATAGTAATTGTAAGTAGTAATGTTATTGCAAATAGTAGTGCATTTTTGTCATGAGTGGGAGATTGGGCAACCACTCCCTACGCTCACGACTTAAAATAAAGTTATCTTACCTAACCTTACCTAACATATGACTTTGACCATTTTTCAAACCTAAATGCCTCCTCAGGTGATCTGGAACGAGAGAAAATTCACAAAAGTGCATCGTCTATTTCCCGGAATTGTACTTAAGGATTTAATGTTTTGCATATATATTAGATTTTTATTCTGTTTATAAAAAAGTCAGGAAAAAAAAAACATTGCCAGGCCATTAGTAAAGTGCTTCGATTGATTTTAGTTTATATTTAGCTAGAATGAAAGTTGTAAAAGTTGCATCTTCAGCCTACAGAATTATCGCTTGGTGTATAGTATTTGCTATAAAGGAAGCAAGTTCAAAAACCACTGCAGCCAAAGTATGCACCAAGCTAGGCTACGTTTGATCTCCCATGTGTTATCTGGAATTATGGCTTTTTACAAAGCAGCTGTGCCCATGCATGTCCTGGTAAGTTGGCTCGTACAAATGACTTTGCAGCTTAAACAAAGGTGTAAAGTGTTCTTTCAATTTAGTATGGCCTCTTTTATCTATTCTGTAGCGTGAGTCAAGAACTAAACATTCAAAATGGCGGTCCCGTAAAAACACACACCAAAACGAGGCGCATATATTTATTGAAGGCGGGAACCGAAACGCATACATTACAAAAGGAACATCATGTATTTCGCAAAAGCTGTAGCGTTACAAGAGCTAACTGCGGGCCCAAGTCAAACATGAGTCACGAGTCAACCTCGAGTCAACCACGAGTAAAGCCAGTATTTATTTTTTTGTCCCTAAAAAATATAGATTGTAGGAAATAGAATATGTGAATATACCTTTGTGGTACTTAATTTCGAATTTGGCGAGACAGTATTTCGGGGGAGGGGGGGGGGGGCGGAAATGTATTTTCGCGATTTCAATAGGCAAATAGTTCTTACTTACTTGATATGAAAACGCGATTCAAGCGTTCTCAACTTCATTTCATTTTTCAAAAGTCTGAACATTTTAAAATTCCTAGATAAACTGGAACAAGCAAAACGCATTTTTATAAATTACCATTTAAATTAAACTAGATCAAGCAAAAGGCATATTTGAAAATTAACTTTTTACAACTTTTTTTTCATTCATTCATTCATTCTGTTTATTGCCTTTTTACTTAATGTACAGTATTTATAAATATTTTAATGTGAGGCGAGGTGACCTCTAGAAACCATCAGGCTTTTAGTTGAGGCCACCTCGTATGTAACAATACAGTTACATAAATAGTGCAACAGTGTGCGGCTTTGCCAGTTCAGTAGTTATTTTACTAAAAACTCTGACAGTTTTTTCTTAAAATTGGGAAAACTTGACAATGAAGGGATTGTAACAGGAAGGGAATTCCAGATCTTTGGACCTTTGTAAAGAATTGTGAATTTTTTTAGATTAGTCCGGCAATGATGCACGCGATAATTATTGGCTGTTCTGGTGCTATAGCCATGAATTTGACTGTTTGTAAAAAACAAGTTGAAAAACAATGGAGGCAACAGGTTGTTATGATAATAGTACATAAATTTAGCTATTTGAAACTTGGCCGTGATACACATTGTACTCAGTGTTGTTGTTATTACATGTTAATCTTTTTTTATTCACCTGTGATTTGAATTTTCTATATGGGTGTTAGATTTCGTGTGTCTAAATTTGGTGAGGATTTTTATTCGCGGGTCTTTAATTTCGCGATTTATTTAAAATTGCGAAAATTGCGAAATTAAAGACCCGCGAAATTAATTACCAATAAGGTAGATTGTCTTAGCAACTGCAATGACAGGCCTAGGCTCACCTCGATCGCGGCACGAAATTCCGGTAAGAGAATGCGTGTACCTTAGTGCCAACTGTTTTCCTACGATGTGGGAAAACGGAATTCGGACTTCCAGTTTCGTTTTTCGTTTACCACCCCATCGTAAAAGGGAGTTCGAGATTCCATTTTCGTTTTCCGTTTTCCTACTACATTGAAAATGGAATTCTAAGTTCTATTTTCGTTTTTCGTATTTCCAAAACTTTGGACAACGGAATTCTAATTGTCATTTCCTTTTTTCGTCTTTCGTTTTTGAAAGATATCGATCATGACAAGCCTTTTGACTTTATATTGGGACCTAAATAGCCATTTCATTCCGTGATTTGTGATAGTAAAGGGAGGCAATAATACAAGCCGAAAGAGCACTGGCGTCTGCTTAATAGGCTACTGTAATGTGTGTATCTCAGTGCAACCGTTTTTCTACGATGTGGGAAAACGGAATTCGAACTTCCAATTTCGTTTTCGTTTACCCACGCCATCGGAAAAAGGAATTCGAGGGTGCTTACCATTTACAAAAACCATCCAGTTGGAAATTTCAGGCATGAAGATTAAACAATTGCGTGCGACGTTGCGGGAGAAGGAATCGCTATAAAGTATATCCACATCAGTTAGAGAAACTTAAAAGAGCAGAAAAATAGCATCGCCTCAAATCACAGCCCATATTTTCTGAAGCTTCCCTAACGGAATGGCGCGAACCATTTGATTTTCCAACTGGAATTTCCGGTTTTCCCATGTAAATGGTAAGTACCCCGAGATTCCATTTTCGTTTTCCGTTTTCCTGCTACTTTGAAAATGGAATTCCAACTTTTATTTTCGTTTTTCCCACAACTTTGGACGATAGAATTCTAATTCTCATTTCCTTTTTTCGTCTTTCGTTTTTATAGGATATTGAAAATCGGAATTTGAACCTCGATTTTCGTTTTTCGTTTCTTTGTTTTTGTCACTTTCTTGTGTTACCTGAATCGGAAGAATGTTGGCACTTCCTTTCGCTAACAATAGAGCTGGAAACCACATCCTTGATGAAGTCTTTGTCCGCCGTTCTCTTACTGAGGAAAATAATAGTTATGAAGACCTTCTCGAGGTAATCAAGAACCGATACCCGAATATAAGGGGTTGCACAGTAGTTTGCTGAGTGTGAAAAGGCTTTTCACTTGTCATGGTATCAAGAAGAGAAGGTCAGTGGCAGATGGAACAGTCGATATCCAGTTAGTGTAAAATGAGGACTGCGGACTGCAGACTGCAGACTGGGATAAAATGCAGACTGCAGACCAGGGGTAAAATGCAGACTGTAGACTTTTTAACTGAGTCGTGTTACCGTTTCCATCATTGAGAGCTAAACGGAGACAGGCAAACCGGAGTGTTCTTTAAGCTAACCTGAGTGATATTCAGGCTAACCGGAGCATTGCAAACTTTCACTGCGATTAGCCTGAATAACTCTGTTTCCGGTTAGAAATGGATAATGGAAATAACACCGTCGATATATACTTAAAACGTCTGTAGTCTGCAGTCTACATTTTACCCTCAGTATGCATTTTATCCCCGGTCTCCAGTCAGCAGTCTGCGTTTTACACTGACCGGTCGATATCGAAGTAGAAGGTGCCATATCGGAGGTTCGACTATATTTTCCAAATCAATCATGACAAGCCTTTGTACTGAAACTTTTTGACTTAAATAACCATTTAATCCCGTGATTTGTGATAGTGTACGCATAATTTCATTTCCTTGCTGATATCGATATCGTGGTAGTCCTATTGAACAGAAAGTTTTTATTAACAGTCAGCTCGCTCGATGTGGTTTGTAACGGGCTGAAAAATTCGTAAATATCAGTTTTCTATAAATACAGCTGCACAGTTTTTTTTTATGCTATTTGTTGAAATCAAAACTCCGTATGTACAGTCAGTGACATCACGTACAGTTAGCTATGACGTCCATTTTGAGGATCGTAAGGTAGGAAAAAATACATCTAAGCCCAAAAAAGCGCTAGCGTCTGCTGCTACTGTCTTGAGATAATATAATAGAACACGAAAACGAAAAACGAAAATCGAAGTTCAAAATTCCGTTTTTCAATGTCTTACGGAAATAGAAGATGAAAAACGGAAATGAGGTCATGAGAAAACGAAAAACGAAAATAGAAGTTCCAATTTCGCTTTCAATGTACTAGGAAAACGAAAAACGAAAATAAAAGTTCGAATTCCCTTTTCCGATGGCGCGGGTAAACGAAAAACGAAACTGGAAGTTCGAATTTCGTTTTCGTAATTTACGTGAAACCGAGCATCACGGAAGTCGCAAACTTGCGTGCATAATAAATGTATGCCGGGGACTGTGCGAAAATCTTGTTCTATCGGAACACACTAGAACCTTGCTCCTCGAGTTGGATGGGTCGCAAAGTTCTTTTGACAACTTTGGAATGGGCCACTAGCCTTTTTGGAAAATTTTCACGGGTTACAATAATCATAGTTAATCCTTGCACGTTCTGACACGTTCTTTGCTTGGCTTGCAAAAATTTAATTCCCCTCCACTAACTATGCAATAATTAAACACATTGCTTTATGCTTACCTATCAAGCTTCCCGGGGTGGTCACTCGATAACTTAGATGCTTTCGGCGGGGACATCCGTTTCTTTGATGGATATTCAAATCATTCTGTCCCACGAACTTTGCCGGGCAAGTAGAACATGACACAGGACAGAGCTCCCTATGGGACTTTCTGATATGTTGACGTAACTTGGGCACCCTCGTAGAACACCCTTTAACACAACATTGCACATGTTTTCCCCGACTTCCTTTCTCTGTGCCTCTCTCCAACATAACGCGCTGTACATCAGCTTCGATGGAAGAGCGAATACGACTCTCCGACATAGCTTAAATCCTTGTGTTACGAAAGACTAACCAACGGCTTTGGTGCTTCCTCAATTTTGAGAAGACTTTGGGGATTTTCCCTAAATCATTTTGAGCCAATCAACTTTTGCTTTACGTAACTTTCTTTTTTACCAGCCAATCATTGCCGACTTACCTGCTCATTATTCTACCTTGCATTTGCATACAATCGGAGGTCACGTGAGATAGCAAGCATGTGATATCCGAGCTCAGTGCAAGTTAGCTGTCCGAGCAAGCAGTCTAAAGTTTATTCTCGCAGTCTTATTTTCGAGTGTTTTAGACCTTTCTACGTCTTGCGGTTAACATGTCTGGAGGAAAAGAATCCACAGAATCGGCGAACGAAGACCAGTTATTGGCTTATGACCCAGACGAGGACAACAACGCCGGAGTATCCGGAGAGAAACATCTCGACACGCCAAGTGTCATGGCGGCCAAGGCCCCTGTGAGCGATTCGAACATTTCGATGTCGCACGCTGACGTAAAGCTCCTTTCGTCAGCGATACTGACCTTGTCAAAGAAAATCGATAAATTCGAGGAATTCCCTTCTAAAGGGAAAGGAAAAGGCAAAGGTAAACGGCTGAGTGATGACCGAGAACATCAACACGGTCTTCCCGCCAAGAAACCCGCCAAAGACAGCTCGAGCTCCTCGAGCGACCAACATGAGAACGAAGAAGACATTCAGACTCTCATGGATAAAGTAGAGGGTGAAGATGGCGATCTTGAGGCGGAAGAGCCAGAGGAAGACGAAATTTTAGCGGACTTGGAGAAGTGGCAAAAGTATTCACAGTCCACAGCTCGCCAAACTGCTTAACAAGATGTTCCGCAACCGTTTGCCAGATAAGTTGCTGAAAGAAAAGCTTGAGTGCCAAGCTAGACCGGAAAATTGCGATACTGCTAAACCCACAAGGGTAAATCCAGGCATCTGGCGTAAGCTCCGTGAGCCCACGCAGAAGAGGGATTTGCAGCTGTTCAAAATCCAGCAAGCCCTCGTTAAAGGCATAATCCCAGTCGCTCGTTTGACGGATCTGTCCATGACAGAGAAGAAAGGCCTAGACCAGGAAGGGGTTCAACAGATAAAACAGTTTGGACTCGACGCTCTATCGTTGCTGACGCGTGTTAACTATGAACCTAACATGCAGCGAAAGCAACTCATGAAACCTGATATTGGCAGAGATTATGTCTCTCTCTGTTCTCCTCATGTGCCGTTCACTGACTTGTTGTTTGGAGATGACCTTCAAAAACAGTTGAAAGACATAGGAGATGTGAATAAAATCGGAGCCAAAGTGCAAGGTCATAGAGGACCCCACAGATCCCAAACGCGCTATGTCAACAACAACAACTCCAAGGGATCTTTTCCTCACAGAAATCAGTCAAAAAACTTGAAGGGCCAGACCTTCAAACCCTGGCGACACAAGGATTCCCAGAAGTCCAACACAAACAACAAGAGGTCATCTCAGTAGCCCACAAAGCTAACATGGTAAATGCTGTTTCAAATTTTGTTGCTGGTAATATAGCTAAACACATCTCTAACTGGAGGTCTACTACCACAGACCTAAGCATCCTTGAGATTGTGTCAGGCTATTTCATTGAATTTGAAAGCACACCATGTCAGTCAGCTGTGCCACATATTACTTTTTCTAACAGCGATGATCTCATCATTGCTGGAGAGATAAATAAACTCCTAGAGAAGGGAGTAATTAACAAAACTACACATTGTGACACTGAATTCATATCCACAGTTTTTACTCGGCCCAAGAAAGATGGGTGTCATCGACTTATCCTAAATCTTAAAAGATTGAATGAGTATGTCACATATCACCATTTTAAAATGGAATCTCTCCAGTCAGCAGTACAATTACTTAAAAAAGACTATTGGATGGTAGTTTTAGATCTCAAGGATGCTTATTATTCTGTGCCCATAAACCCCCAGCACAGGAAATTTCTCAGATTTGAGTTTAAAGGATCTCTTTATGAGTTCACCTGCTTACCTAATGGCCTTGCATCGGTCCCTAGAGTATTTACAAAGCTCATGAAGCCAGTATATGCAACATTGAGGTCAAAAGGATATCTGATAGTAGGCTACATAGATGACATCCTTTTGCTAGCAAAAACACCTCATGAATTAGAGCAAGTTGTTGCTTTGCTTAGATCACTGGGATTTACAATTCACGAATCAATTCACGAATCAAAGTGTGTCACAACCCAGATTGCCAAAGTCCTGGGATTCTTACTGAACTCTAAGGACATGATCATTTCTATGATCCCTCAAAAAGCAGCCATTGTCAAATCCAAGTGTCACAATCTAGCACATCTGGAAGGACCCATTCCAATTCGAGATGTGGCCTCTGTAGTGGGCCTCATGGTCTCAGCCTTTGAAGGAGTTCAGTATGCACCTCTGTTCTATAGGTCTCTAGAAAATGACAAGACATATGCTCTAAAAAACAATGGATGGGACTTGGAGGGGAAAATGACACTCTCCCCTCTAGCAAAACAGGACCTTTCATGGTGGATCACCAATGTTGATCAACTCCCCCAAGCCATCACGTCTAAACCTTCAGACTTAACTCTCCTGACTGACAGCTCTCTTAAGGGCTGGGGAGGGGTGATTGAGGGCACATCATCTGTAGCGGGTGGCAGATGGTCACACCAAGAATCCCAACTACATATTAACTTTTTGGAATTGAAGGCCATTCATCTCGCCTTGCAGGCCCTCTGCAACCATATGCGGAATCGCCACATAAAAATCCTTTGTGACAATACTACTGCTGTTTCATACATTCGTAATATGGGCGGTACAAAATCTTGCAGTTGCAATGACATCACCAGGGAAATCTTTATGTGGTGCATAGATCGAGAGCTAACACTATCAATTTCCCACTTACCAGGGAAACTAAACACAGAAGCAGATAAGGCTAGCCGTGAATTCCACAGTAGTAATACTGAATGGTCGCTAGACCAAACTGCATTTAATGAATTAAAATCAAAGCTGGGTGAGCCTGATATTGATATGTTTGCGTCAAGGCTAAACCACAAGACAACCCACTATATAGCCTGGAGACCAGATCCAGGGGCAGTAGCTATTGATGCCTTTACTATAGATTGGTCCCACTGTAACCTTATCTATTGTTTCCCTCCGTTTAGTCTCATCGGCAAAGTCCTTCAGTTCATACAAGAGAGCAAAACAACAGCCATCCTAGTTTACCCACATTGGCCAACACAGTTCTGGTATCCACTCCTGCTTCAGTTAATGAAATCTCCACCGGTAAAAATCAAGATGCACAAGAAGACTCTTAACATTGCCCCATCAACCAGAAGAAGTTCACCCTCTGTTCCCCAAACTTCAGCTTCATGGATGTCTTGTGTCCAGTCATCATTAATTAATCAAGGCGTAACAGGGGAGCCTTTGAACACCATCTTGGAATCATGGCAATCAGGGACCCGTAAGCAATATCATACATATGTTTCAGCCTGGGTTAAGTTTAGTAGTGACAATTCTATCAGTCCAATGAACCCAACCCTGCAACAGGTTTTGGAGTTCCTGTCATTCCAGTCAAAAACAGTTGGATATAGTCCGGTAGCAACTGCTCGGAGTGCCTTGTCAACCTTCATCAAAATAGATGGCGTAAAAGTGGGTGATCACCCACTAGTGTCACGGTTTATGTCTGGTTTATTCAATCAAAAACCAGCCCTGCCTCGCTATACTGAGACTTGGAATCCACAGATTGTGCTCAACCATTTAAAAACTTATCCAACCACGGGAAACTTGTCACTTAAGCAACTCACTCAGAAACTAGTCATGCTTATGGCACTCCTCTCAGTACAGAGAACCCAGACTCTTCAAAAGTTATCTCTGGAGGAAATGCGTGCATCGCCTGGAAAGTATATATTCCATATCTCCTCTCTCTTGAAGCAAACCAGTGCAAAAGGTGGCCAGAACAGACACTTATCCCCTATCACCTTTACCAGTTATAATGTGGATAAAAGACTTTGTGTTGTTGAACTTTTGACAGTCTATATTGAAAGGACAGCCTCTCTTAGAAAAAGCACAAAGCAGCTGCTGATTTGCTATGTAGCACCTCATGGACCTGCCTCTAAGGACACAATATCTAGATGGGTTAGACAAACTATGAAGGATGCAGGAATCAATACTTCAGTTTTCAAACCCCATAGCACTAGGGGTGTAGCAACGTCAGCTGCTAAAGCTGCTAATGTACCTATTCATGAGATTATGCACACTGCTGGGTGGCGCTCAGATTCAACCTTTGCAAAGTTTTATGATCGCCCTATCATAAATGAAAGTAATTTCGCAGAGGCTATCCTTACTAGCAGTAGCCAGTAATTTTCTGTGTTTGCAGCTTTGCATGCTTTAGCAGTGGTACCATATCATATTCTGTTTCATTGTGTTTACATTAGCATTTGGTAATGGTACATGTCATGTAAGGAGTATCATTAAAGTACATGCCATGGTGTTACAGTTATTATGCCTGTTATTTGCTGTGGCTTTGAGCTTTGAAATCTCACGTGACCTCCGATTGTATGCAAATGCGAGGTAGAATTGGAAAATTAAACGAGACTTACCTGGAAGTTGAAGTTTGATTGAAATTCTACCGTGGCATTTGCAGGAATGAGGAGGTCACATCCCACCCGTCCCATGGGCCCTTACGCTCTTCATAGTGACCTCTTTTCCTGTACCATCAAAGCCACACCAAACTGCTTTCAAGACTGAGCTCGGATATCACATGCTTGCTATCTCACGTGACCTCCTCATTCCTGCAAATGCCACGGTAGAATTTCAATCAAACTACAACTTCCAGGTAAGTCTCGTTTAATTTTCCAATTTTCTTCTATGTTCATGCATACGTTTGCAATTTAATGTGGACCCCATGCCAAATTGACAACAAAATCTCCCTGTCTTCTTTTAGAATGAAACAAGAAGATCTTTTAGATCTTATAACTGCGCTTTTAAAATTTAACTGTTTTCTTAGCGCTACAGTCGCAACGCAGCGCACATTCCAAAGATTCACACGAGTCACATAATTCAAGAATAACGTTATCCACGGCTATCTTTAGTACGGTGGTTATTTCCCTGCCAATGATGTAATCCTTGCACGTTCTGACACGTTCTTGCTTGGCTTGGCTTGCAAATATTTAATTTTCCTTCCGATCTGCGAACTCCCTTCAATAAAACAGCACGACAATTCACTTCTTTTGTCTAGAAATACGGAAATTACTTGGAAAATTAAAAAGAATGTTGCTCCTGGCGAAATAAAAGTTCAAAGCAAGCACGATCTTATTCAACACGCAGCCCAAGAGAAAGTTGCAACGTCGACACTTGCCATGAATGACGTAATTGCTGTTTAGGTATTAAATACTCGCCTCGAAACAAGCGCTTCAATAACACAAAAAGCCAATATATTTTGTACTAAACAAAGAGTACAATATTCATAAAATTTTCAGTACATTAACGTTTTACTGTAGTGACAGCTTTGGGCGAATAAACATCATCAGTTGCGATATTCGAAGTCCCGCTCATGATTTGGCCGAGTGGAAGTTTGGGTCTGATCAAAAACAAACCCGCGCTCGGCCTATGACCGTGCGGTTAAATACTAATTGATTAAATAATTAATTGGTTAAAAATCGCACAGGCCACAGCTCCTGAATACATGTACATTTGAAGTTTAATAGCGTCTGTTTACTGTTGCTTTTTTCCATCCACTATTACTTGGGATAAATATTGATGCCTTTTCCGGCGTCAACGGTTTTATTTAAATGTCGTTTTCATACAGATTCTGAGATGGATGTTTTACATTGAAACAGTGATTTGAGAACCCATTGTATGTTGCGACAGTTAAAATGTAGCATCATCCACCTGAATCTATGCTTGAAACCAGAATGGTGTGTGGAGGTGGTGTAATACCTCTGTGAAGTTTTGGCTTGGGGTGAGCTATTGGGACTCTGAAACCACTCACTTAGCACAACATTTTCAGATGCATATGGCAACCATATTGCATTGTTGTTGCAGAAAATATCTGCACTCCTCCCTAGGAAAGTTTCATGGTTTGGATCCCCACCCCCACCCCTACCCATGATTTTAGTTGACTTTGCTTCCTCTGGGGGTGTTGTTCTAGGGTCATTATTGTATTTTTAACCCATCTAACATGGTACAATAACCAGTTGAGATGCAGGGTTGCGGTTTGTATCATTGTCTATTTTTTCTTTTTTTTTTTTTTAATTTTTCAACAAAAGATTCTTTTTTTGTTCATTTGCTTGCATGTGACGAAAAAAGTATTATTCAAAATGAGCAAATTCATGATAATCATCATCAGCATCATCACCCATTTGTCATATTGGAGAAATGGGCTTCCATGCTTTCCTTTCAGCTGCAGCTCTTAAGTGCCTTGAGCTTTTTCTAGGTAGGGAGTGATTCAAAGCTGGACCATATTCTAGATACAGATAATTATGAGTGAACAAAAAGTTGATTATCCCTTCTTATTCCGATTGGCTAAGCCCAGCTAAGCGATAGGGCATTATTTTCCCGTGATCAGCCTTTGGATGTACTTAGAGTGCAGTAACAGAACGATCTCAAGTGTGGAGGGCGTATAAATACTCTGCTCAATACCCATGGGTATTACGAGGGTCTCTAGAGGAAAAGTATGCTAATTTATGTAGCACGCGTGGTCATTTCGGCGCAATCATATCAATGAAAATACTTTGAAAAGTAAAAACCTATCAGCTTTTCTTGTTTAAAAAAAACAGCAGAATTCTTCTCTACCTGTTCTGGTTAATACAAAAAGGTAAACATCTTACTCGACCACTCCTGAAGAGAATTTTTCAGGGCCAGGGCCATAAAGGACACCAAAACAACGTGAACAGGGAAGGGTGCAGCTCAAGGCTAAGGCTTTCGTAAAAAGCCAGCCCAAGGATACAACTTAGTAGCCATACGTTTTCCTCCAGGGAATTCCCTGTACCCGCTTACGAATGTGACTACCGTTATCTTATTGAAAATAAGAGTCCTTGAGTAAGCGCTGTAATAAAGGTGGCAAAGTCACTTCGGAATCCGCAAAACATGTCGGAATCCGCAAAACACTTATCATTTCAGATTGGGAGTATTGGGTCTGGCACTTTCTATGTAAAAAACAGTTAAATTCGAATTCAAAAGTCAACAGAAGTAATGAAACAGTCATTCACTGCGCCAGCTACAAACACAATATAAACAAAGAACACAGTTACCGTTGATTAACAGCCCGTTATGGATCCAACATCGAAGGCCACCCTGCTTGGAATACTTGACGGAAATACCCTTCGCTTCCTTCAGTCTCTCCCACGAAAAGCTACGGATTCTTTAAAGCGTGCCCTTATTTCTGAATTCTGAGACCAAAGGAAAACAAAGGTCTTGACTTAACGGGTTATTTTAGGACACTCGAAGCATTCATTTCTGAGAGAGCCCAAGATTCTCGAAATCCGTAAACTGACGCCTCGTTAACTGTCCAAATTATGGTTATAAAGAAGCTCGACAATCGTATAGGACGTATAGGAAAAACAAGGCCAGAGAACGGGGATTATAAGGCACTGAGAAGGTGAAGGCAATTCTGATAGTGTTTTTAACAATCCTTTGGGTAAGTTCACACAAATCACTCCAGTGGCGGATCCAGACCTTGAGCTAAGGGGGCGGCGGTTTTGTTTTGCTTGCCCTGCCGGCTATACTTCCTTCTGTGATTTCTTCTTCAGTTTTTTTTTTACCCAAACTAAGGGGGGGGGGGGGCGCCCCCCCCAGATCCTCCACTGCATTCTTTTATTGGTTTTCATCCCGCATGATGCATAGCACTATACTAACCATGCTACCGTGAAATGTAACAAGAGTCCACTTATTTGACTGGCAAATACATATGCTATTTGCAGGTGTTTCAGCCAATTGAAGCGTTATTTATGTACTGACTGAAAGATTACTATTATAGCAGCATAGCTCATTTCAGCAGCTGGATACTTCTACGAGTAATTTCCTGAGGGAATTCTGCTGTACGTTTGATACGCACGCATGATGGTCGAGTATTAGCTTGTGTTTAAGGACGGTGCCTACTAAATACAAAGGTTTTTGCGCCAGGGTAGGACCACGCGGAAAAAGTAGATCTTTGCAAGGGCTATTGGAATCCACAAAGAAAAAAGGGGGTAGCCACGCATTTTTTCGAGATAATTAGCCATGAATCTCAACAAAAATGCTGACATCAGCATTTTTCTGAAAATAGAAGGAGAGGATATTTCTTCACAGCTTTCTTTAGAATTCGCCTTTACATACAGAAAAGCAAACACATTTATAAAGATCTGAAAACTACATGGTTAATGGTAACATAAAAACCATTTTTGGTATGTTTTTAATAACAAAATCGTTGCAACAGTACTTTTAGCTTCTCTGACAGCCTTCCTCTGTTTCAACTAAAATACAGTCTAAATATCTTTTGCTCACACCCAAAAACTAATCACGTGCTGAATAGGCTTGCCACTTCCATTTCGTAACATAAAATATAGGGGTAACCACGCGTCTTTTAAAGTTATTGATCCTTTTTGAAACTTTTTACGGTGCCCGTTACATTTTTTCCTGTCACCTCCCCAGTAAGTAAAACATTTGCGTATCTCGCACTTGTTTTGCGCGCGCACTACGCCATCTGCAGGTACATGTTTACAGTTAGATTTCAGTATAATTTTCGACAGATAACAGCTAGCTTTTCAGCTGGAAGACGTTAACACTCCGTGGTTAGCGATATGCTGCTGTTCTGGTGTTCCTGGTTTAAGTACAGGTTCATTAAACTTGATTTGGTCACAGTAGGAAAATTTTGCGTTCAATTTAGTCGTCTTTAGTCGTGTACTTGGTAGCGTAGTTGATAAGCCCTTTGCAGCTGGGGTCACGTGACCAAATTTTTCCTAAAACATTTTTGTATTATGGGCTATAACTTAAAGAATGCCAGAAATGGAAAGAGCGCATCGAAAATACCAAAGTGGCCAAGTTTGAGGCCCCTGGCATTAAAGAGTAAGTTAATACGACAGCTTGAATTTTCGGAAAATTTAGAGGATTTGTATGGAAAATGTTGCTGGAGAGCAAGACCTTGCTCTCCAACAACTTTTTCCATACAAATCTTCTTATTCTTTTAAAAATTCAGACTGTCATAAAATCTCATTCCTTAATGATGGGGGCCTCAAACTTGGCCATTTTGATATTTTCGACATGCTTTTTCCATTTCTAGCATTTGTTAAGTTGTAACCCATA
Source organism: Orbicella franksi (assembly GCF_964199315.1). NCBI lineage: Eukaryota > Metazoa > Cnidaria > Anthozoa > Scleractinia > Merulinidae > Orbicella > Orbicella franksi. Next base: position 7,750,255 of record NC_138156.1, on the reverse strand, counting down.
ATTTTATGAAAAGTAGGTCACATGGTGGCTCAGCTGCAAAGGGCCTATTGCGTCATGTCAACCCAGCGCGCGCGTGGCGCTTAAACCATGCCTTGCGTGATGCGCAGAACGTGTGCGTACTAACAAAAGTAGGCATCGTCCTTAATTTCCTCTTCTCTATGTTCAGTTTTGCGTGGCAAAAGCATGTATATGTCTTTGGCGGAGTATGCCGAGGAAATATTGGCTTTATAGCGCCTACTTAGCGCGGCATGTTGATAGCACGTTAATGATCAACAATTTAGCAATAGAAAAATACATCATAAGATAGTGATTACTAGAAATTAAAAGATTACTAGGACATCAAAGCTCATTTCAACAGCTGGATACTTCTACGTGTAATATGAGACATTCCGCTTCCTCTCTTTCGGATTCCCCACCCCCGCCCCCCAGAAAAAAAAATTATTGTTCGGTTAACTGCCACAGACATTCCCACGTCGTTTGAACTTTCCTGGATAGGAGGAGGAAGCTTAAACATTAACAAATCACAGAGAGCTCTCAACTGTACCATTTATTTTATTGTGCTTGAGTCAGGATTAACCGGTTAAGTGATCTTCAAGACAATTTATTTAAATTGATCATTAATCTTGGATCGGCCATCAAACATTGCTATTGAGGGAAGTAGAATGACTTCGAGCTATTTTTCGAAGAAAGAACTTTGAATTTTAAAATAGTTTACCATTAAATTTCGTAGGTGTAGCTAGCAAAAAACAAAAGACTCCAAGGTTAAGTCCTGTTGAGGGTAATCCATTTAGGTAGTCCATCGGGGTAGTCCATTGACAGGGGTCAGTGTTTAATAATATATCACCTAAAGCAGTTCTGCTGTACGTGTGATATGCACGCATGATGGTCGAGTATTAGCTTGCTTTTAATATCCTATTCCTATGTTCAGTTTTGCATGGCAAAAGCATGTATATGTCTGGCGGAATGCCGAGGAAATATTGCCGGCTTTTCAGTAGCGCTTCTTAGAGCGAATAGCCCAGGGGGTACTCCCAGAAAAGTTGGGCGGGAGTGTGCGGCCCACATCCCAAAACCCTTACCCAATTTATGACCAAAATCTGAGATTTTTGCTACCCTATTTATGACTTGGCCAAACCTTTGATACCCTATTTATGACCGTTGCCGCTGGCACAGTTTCCCTAAACATAAGCTATGAAGGGCTTTTGTTGATGGTCTTATTGATAATGATGAAAAGGTAGCTTCTTCTAAGAAACTTACCCAATTCAAGACTAGAGTGCTAAAACCATACCCTATTTAAGACCATAACGGCCAAAATCGATACCTTATTTCTGACCAAAATGGCTGAAAAACCCTACTCTTTGGGGCCGCACATACCTTTATAGCCCACATAAGGGAGTACCCCCCTCCCCCCGAGGGTTAATAGCACGTTAAGACCGTTAATGATCAGACAATTTAACAATAGAAAAAACACCATAAGATAGTGATTTAAAAAAATTCAGAACAGTGAAAACGAAATGAATATCAATTGCGTAACGATAAGTTTTATGGCCCACTGGTCGCGTATTTGCCCGCACTTGGGAGCTTGGCAAATGTCTCGGTTAACAGCTAAAACACTTGACGGGTGAACGGATAAATGGTTCGGCAAAGAGTGATCTTCACTGAGGAGCGTTGCGAAATGGGGAATAACTCGGTTGAACCACTGGCTTAACAGCCGGCACTCGTTACGTGATGCCACAGGCACAGGGAACTTGGTTCTATGCTCTACTCCAGCGAAGACACAGCAGAAAACCAGGAAACTTCTTTGGAACTTAACAAATCTTCTTTATTCTTGACAGTACTTCATACTAACTCAGCGTATAAGCTGATCTTGATAATTGATTTACAACAGTTTTCGCGTTACTTATATACTAACCTAGGTAAATACAGTTGTCTTTCGCTATTGTTTTCTAGTACAAAAGATATGTATTGTGCATGAAGACAAAATTAGTTTTCCATGCAAAAGATTAATGTATTAATTATTTTCATTGGTTCAAGTTATAATTAAAAATCCAGATTAACTTTTTGAAAATTTTGAACGAATAAAAGGTTACTTTTAAAATGCAAAATCTATTATACTTATGAATAGATCGACCAATTAGTCTATTTGCTACATCTGGGCAGATGTTCCTTTCAAAACTTTCCCCAATGTAAATTCTGTACTGTATCTATAATTTGCACCTTAAACATAAATAATTAGATTGAATTATATTGATAACCATATTTGGAAGGAAGGACATCTAGCTCTTAGTCCGTAAATACTCATCCTCGTAAAAATACTTCGATGGATTCCTATTGGCTGACTAGATGCAACCCAGAAACAATATCTGAATTTGTCTATGAATACCCGTTCGATGGTAAGTGAACTAAATATCTTTCAAGTCTCAAAGAATTGTTTGGTCATCGTGTTGGTAATTCTAAGGCCAATAACCATGTCGATAGTAAAGTAGGTTTGCGAGTTCCATTATGAATATAGAATTGAGTTGCAGTTTGGGGGAGCCTTTTTCTCTCGTGACAGTTAATTGTCATTGTCACGAGTTTCATAGGAAGGATTCATAAAAGCGTGTTATTAAGCACGTCAGTGGGAATTATCGAACTTGTAACAGATTTTCAAAAGTTATGCAAACCCTCGACTGCGTGTCGGCTTTGTTAAATTGTTTAAGGTGGTTACGCCCACCAACCTAGAAGTTATACCTTTTAACCAAATAGTCAGTTAATATACATAGATAGGCAAGTTTAACAGCAGAGCTCCTAGTTAAGAGCACATGTATTTAAAGAGAAATTGTCGGCTCAGCACGCATTACACACGTATGCGTGAAAACCAATCAGAGAGTATGGATGCACACTTGCCTGACAATACAAATTAAATCGCATGGATACATATTCTTTTGCTATGGTGCTCTGCTTGCACGCGCTTCGGACTGGGAGCTCTGCTGTTGGCAATACACTCCAGAACAAGTGTGTTCATTAAATACTTCAAAACAATGCAGAGCGAAGTGAATTGTTTTTGACTATAGTGGTGGGTTGATACCAGTTTTTCAAATCGATACCATACGAGAACGATATTTACCGATATTTTCCCTTTTTTTTTCGATATTCGATATCGATATCAATACTGTGACGTCATCATTCGAGATTTTTCTCTGATGTTATCAATTAAGCGCTGAAAGCCTTTTAATAGTCCATTAAAAAAAAAAACAACCATAGCAAAAGTGTTTCATCTTTAAATTCTTCTGTGGGTACCAAAAGGAACTCAGACTCCCAGAACTATCTTGTATGCCAGGTATTTACGTCACCTCTAGATGGAAGTTACAAGGCTACGATTGTTCCTTCGAGTGCAGTACAACACCACTAATGAGAAAACTGTTGATTTAGGGCTCTGAAACAGCCTGGAATATTTCAGTGAGAAGTCACGTGTGCAGTATTGAAAGAGATCGAAACGATCGATATTTCCCAAAAGTATTGATACTTTTTAAGAAACCGCGAGAATCGATGATATCGAGTATTTGGTATCGGTATCAGTCCACCCCTATTTATGACCTATGAATGTCTTGAACCTATTTTATTTGCCAGTTTTTATCGAAGGAGATCTTCACTGGCTGCCTCTGAAGTGTCATTCTAGCCACATCTGCCACGATTTTCCATCCCTTGGCATCACTAGCACTGCATACGTTGTTGGTTGGGTTGGCAGGGTCCAGAACAAATGGTAGGCTGCGTGGAAAAACACAGCATTTCAGTCCAGTATCATGCGATAAGCAACACTGATGTTATTCTTATTACTAAGATTATTTCTGATTATGTAAGACCATATTTCTTAAGAAATCTCTCATTGTTTCTGCTTAACGTTCTGCTTGGTATGTCTAATGTCTGATTATACTGTCTGCATGTGTGGCTGTCTGTGTGTCAACCCCCAGCTGTCTACCTTTGGGTTAAATGAAATTTGTCAGTCGCTGTCTCTCAGACTCTCAAGCTCTGTATTTTTAACTGATTGACTGACTAACCGACTGTCTACTTTTCTGATTGTTTGCCTATTTAGCTGACTTTCTCCGTCTGCCTTTCTGTAAGCCTGTCTGTCTGTCTGTTTTTCTGACTGGGTGGCTGATTGTATCTCTATCTGACTACTTGACTTTCACTCCGCCATCCTTTGTCTCACTATCTGTCTGTGGGTGTCTATCGTAACTATCTAAATTTCAAAGAATAGTATAAATGTGGGATGTGGCTTAATATGTAAAATCAAAGGAAAAAGGGTCAGCTGATAGCCACAAGATGCACACTTAGGCGACAAAGGTAGAGCGGCACTAGGCTTTTTTTCTGCAAAAAATGTTGAGCCTAGTGCTGTTCTACCTTTGTCGCCTTAGCGTGCATCTCATGGCTTTCAGCTTACCCTTTTTCCTTTGATTTATCTGAACGCCATTTAGGCTGTCTTGCTTCCCCCCGGGGGGGGGGGGGGAAGGGCTCCCATATTAAAGTGAGAGGGTGATTGTCAGAAAGTTTGAAAACAACCCCTAAAATTGGTTTGGTGGGTGTGCCCAAATTCATTTTCACCCTTAAGAGGTACCAATCTTAAAACAACTCGTTAATGTTGGGTGATATTTTCACCATTTTGTTATAGCAATAAAGACTGGCAAATGGTTCCTGTCACACTTATTTGCTCAGCACAGGAAACACAACCGCGATAACTCTACCGGTGGTCATCCTTGATTTTAGTACCCTAAGAGGTATCAATTCACAAATTTGACCCCCTAAAAGGTACAATGATCACCCCCATCGCTTTTATATGGGCATTTCCCCCCACCCCCTTCCCACCTGGGTCTTGCTTGGGATTTTCCCTGTACAGGAACAAAAACGAACCTTTCACTCATCTTCATCCTCTTCATTCCTCTCTTAGCGAGAGTCTCATTGTAGTATTTATACCAAATGAAGTGAATGTGGCAATAATCGACCAACTGTTCAAGAACAGCTGTAAAACCAACCCGAATGTCAAATAATGGTTCTCCAGCCTTCTCCCAACAGGCTATGGTGATTAGCTCCAGTGGATACGAAGATGGCAGTCTAGTTTTACCAGTGCTTTTGTCTTCAATGCAGGTTTTGCGCCAGTACTTTACAAGGCGGATTAAGTTTTTCACAATCGGCGGTTGATCCTTGACAAATTCCCTTTGTAAGCTCACAAAATGAGCTGAGTAATAACCCTTGTTTTTCCTTCTACAAGTCATTTCTTTGTACAGTTGATCTGCAAAGTGCAAAAGAAGACATTCTAATTAACTTGGCTTGATTCAACGTAAATTTACACACAGTTAATTCACATGGTTCAAAAGTTTATGTATTCCCCGAAACAATGAAATTGCAATCAAACAGACTTCATTATGGACTAAATTAAACTGCAAAAAAGGCTGCAGGGAGGCTGGCTAAAAGGGGACTAGTCTCTACATGACTGACATACAATGGACTCGTATTGAGGTTGGGTTAAAGGAAGATTAAAATTCTATTTTACCTCGAGTTTGATCAGTTGTAAATGTCGGCAGCAAGTCAATGTTAAATTCGTGAGACAAATCTAGACGAAATTTGAATTTCACGGCAAAGGGCGTCTGTTCATCAAAGGTGATCTGGTCTTTATAGGGACTCTGTTTGAGGCATGACTCCAGGCGGTCCTTTGTTTCCTGCAAATTACGTTTGTGCTCTTTCATGGTTTTCACCTTGTTGAGAAAAACCACACAGTCGATGTCTGCTTTGTCCTTGACAGCTGTTCCCTTTCCGGCAGAGCCTCCCTGAATTAATTGTGTTGGAAGGACAAGGGATATGTATCAACAATACAGCATATCTTGAAAAAAAACACAGCAGGCTGAAACGATGCCAGAGCAGGTTTTAAACCCAGGGCCACCGCATGCAAATCCAGCACCCTAACCACTCGGCCATGCTGCCTCCGTGAATAAATGTAGGAATTAATGAGTTTTCTATATCCTGTTTGGGATTTGACTCAACACTACATTATGACCACTGAAAGTCCAAATAAGCAAAATACCTGCAAAATTATGCCCCCACGACACAGAAAAATGCATTTCTGAGACCATGGTTTCTCAAAGTCTTGCGGTAAAAACTCAGGATCTAGAGAATAAGCCTTACATGTCTCAATCTTTAATTTGCAAAATTAAATTGTCCCCTACAAACCAATTTTATACCGTACAATTTGATTTTCATTTGCTTTCTGACAAACATATTTTTGAGATCGCTGTCCTTATCTGAGCCTCTCTCAGGGGTTTTAGGGAACGAGGGAACTGGAGCATTTATTTTCAGGGAACAGGGGATATGTTCAGTTTATTTTCAGGGAACAAGGGAACTCTTGAGTAGATTTTTGGGAACAAGGGAATACCAATCTATTTTCAATAATATGTTTTTTTTAACTTTCCGAACCCCTAAAATATAAAATCTATCACGAACTTGAGTGTCAGGCGAGATTATTTCGAAATGATTATTATTACGAGCTTCGCAAGGCATCTTGAAAGAAAAGCACGTCGGTCACAGTAGAGATCCCCTAGGCAATCGAGAGACTAGAGCAAGTCTAGTCCTTTGACAAAAAGTGTGTTGATGCGGTTATGAGCCTTATTGGTACCACAGCTGCGACACAAGGTCCTCAAGGAATTGTTTCATCTGTTGTCACGGAAGATGACAGAAGGATCCTGAAGTCTCTGTGTAACATCAAGGACCTGCTGGACCGTTTTAATCCAAGCCTTACCACCAAATTTAGTATCAAAAGTCTTCTAACGCTTGTCGTCGAAAACACATTTTCAGAAATGAGAAGTGGTGCCACTGACATGCCCCTACAGCTTGAATTCGATTCCAGATTCAGCAGGGCAATCAAGGAACGGTTGAAGAGGCAATGTTTTACACCATTTGCTTACTTCACAGCTCCCAAGTCCTATTACCCACAGGTTTTCACCACCACACATTACAAGGATTTACCCAAGTTATGCCCTCCAAAGGCACACAAACTATCCGAGAAGCAAGTGAGTGAAATGAGGAACTGGAGAGCAATGTATGGTCAGAGTGTCCCCCAGAAAACAGTGCGAAACATGACAACAAAGGAAAATCCAGGAACTCTGCCCATAAATCTGTATGCAACTGACTCTCCGACTGTACAGCCCCTAGATTTCACAGTGCTGAGTGACGCAGCAGCAGTCTCAGTACCGCATAGGGAAACAACAGAGACTTTTTACAAACAAAGCCAGATTGTCTGTCTGATTCCAGTGATACTCGTCAGTTGTTCATAATGGCCTGTCCGCAAGAGAATGTGAGTGTTGGCATGAAGAGGGTGAAAGCCAAGTGTTCATTCAAGATCCTTTCAATCCAGTGCTTTTCATGGAAGATGCAGAGAGATATGTCGATGTAAGCAACATTGTTTGTGCCCTAACCTGCTATAACTACCATGAAGATATCCTAGAGCTTGAAGAAGGTGATCTTATCCTTCTCCTTGATGTGCTTCACCATACCAATGAAGTCGTAACTGTCACAGAGGCAGCTGAGACAGTTGAGATGACAGAAACTGCAGCCAATGAAGTACAGCATGAGCGGACCTCAGGGAGAAGAAAGAGGCGGTTCGAAAGCAATTTTTCTACTATGAATAGAAAGGTAAAACAAGCAAACAAATATGGGGAACACTGATAAACATTTTTGGGGATCAAGGGAACGGTGCAAAAATATTTCGGGATCAAGGGAACATGAGCTAAAAACGTATTTGGGAACAAAGGGTTTTATTAATGGGGAACAAGGGATAAAATCCAAAAATATCAAGGGATCATGGGAACATGTACCCCCCTGGGAGGGGCTCTTATCTTGTTTGGAAGATGAAAAGTAAGAGGTTAGAGTAAACATGATTTTGTCTGTTTTCTTGTATTAATTTTATTCGTGTACTTCATAAGCACAAAATATTTCAAAGAGTAGCACTTCCCATTGGAAGTGAAATGTTACCTGATGTTCCCCTGGTTACTATGACACTATAACAGCAGAGATGGGATTTTAGAAAAACTGACGGTGGTGATTTGCGTTGGCGAGTGAGCTTAAAATGCAGTACTTAATCAAGTGAAACTTTTGGCCTTAAGCTGAGACATTTACTGCATTGCTCCCTTTGATAATTTTAAAGTACTACAATAGGCCATTTTACAGTTCTGTGCTTTAGTTACGTAGCCCATGGATGCAAGCGAGTCTGAAAGTGACTTGACTTTGATACAGACCTCTCTGCTTTTATTATTTAAACGCCACCACTAGCTAGCATAAGAACAACTTGATTTACACATCAAAACCAGCGAGGTCTGTATCAAAACAAGGTCACTGCAGCCTCGCTGCCTTTCAAAGGCCAGGTCACCCGGCCCCTGCGAAATAAATTCCCAGTAGTCTGGGAATTCCTAGGAATTCCTAGGAATTCTTAGGAATTCCAAGTTATTCCAAGACATGCAAATTATACTTTATCCAAGACCTTGGAATTTCTGGGAATATTTGGGAATAGTGGAAGTATGACTGGGAATTATTGGGAATTCCTAGGAATTCCAAGTTATTCCAAGCCATGCAAATTATGCTTAATCCAAGACCTTGGAATTTCTGGGAATATTTGGGAATAGTGAAAAGTATGACTGGGAATTCTTGGGAACAGCTAAAACACATGAAATATTGTGTTTGAAATTTCTATAAATTTCCCAAAATGTCAAAATTAAAGATGAACTCAGTGCATGAATCAGTTTCTGTGAATTAGTAACAATCAACAGGATCATTTCCCTGGAGTTCCATACCTTTTTATTGTTGTCAAGCTCCAAGGTAATTATTTCCAAACAAATGTTACTACATTAATTCCAGTTTAAGTCTGACAACTCAACATAAAACTATAGCACTCATAACATTGCTTTTTAGATCCAACCTGATTTGTTAGTGTATATGTGCCCGTATGGACCCTTAAATCAAACACCCAGAGTTTAACTGATAGAAAAATGGATGCTCTCAGATCTGATAAATAGATTAGGCAAAAAATTCCTGTCAGCATAAATGTATATATATTATTTACAATTTCAATAAAACCAAAAGTATATATATGCATGTATATATTTAATATAATTGTAGATTCACACACATACCCATCACAGCCCACTGTTGAACAATTTTTGACTTGATCCTTTATGACGTTAGGAAAAAGAGGAAGACATCTCTCACAGATGTCAGAAATGAAAAGCTCACAGTTTCCACACACTTGCTGTAAATTTGCAAAACTGTACTGTGACATTCTCTGGACAAATTACCCGTAGTTTCATTAAAACAAGGATATCTTTAGCAGCCTCTCATTGTCATACAATGTCTTGAAATTAAGGCCAGAATAGCCATACAGGCATATTCTTTGGCAGAAAATGTTCTTTTCTTGTGAACAATTAGTTTCACTTTCATCAGGGGAGTCCAGTGAATGGCCATCAGTGTCAGAGTTCTCAATTTCTTCAGAGGAGTCAGAACTAGAAACTTCAACATCATTATCTGAATCACTGTCTGTGGACAAATCTGAGTTGTTGTGTGTATTACATCAATTGGTATTTCTGTGGTCTTTTCAGGTACAGTGTATAGGCAACTCAATTTCATCAAATGCTTCTGTGAAGCTTCAATTCTTGCATAAAGGTTGACTCCATAGTCCATCAAAGTCATCCACAACATTTCTATCAACAGCCATCTCACTCAGGCGAGCCAAAAACTCTGAGGTGTTCTGTTCATGGTGCTGGAAATGATCTCCAGGAAAAAGTGATGCAAGAGAGGGAGATGACATCAACTGGTCAAATCTTGTAGATTTTGGTATGCGTATAGTGGGATCATCAATATGTTTCTTGTATTTCCTTGTCCTCGCGGTCACTTTAATTCATGACACAACAAAATCAAAAGAATAAAAAAGATTATGAGTCAGTGGGAAACAAATAAATAACTGACATAAATAAATGACAAATAAAAAAAACCTACATCTTGATGTATTGAAAAGACTACAGATCTCATATAATGTTAATCCTTATATATAATTCAAAGGAAAAAATGATAAGCATTGCAAATTTCTACTTGCTGCATCGTGCTGACTGGGTGTTGAAACACGTGGGCTCTCAAAATAGATTTGGTGGACTTACAACAAGCTTAAGCTTATTTTGCAGAATTTATCTCGTTTTCTCAGGTCGATCTGAAACCTTTTAGGTGAATTTCGGCTTTTGGGGTTTTTAAAGAGCACACAATGCATTGCTTAGTTTGATTTATTTAGAATTATAGCTTATCATAACAGAAAATCCCTATAAAATTGGATTCCTTACCTTTGCAGTGAGCTTGATTTAAGTGCCTCACGATCCTTTGTTATCTTGACAACCGTCGGGAGCAGATCAACTAGTTAAAGTACGTTCCAGTTTCCTCGATTTCCACTAACACAGCGTGGAAAGGGAAGCAGAGTTACTATCGAAAGCGACTGGTCTGGCAACCTTGTTGCCAGTCTCTCTCTCCTTCTTCTCCAGTTTCCATTCTCTCCTCAACTGATCAACTGAACCAATCACAGCACGCGAATTTTCACGTGACTATCCTCGTGACTGCGCGTGAGAAAGATCGCGTTAGTCATTCTCTTTTGGCGCCCATCTTTGAATTTAGTGTTAACGGTTGATCGCTCGTGCGTATTAGTAGATTTCACTTCCAAAATTATATCAAAATGGTTTTTTCTGCGGTCCTGTGACTAGAAGAAAACAGCGTGAGTGTCATTAACGAGAAACATGTTATTCTTGGCGAAGATTTGGAGCTAAAAGAAAGTCTTACTGTGGATGTTTCCACAGGGAAAAATTCAAAGGGCAGATTAGCTGTATACAAAATTATTTGGTGAGTAATCAAATTCAAGTAACCCTATATTATACAAAGTAACTTCTTTTATTTAGACAAAAGCTTTTGAATGAACTTTGTCATCACGAATCATACACGAGTGGGTCACTCAGTCATGGCATGAAATGAATTCTGGCTAAAGCAAGGTTGAAACAATTTAGGTTGCCCAGAGGGCATGCCTAAACAATTTGATTTGCGAATAACAAGTCGTTTCTCTCGCCACACTTGTTCAAACGAAACAAATATAGCAGTTCTCGCTGATCCCAGTCAAAGTTCTTGACAAAAACTCCAACGAGGCAGCCACAGTCTGCATGAGTTTGATATGTCTCCTGTGTGTTTCAGCCTGACTGTATGGCAATCCGTGTTGATCTTCAATTTTGTCCATCCGTATATTCTTTTGCGTTTACTCTATTATTTCAATGTTCCTTTAATGTTTTAAGTGTCTTTTTTAATATTTCTAATGTCTAAATTTGGCTAAAAACCGTGATATATATCGTCCAATTCGAGAGTTGTTGATACACTTATAGAAGAAGGAAAACCTTGATTTAGTCTACTGTAAGCTCAAGATTTCGGTAACATATTTATCAATAGTATACAAGTACCTTCACAATTATCAAGTCTTCTCTTTTAACATTTCAACCAGCTTACAGTCAGGCCTTAATTAGCTGCATGTATTAAACTGTGAGCACATAAATATTTGGATCTTAGTCTTACAGTACCTCATATATATCGCAGTGTAATGTATTTTTTTAAATTTTGTTATAGGTGTCATGCAACAAAGATGAAGATGAAGAGACTAGCTGCAGAATCAACAGAAATAACTGAACAGCAGCTAAGTTTGCCCAAACTCAGCCTTTTTTTAATTTTAAGGAATGTCTCAGTTTTGTTCTTATCATTGATTCCTTACAATCATGAAAATCCAGATATGTTCCACACAATAACAATAATTTAACGTAAAATCTTGTGTATGGAAAATTGTTGGATTTGTAAACTAAAAAAGTAAATTATCTGAAAAAGTTCTCTTTTTATCAAACATGTAAAAGTTTGACCTTCATATCTGTTTTCAGTTTTACTTTTGATTCTTGATGTAATGAAAAAGAAACAGGATGATTATTCGTATGTTTAAATTCATGAGAGCCAATGTAATAAACCATTCATTTAAAACCTGTTTGATGTGATATCAGTGACTTTATTTGTTATTTTAATGCTAGGCATTTATCATCAAAATTTTGTCTGGCCTACAAATGATACAAAATTCCCAGTTTTTCTCAGATTTTCCCAAAAATTCCAACCTATTCTCAAAAAATCCTACAAATTCCAAGTTATTCTCAGAAATTCCTAAGAATTTTTGGGAATTTTAAGGAATTTTCAAGGTGAGTATATTTCAGTTGGAATTCCTAGGAATTCCTAGGAATTCCAAGTCAGCTCTATGTAAACTTGGAATTCCAAGTCCGAATTACCGTGAAAATTCACACCTTAGATTCCTAGGAATTCCTAGGAATTCTTAGGAATTCCTAGGAATTCCTAGGAATTCTTAAAGTCATCTCACAAGGGCGAGCAGACAACTGTAAAATGGTCTATTTTAGAGAACTGCAGTCGTGGATTCATTTGATAAAATTTGCATCAATGCACAGCATAGAACAGATTATTCTTTGCAGTGCAGTCAGCCTATTCAGGAGGATAATTCGGCTTAATTCAAAAAGCAAGTTTCCAGAATTCACTGCAAGAAGTTGTTTCGATCATTATAGCTGCGAAATAAACAAATAAATTAATAAGCCAATTAATAAGCAAGAGGTTTGAAAAAAGCATATAAACATTTAGGAGCTGTGCATGTAAGTGGTGCAGTGTGCTGTCCTCACAAACGCCAACAACAACAACATCCTCCTTATTACCCTTTTTCAAGAAAACAATGATTCCCCAATTTTCCACATCAAGAGCAAGGATGATATCGAAAAGCTAAAGGGATCAATCCAAACTAGATAAGTAAAATGACTTTTTTGTTTAACTAATGGTTTGCTCCAAGTGTCCTGATTGTGATGAAAACAGCTCATCACAAGCCTCTGCCGAGGCAACTGATTTATCTCAATCTCTTCCGAGATTAAGTATTTCTTCGCCTGTTGGGAGTAATATTCCCTGTCTCACTGCTCTTGATGCTGATCTCAATATGCCTGCAGATGAAAATTTCTCTTACTATGGCACTCATGACTTCCATAATAATAATGACATAGCTCAATGTTTCCAAAATGGGCAAACTTTTTCCGTAATTAATTGTAATATGAGAAGTCTTTCAGCAAACTTTGATAGTTTGGTTAATATGCTTTCAGAATTATGTTTTCCTTTTTCTCTGATTGGCTTAACTGAAACAAAAATTAAAGTAGACCAGTCACCAATAACAAACACTGATATACCTGGATATTCCTTTATTTCACAGCCTAGTAATCTCAATGCTGAGGGTGTTGGTTTTTATATCTCCAACAATTTGGATTTCAATATCTTGTCAGATTTTACAAAAAGTACTGATGATTTTGAAGCCCTGTGGATTGAAGTACAAAATATTGGCCACCCCAACTTGCTCTGTGTTATAGTCTATATAAGGCACCCAAATGGGAATTTGAATAATTTCACAGAATATCTTAGTGCGACAATTGATAAAATCAACCGCAGTAGTAAATTTTGTACAGTCATGGGAGATTTTAATCTGGATCTCTTGCAAGTAAATTCCCATAAGGAAACTGATGACTTTATTTCTCAACATTTTAGGCTCTTCTTTCTTTCTACCCCAAATACTGCAACCAACAAGAATTACATACCACTCAGCAACTTTAATTGACAATATATTCTTCAATTCTCCAGAGCATTTCACAATTAGTGGCAATATAGCATATGACCTCACTGACCACTTAATTTTCAATAAATTTGATTCACTTCCATGCAGTGTTAAACTCTTCTGAAGAGACTATTCTACTTTTAATCAGCAGGCCTTAAAAAGTGAGATCTACCAACCTACTTCATTGAGTTGTTCAGTCTGCGCCGATTGATGCAGATCAGCAAGAGATCATGAACAATTGAATGTAGGCCAACACCTTCCCTCTGTGCACATGCAGACAAACTGGTCTGCTGCCGTTATGGAATAGTGTTGCCTCAGCTTGTCCTTTCTCCACTCGGAAACAACAACTATAAGGCTTTGATAAATCTTATATGGCAATCTAGATATATATCTTCAAAACCCCAATTAGTTTTGTCTGGGTAAAAACTTATTCTGCTGCCTCAAGAGGGAAATGGGGGGGGGGGGGGGGGGAGCCGGGGTGGGTTCACATATTTTTGGTACTTTCACTTTTCTGAAATTCCACTTTTATTACCCTCTCCTCTTCAGGTGCATTAATTTATGAACATTTCCTTACATTATTACATTTAATACACATTAGGCGGTGACTCTTACCTTAACGAGGTTTTGTATACTGAAAGATGAAGGCAGATTATCTTGGAGGTGTTTGTACAGTAAGTGTACAACCTGGGAAACTGCTTTCCTGTTGGCCTTGTCAAGTTGGAGTTCGTTGGCAATGAAATTATTAACAGCAGAGCTGTCACTGAAGCCAACATTTTCAAAAAATGTTTCTGAAATAATGGAAGGAGCACACAGTTAGCCAGCTCCCTTTGGCACTGTTGGCTGTCGTGTGTGTGTTGTGTGTTGTGTGTTACGTGTTGCCTGATGTACTGTCTTGCAGGCTAGATACTAAAATCCCCCAAAATTTGGATTGACCTGAACAACAACAACAAAAACCTGTTCACTGGAACAATACATCTGTACCACAAAAGATTACATAACTGGTCTGGTGGCATGGGTGGCGTTCTTCTTTCATGACTCTTTTTTGGTTTTCGAAGAGAGCGAACCGCTGATGCCAAAAAACAATTAAAATGGTCTGTATACAATTCAACAAAATCTTCAAACTTAAATGACTCCTCATCAGGTGATCTGGAACAAGAGACAATTCACAAAAGTACTTTGTCTATTTCCCGGAATTGTACCTTTTGGATTTAATGTTTTGCATCATTATAAATTTGATTTCTATTCCATTTATAAAAAAGTCAAACAAAACCATTGTCTGAAGCCATTAGTAAAGTGTTTTAGTTGATTTTAAACAATTATTATTGGATGAGGTTTTTGTGATATCCAGAATAATCAAGGTCGTGGTAGGGGTTATCAGCTGAAGCCGAAGGCTGAGGCTAATAACCCTTACCGAGACCTTCATTATTCTGGATATCACAAAACCGAATCTAATAATTGTATTATTATACATGTACATTGAACAAAAAAAAATGTAAGTCATGTTTTTGTTTCCTCGCTGACAGCAAGCAACATAAAGCACACAAACTTGACATGATTACCCTTAGAAATCATGCACCGCAGTCATATATGATATGATTACCCATGACCTTGAGTGTCCTTGACATGATTATTGTACAATCTGCAGCTGGACGATGTCACGGGTGCTGATTTTGAAAATTCACTGTACATTTTCAGCCAATCAGAAAAGAGATAGTGAGTTCAAGGAATAATAATAGTTGATATTTAGCTAGGATGAAATTGTGAAGTTGCATCTTCAGCCCACAGAATTATCACTTGGGGATCATGTGTATTTTGTGCACCCCTCGACCGATATATCAGTCAACATATTGACCAACATGTTGATTGATAGGCTACTGACATTCCGCCGATACTTCACAGATACTTGGGTACTGGTGACTAACCTAGGTTAGTAACATCTGCTGAGCAGCCTAGATATCCTTGTTCTACCCCCTGTTTCTCAGAGGCTTCTTTGTATAAACCCAGTGTAGTCAATCAAACAAAACCGAACCAAAAATCAATTGAACTCAATCGAACCCGATCAGTCGGATTGTTGTTTGATTGGTTTGGTAATCGAACATAATCGAACTGGAACTTTTCGGTGAGTTCGATTAATCAAACTATAGTCCAACGATATGTCGACTGACACACAGCTGACATCTCAGTCGATATATTGGTCGATATATCGACCGACATATCTCAATCGATATATCGGCCAAGTGTTGGTCGATATGTCGACTGATACATTAGTCAAGTGTTGGTCGATATTTCGACCGAGGGGTGCACAAATTACACATGATCCTCTCTTGGTGTATTTGCTATAAAGGACGCAAGTTCAAAAACCACTGCTAAAGTATGCACCAAGCTAGGCTACGTTTGATCTCCCATGTGTTATCTGGAATTTGGCTTTTTGCAAAGTAGCTGTGACCAAGCATGTCCAAATAAACTAATAAGTTGGCTCTTACAAATGACTTTGCAGCTTAAACAAAGGAACATTGTGTATTTCACAAAACACCATTGGAAATAAAATGGAGTTCTTGCTAATTCGTTGGGGTTTGTCCATAAAGGTTGACTTTTTAACCCATATTAGAACGTTATGAAGAATAAAGTTGTTTGCGGGTTGAACGGGTCGAAAATTACTGTTAAATCGTATAGATAAAAGTCTTGAATCAGACGCGGGGTCAGATTTCCAAACAACTCCATACAATTAATTATGCTTACAATTCTCTCCCTACATATAATTACTGACAAACAAAAATCATGAATTGCTAGGTTGCAACCAGTCTCTAGACACTCGGATAACAATGGCACGTAATGACAGATGGTGGTCAAAACAGTGAGAGCTAAGTCAGAAATTCTTTTGTTCCTGACCACCATCTGGGCGGCGATGACGTAACGTGAAAACCAAGCATCACGCGCGGAAGTCGCAAACTTGCGTGCATAATAAATGTATGGTACTGTGCAGGAATCTTGCTCTGTCGGAACACCAGAACGTTGTTCCCCAAGTTGGATGGGTCGCAAAGTCCTTTGGACAACTTTGGAATGGGTCACTAGCCTTTTTGGAAAATTTTCACGGGTTACAATAATTAAACACATTGCTTTACGCTTACCTATTAAGCTTATATGCTCTCGGCGGGGACATCCGTTTCTATGATTATTCAAATCATTCTGTCCCACGAACCTTGCCTGGCAATCAGAACATGACAAAAGACAGCGATCCTTATGGGACTTTCTGATATGTAGACGTAACTTGCGCACTCTCTTAGAACACCCTGGAACACAACATTGTACATGTTTTCCCCGAGTTCTCTGCGACATAACGAGCTGTACATCAGCTTCGATGGAACAGCGAATACGACTCTCCGACATAGCTTAAATCCTTGACATCCTTGTGTTACGAAAGACTAACCAACGGCTTAGGTGCTTCCTTAATTTTGAGAGGGCTTTGGGAATTTTCCCTAAATCATTTTGAGCCAAACAACTTTTGCTTTACGTCACTTTCTTTTTTACCAGCCAATCATTGCCGACTTACCTGCATATCATTTTCGTCTATGTTTCTGCATATTAATGTGGACCTCATAGCGCTGTGGTTGTTTCCCAGCCAATGACGTAATCCTTACACGTTCTGAAACTTTCTTTGCTTGGCTTACAAATATTTAATTTTCCTTCCGATCTCTGAACTTGCTTCAATAAAACAGCACGACAATTCACTTCTCTTTTCTAAAAATACGGGGAATACTCGGAAAATTAAAAAGGCTGTCGCTCCTGGCGAAATAAAAGTCTGAAAAGTGCATAACAGGCACGATCTTATTCAACACGCTGCCCAAGAGAAAGTTGCAACGTCGACACATTCCTTGAATGGCGTAATTGCTTTTTATGTATTCAATACTCACTTCGAATCAAGCGCTTCAATAACTCAAAGAGCCAATGTATTTTGTACTAAATAAAGAGCAGAATGTTCATAAAATTTTCAATACAAAAATTTTCAAAAGCCAAAACGTTGACACCAAATTGGAATTTTCCACAGGTGTGGTTTGAGCCTGAAAACATTCCCTTACAATGGTATGGATATTTTCCTAAAAATCTTTTTAAATATCAAACATTTTAAAGTCTGACACAATTTCCTCCTTCAAATCCGTCAGCTAATATCATTCTGTTAAATCAGGTATCTAGTTGATGTAATCATACTTTCATGGAACCTTATAAGCTTTTAGAGACATTTGGTGCAGGGTTTGAATGGCAATGGTAGATATTTTTGTCAGTCTTTGGATGTATGTATAGTGCAGTTCACAATTCATTTTTGTGATTGGACCTGTTCACTATAGAGTCCTAAAGTGTGTCGTCACAAATATTTGAATTTTTGAAATTGTGGGATTTGTTGAGATTTTCAGAAAGAGCAAGATGAAAAATGCATCCTGTGAGATTGACAGTCTTCCATTCATGCACTTCCAGGCAATCTATCAAAGATTACAAAAGCTTGTCATTGCCAATGGCATTGTAAGTTTCTCACAAACGTGGTTAGTGGGTTGTACCACATCAAGTTATCCCACACCTAAAGAATAAGACATTTCTCATGGGCCAGGAAAATTTGGTTCACAACAGGTTATATCAGGAGTTATAGATGGTTTTCACTGTCACGCAGCGAAAAAATAAATCGAAACCTATTCAGTGGATAAAGTCAAGAAATTTTCATATTATAGGAGACAGGTAAAGAAGACACTTCTCCAAGTTTTGGGTCTCTGCGTTTTCCCAAACTTCAGATATTCGTCGAAATGTTTTGCGCCAATTCACAGAGCCCAGTATGGAGCCGCCATGTTGGTGGAGCTCTGTGCTCCACCAACATGGCGGCCGGAAAATGGTGCAAACATCTGGAACTTACTTTGGCTATCTAGGCGACTGATTATCTGAACTGAACCCACAAACATTTTCACAAGCACTTTAAGTCCCAAAAAGGCTCAAAGTCACTGGATAAGTGTATATTTTTCCACAAACGCGAACGGCGCGGTATGTCACGCACCGCCATAACTCTGAACTTCAAACGACGCTGGTTTCCAAACAAAGCATGCTATTGGGCTAAAAAGCCGTAAACAGATGTAAGTTTAGATCCCCTTATGCCTTATGCATGAGGATAAAAATTTTCGTAACTCTTTAGTTTTGGATTTTGGAATTTGATGACGTCACGTGAAAACGATCTATAGTATATTACTTTGTATTGCACTCTGGTTAATTTTGTTCAAGTCACTGATTTTAGCAAAATAAAATAAACCATTGTACAGTGTTATAGGGCTTGTGGTTGGTGTGTTTCCAGGGAGGCACTCCCAGAAAAGTTGGGCAGGGGGGTGCGGCCCACCTCCCAAAACCCTTACCCTATTTATGACCAAAATCTGCGATTTTTGCCATCCTATTTATGACCTGATCAAAAATTTGATACCCTGTTTATGACCGTTGCGGCTGGCGCAGTTGCCCTAAACATAAGTTATGAAGGGCTTTTGTTAACGGTCTTATTGATAATGATGAAAAAATAGCTTCTTCTAAGAAACATACCCTATTTATGACCAAAACGGCTGAAAAACCCTACCCTCTGGGGCCGCACATACCTATATAGCCTATATAAGGGGGTAGCCCCTGGGGTGTGTTCATTATGGGGGACCATCTGTAATCAGAATCCTCTCCCCAGCCCACACTCTCCCTACCTCATAAATTAGAATACCCTACTGAAATGTTCGATTCCGCAAAACACTTATCATTTCACATTGGGAACATTGGGTTTGGCACCTTTTATGTAAAAACAGTTGAATTCGAATTCAAAAGTCAACAGAAGTAATGAAACAGTCATTCAAGCCAGCCACAAACACAATATAAACAAAGAACACAGTTACTGTTGATTAACAGCCCGTTATGGATCCAACATCGTAGGCCACCCTGCTGGGAAAACTTGACAGAAATACCCTTCGCTTCCTTCAGTCTCTCCCACGAAAAGCTACCGATTCTTTAAAGCGTGCCCTTATTTCTGAATTTTGAGACTAAAGGAAAACAAAGGTCTAAACTTAACGGGTTATTTTAGGACACTCGAAGCATTCATTTCTGAGAGAGCCCAAGATTCTCGAAATCCGTAAACTGACGCCTCGTTAACTGCCCGAATTATGGTTATAAAGAAACTCGACAATCGTATAGGATGTATAGGAAAAACAAGGCCAGAAAACGGGGATTATAAGGCAGAAGGTGAAAGGAATTCTGTCAGTGTTTTTAACAACAAGTTCACACAAATCATTCCAGTAGCGGATCCAGACCTTGAGCTAAGGGGGCAGCGGTTTTGTTTTGCTTTCCCTGCCGGCTATTCTTCCTTCTGTGATTTCTTCTTCAGTTTTTCTTTACGCAAACTAAGGGGGGAGACGGGCCCCCCGCTCCCTCGCTCCCTCAGATCCTCCACTGCATTCTTTTACTGGTTTTCATCCTGCACGATGCATAGCGCTACACTAACCATGCTACCGTGAAATGTAACAAGTGTCCACTTATTTGACTGGCAAATACATATGTTATTTGGCGGTGTTTCAGCCAATTGAAGCGTTATTTATGTACTGACTGAAAGATTACTAGTATGGCTGGTTTGCAGCGTCACGCCATCAAAAATAAAAATCATAACTATTCAATAAATTAAGTCAAGAAGCTGGGATATGAAAGATGATTGATATATAAATAACCTCGCCAAGATTTAGGTCTGTGCAGTTTTTCATTCTCCCGTTATTCAGAGAAGTGTTTCACTCAAATTTATAGAGCTTTGTATGAAGTCGCCATGTTTGTGCCCCTCGGAGGGACACTAACATGGCGGCCGTAAAGTAACAGAAACATCTGTCATCGAGTTTTGCATTTGAAACGAAAAGTTATTACTCTAGAACTCCGAAACATTGAAATTAACACTTTTTATAGAGCAACAACTGTTTAGTTGGCAAAAACTTGAGCAATAACTCATCATTTTGAATACTCGAGAGCCTTATCGGGCCGCCATTTTAATGTCATGCAACGCATAAACTAGGAAATTCAAACGTGCCCTATTTCAAAATGAGGAACCCTGTCGAGCTTAAACGCTACAAAAAATCAATTTATTAGAGGGTCTTACATCCGATGAAACTAAAACTTCAGAAGGATTGGTAATTTCTTATTTTTGAAAATGATGACGTCACATGAAAAGCGGCAATAGCAGTATAGCTCATTTCAACAGCTGGATACTTCTACGAGTAGTTTCCTGAGGGAATTCTGCTGTACGTTTGATACGCACGCATGATGGTCGAGTATTAGCTTGTGTTTAATTTCCTCTTCTCTATGTTCAGTTTTGCACGGCAAAAGCATGTATATGTCTTTGGCGGAGTATGCCGAGGAAATATTGGTTTTATAGCGCCTACTTAGAGCGGCATGTTGATAGCACGTTAATGATCAGACAATTTAGCAATAGAAAAATACATCATAAGATAGTGATTACTAGAAATTAAAAGATTACTAGAACAGCAAAGCTCATTTCAACAGCTGGATACTTTTACGTGTAATATGAGACATTCCGCTTCCTCTCTTTCGGATTCCCCACCCCCGCCCTCCACAAAAAATTATTGTTCGGTTAACTGCCACAGATATTGCCACGTCGTTTGAACTTTCCTGGATAGGAGGAGGGAGCTTAAACATTGACAAATCACAGAGAGCTCTCAACTATACCATTTATTTTATTGTGCTTGAGTCAGGATTAACTGGTTAAAATCATTCCACTGAAATAGAACCTGCACTGAGATTTTTGTCAAACTTTGCCTATTGATTGTTTATATTATAGGAACTTAAATTTTGAAATAAAAATGAGGGGTCCCCATGTTCGTTTAGGAGCAACAGCACCTTGTCTATACCTATATAAATCCTTATAATAGCACCATGATTGTAGTCACGATTGCTCGCTAAATTTACGTTTCCGACGATTGCTTTTTGTTCTACACTGAGAATTGGTCCATATTTATTTTACACAGAGAAATTTATTACTCAATTCAAAACAACAGAAAAAAATGATAGGTCACCATACTCGTTTGCGAGAAAATGACGATTTACCTCTATGGCGAGGTCCAGCTGTAAAGAAAAAGCCGCCATTTTTTTAATGCGCGCGCGCTAATCACGCGTGAAATTATGCGCAGTAGGGATGCGCAATGCAATACTGGAGAATGACCTTAAGTGATCTTCAAAACAATTCATTTAAATTGATCATTAATCTTGGATCAGCGATCAAACATTGCTGTTGAGGGAAGAAGAATGACTTCGAGCTTTTTTTCCAAGAAAGAACTTTGAATTTTAAAATAGTTTACTACTAAATTTCGTAGGTGTAGCTAGCAAAAAACAAAAGACTCCAAGGTTTAGTCCTGTTGAAAGTAATCCATTTAGGTAATCCATTGACAGTTTTGCTGTACGTGTGATATACACGCATGATGGTCGAGTATTAGCTTGCTTTTAATATTCTATTCCTATGTTCAGTTTTGCATGGCAAAAGCATGTATATGTCTGGCGGAATGCCGAGGAAATATTGCCGGCTTTTCAGTAGCGCTTCTCAGAGCGAATAGCCCGGGGGGTACTCCCAGAAAAGTTGGGCGGGAGTGTGCGGCCCACATCCCAAAACCCTTACCCAGTTTATGACCAAAATCTGAGATTTTTGCTACCCTATTTATTACTTGGCCAAAACTTTGATACCCTATTTATGACCGTTGCCGCTGGCACAGTTTCCCTAAACATAAGCTATGAAGGGCTTTTGTTGATGGTCTTGTTGATAATGATGAAAAAGTAGCTTCTTCTAAGAAACATACCCAATTCAAGACTAGAGTGCTAAAACCATACCCTATTTAAGACCATAACGGCCAAAATCGATACCTTATTTCTGACCAAAACGGCTGAAAAACCCTACCCTTTGGGGCCGCTTATACCTATATAGCACATATAGGGGAGTACCCCCCCCCCCCCGGGGGGGAGTTAATAGCACGTTAAGACCGTTAATGATCAGACACTGGTTTAACAATAGAAAAAACACCATAAGATAGTGATTTCAAAAAATTCAGAACAGTGAAAACGAAATGAATATCAATTGTGTAACGATAAGTTTTATGGCCCACTGGTCGCGTATTTGCCTGCACTTGGGAGCTCGGCAAATGTCTCTGTTAACAGCTAAAACACTTGACGGGTGAACGGATAAATGGTTCGGCAAATAGTGATCTTCACTGAGGAGTGTTACGAAATGGGGAATAACTCGGTTGAACCACTGGCTTAACAGCCGGCACTCGTTACGTGATGCCAGAGGCACAGGGAACTTGTTTCTATGCTCTACTCCAGCGACGACACAGCAGAAAACCAGGAAACTTTTTGGAACTTAACAAATCTTCTTTATTCGTGACAGTACTCCATACTAACTCATAGTATAAGCTGATCTTGGTAATTGATTTACAACAGTTTTCGCGTTACTTATATACTAACTTAGGTAAATACAGTTGTCTTTCGCTATTGTTTTCTAGTACAAAAGATGTGTATTGTGCATGAAGACAAAATTAGTTTTCCATGCGAAAGATTAATGTATTAATTATTTTCATTGGTTTAAGTTATAATTAAAAATCCAGATTAACTTTTTGAAAATTTTGAGCGAATAAAAGGCTACTTTTGAAATGCAAAATCTATTATACTTATGAATAGATCGACCAATTAGTCTATTTGCTACATCTGGGCAGATGTTCCTTTCAAAACTTTCCCCAATGTAAATTCAGTACTGTATCTATAATTTGCACCTTAAACATGAATAATTAGATTGAATTATATTGATAACCATATTTGGAAGGAAGGACATCTAGCTCTTAGTCCGTAAATACTCATCCTCGTAAAAATACTTCGATGGATTCCTATTGGCTGACTAGATGCAACCCAGAAACAATATCTGAATTTGTCTATGAATACCCGTTCGATGGTAAGTGAACTAAATATCTTATGAGTCTCAAACTGAATCCTTTGTTTGGTCATCGTGTTGGTAATTCTAACGCCAATAACCATGTCGATAGTAAAGTAGGTTTGCGAGTTCCATTATGAATATAGACTTGTATTATCATTTATTGAGTTGCAGTTTGGGGGAGCCTTTTTCTCTCGTGACAGTTAATTGCCACTGTCACGAGTTTCATAGGAAGGACTCGAACTTTTTAAAGATTCTCTAAAGTTATGCAAACCCTCGACTGCGTGTCGGCTTTGTTAAATTGTTTAAGGTGGTTACGCCCACCAACCTAGAAGTTATACCTTTTAACAATTTTTTAACCAAATAGTTAATATACATAGATACGCAAGTTTAACAGCAGAGCTCCTAGTTAAGAGCACATATATTTAAAGAGAAATTGTCGGCTCAGCACGCATTACACACGTACGCATTACACACGTATGCGTGAAAACCAATCAGAGAGTATGGATGCACACTTGCCTGACAATACAAATTAAATCGCATGGATACATATTCTTTTGCTATGGTGCTCTGCTTGCACGCGCTTCTAACTGGGAGCTCTGCTGTTGACAATATACTCCAGAACAAGTGTGTTCATTAAATACTTCAAAACAATGCAGAGTGAAGTGACTTGTTTATGACTATAGTGGTGGGTTGATACCAGTTTTTCAAATCGATACAATACAAGTACGATATTTCCCCTTATTTTTTTCTATATTCGATATCGATATCAATACTGTGACGTCATCATTCGAGATTTTTCTCTGATGTTATCAATTAAGCACTGAAAGCCTTTTAATAGTCCATAAAAATAAAACACAATCATAAAAAAAGTGTTTCATCTTTACTTTCTTCTGTGGGTACCAAAAAGAACTCAGACTCCCAGAACTATTGCGCATGCCATGTGTTTACGTCACCTCTTAGATGGAAGTTACAAGACTGCGATTGTTCCTTCGAATGCAATACAACACCACTAACGAGAAAACTATTGATTTAGGGCACTGAAACTGCCTGGAATATTTCGGTGAGCAGTCACGTGTGCAGCCTGGTATTGAAAGAGATCGAAATTTCCCAAAAGTATTGATACTTTTGTATTGGTATCGGTATCAGTCCACCCCTATTTATGACCTATGAATGTCTTGAACCTAAATTATTTGCCAGTTTCTATTGAAGTTAATGCCCTTCAGTGGCTGCCTCTGAAGTGTCACTTTAGCCACATCTGCCACGGTTTTCCATCCCTCGGCATCACTAATACTGCATACGTTGTTGGTTGGGTTGGCAGGGTCCAGAACAAATGGTAGGCTGCGTGGAAAAACACAGCATTTCAGTCCAGTATCACGCCGTAAGTGACACTGACATGATTCATATTACTAAGATTATTTCTGATTACTAAGACCGTGTTTCTTAAGCAATCTCTCATTGTTTCTGCTTAACGTTCTCCTTGGAATGTCTAATGTCTGATGATACTGTCTGCATGTGTGGCTGTCTGTGTGTCTACCCCCAGCTGTCTACCTTTGGGTTAAATGAAATCTGTCAGTTGCTGTCTTTCAGACTTTCAAGTGCTGAATTTTTTATTGTTTGCCTATTTACCTGATTGTCTCTGTCTGCCTGTTTTTCTGACCGGGTGGCTGATTGTATATCTATCTGACTACTTGACTTTCGCTCCGCCATCCTTTGTCTCACTTACTATCCCTCTGTGAGTGTCTATCGTAACTATCTGAATGTCAAAGAATGGTATAAATGTGGGATGTGGCTTAATACGTAAATCAAAGGAAAAAGGGTCATATCACCTAATAGCCACAAGATGCACACTTAGGCGACAAAGGTAGAACAGCACTAGGCTTTTTTCCTACAAAAAATGTTGAGCCTAGTGCTATTCTACCTTTGTCGCCTTAGCGTGCATCTTGTGGCTATCAGCTGGCCCTTTTTCCTTTGATTTACATATTAAGCCACATCCCACATTTGTACCATTCTTTGACATTCAGGTAGTTACTATAGACACCCACAGACAGATAGTAAGTGAGACAAAGGATGACAGAGTGAACGTCAAGTAGTCAGATAGGTATACAATCAGCCACCCAGTCAGAAAAACAGACAGACAGAAAGGCTTACAGACAGGCAGACAGAGACAATCAGGTGAACTTGATGGGAAAACAATCAGAAAAGTAGGGGGAGGAGGCCTCCCATATTAAAGTGAGAGGGTGATTGTTGGAAATTTTGAAAACAACCCCTAAAATCAGTTTTGTGGGTGTGGCCCAAATTCATTTTCACTAAGGAGTACAAAGGGGTACCAACCTTAAAATAACTCATTAATGTTGAGTGACATTTTCACCATTTCGTCATAGCAATAAAGAATAACACAAAATTTGACTGGCAAATGGTTCCTGTCACACCGCTTCTCTGCACAGCACAGTAGACGCTACTGTGATAACTCTACCGGTGGTCATCCTTGATTTTAGCACCCTAAGAGATATCAATTCACAAATTTGACCCCCTAAAAGGTACGATGATTACCCCCATCGCCTTTATATGGGCATTCCCCCCTCTCCCGCCCGGGTCTTGCTTTGATTTTCCCTGTACAGGAACAAAAACGAACCTTATCTTCATCCCCTTGATTCCTCTCTTAGCGAGAGCCTCATTGTAGTATTTATGCCAAATGATGTGTATGTGGGAATTATCGACCAACTGTTGAAGAACAGCTTTAAAACCGGCCCGAATGTCAAATGATGGTTTTCCAGCCTTCTCCCACCAGGCTATCGTGATGAGCTCCAGCGGATACGAAGATGGCAGTCTAGTTTTACCATTGCTTCTGTATTGAATGCAGGTTTTGCGCCAGTACTTTACGAGGCGGATTAAGTTTTTCACGATCGGCGGTTGATCCTTGACAAACTCCCTTTGTAGGCTCACAAAATGTGCTGAGTAATAATGCTTGTCTTCCGTTGTACAATGAATCATTTCTTCATACAGTTGTTCTGCAAAGTGCAAAAAAATTCACATTCTAATTAACTTGGCTTGATTCAGTGTGGACACACACACAGCTAATTCACATGGTTCAAAAGTTTTTGTATTCCCTGAAACAATGAAATTGCAATCAAATAGACTTCATTATGGACTATAAACTGCAACAAGCTGCAGGGAGGCTGGCCAAAAGGGGACTGTGTCTACATGACTGACAAACAATGGACTCGTATTGAGGACTCGTATTGAGGTTGGGTTAAAGGAAGATTAAAATCCTATTTTACCTCGACTTTGATCAGTTGTAAATGTCGGCAGCAAGTCAATGTTAAATTCTCGAGACAAATCCAGGCGAAATTTGAATTTCACGGCAAAGGGTGTCTGTCCATCAAAGGTGATTTGGTCTTTATAGGGACTCTGTTTAAGGCATAACTCCAGGCGGTTCTTTGTTTCCTGCAACTTAAGTTTGTGCTCTTCCATGGTTTTCATATTGTTGAGGAAAACGACACAGTCGATGTCTGCTTTGTCCTTGACAGCTGTTCCCTTCCCGACAGAACCTCCCTGAATTGTGTTGAAAGTACAAGTGATATTTATTAACAAAACAGCACATCTTGAAAAAACAAAAACAAAAAAAAAGGGCTGAATTGATGCCAAAGCAGGATTTAAACCCAGGGCCAACGCATGCAAATCCGGCACCCTAACCACTTGGCCACGCTGCCTCCCCGAAGAAATGTATGAGTTACCGTATTTTCCCGTGTATAAGTCGACCTTTCAAGACCTAAAAATCAGTCCAAAAATTCGCCCTCGACTTATACATGGGTCAAAACTTGAGATCCAAGCGCCAGTCAAACAATTAGCATAATAATTGTCTTTCGATGTTAACAAACATGTGATAAATGGCAGCACAGTTTACAACGTACGTTCGCTTAGCGATCTGTCTCTCCATATCAGAGCTTCAAGTTAAAATGCATCAACATTTATCCGTTAAATTTTAACCTGAATCTTGTAGACACTCACTGGCTCAATTTTGTCATAAAGAACCAATATTTTTCCTTTAAATAAAGCCGTAGTAAAGCCGCTCGGAGAAAATATACTTCTCTGCTTGGTAACCTGGCAGGATACGAGTGCGAGGACTTCTGTACCAGTACTTGACCGATTTCAAGGCTTGACTACCAAGTTCCCAACACATGCTTTGCACTTAGTTTATGGCGTCGTTCTGAAAGTCGTGAGCTTCTTTGGTGTTTTGCCTGTCTTATAAAGCCACTTTTAATCTCTTCGCACTTAAAAAGGCTTGTTTGAAATCCTTACGTTTGATTTTTGTGAGCATTTTACAAAAATTATCATCGAAAAGTCTGCATGCACATGCGTTGCTAAACTGGGTAAAACGCTCGTAGACGTGCCATAATAAGCTTTAAAACTGCGCGTTGAAACATGCTGTGATTTGTTTACATATCTGTGGTAGCTGAAAGATAATTTTAAGAAATACAAGATAAGTTTTCCAAGAAATTCTTACCTGGAAATTAAGAAAATCTAGTTTTTGGCCTCAAAAATTGGGGGTCGACTTATACACGGGATCGACTAATACACGGGTAAATACGGTAATAAGTTTTCTCTATCCTGTTGGGGATTTGACTTGACACTACATTATACGAACACAGAAAGTCCAAATAAGCAAAACACCTGGAAAATTATGCTTCCACAATGCAGAAAAATGCATTTCTGAGAGCATAGTTTCTCAAACTTTTGTGGTAAAAACTCAGGATATAGAGACTAACCCTTATGTGTCTGTCGACTGAGTTTGTCCCTGAAAAATATTTAATTTGCAAAATTTAATTGTCCCCTAAAAAAACCAATTTTATATTGTGCAATTTGATTTTCATTTGCTTTCTGACATACATATTTTTGAGATTGTTGTTCTTATCGTGTTTGGAACAGTTCCATCAAAATGAAGTAAGAAGTTAGAGTAAACATGACTTTGTCTATTTTCTTGTATTAATTTTATTAATGTACTTCAAATTAAGCACAACATATTTTGAAGACTTAAGTACTTCTTATCGGAAGTGAAATGCTACCTGACGTTCCCCTGGTTACTATGGCACTATAGCAGAGATGGGATTTTAGAAAAACCCACTAGTGGTGATTTGCATCGGCAAGTAAGCTAAACGCAGCACTTAACCAGGTGAAACTTTTTGTCTTAAGCTGAGACATTAATACTGCATTAGCTCTTTGGTCATTTTAAAGCAGTACAATTTTAGAGAACTGCAGTCATGGATTCATTCGATAAAATTTGCCTTGCACAACATAGAACAGAAAATGGGGCGGGAGGGGTGGGGTCACATAGTTTTGGTACTTTCACTTGTTTGAAACTAAACTTTGAAATTCCAATTTTAATACCCTCCCCTCGTGGTGCACTAATTTATGAAAGTTTCCTTAAATTAACATTCAATACACAAGGTGGTGACTCTTACCTTAACAAGGCAGTTTATGCTGAGAGATGGCAGATTATGTTGGAGGTATTTGTACAGTTGGTCTACAACCTGGGAAATTGCATTCCTGTTGGCCTCGTCAAGTTGGAGTTCGTTGGTAATGAACTTATTAACAGCAGAGCTATCAGTGAAGTCAACTTTTTCAAAAAACGTTCCTGAAATAATGGAAGTCAAGCACACAGTTAGCCAGCTCGCTTTAGCGCTTTTGGCTGTGTCGTGTGTGTAATGTGTGTTACGTGTTGTGTAATGTACTATACTGCAGGGTACTAAAATCCCCCCCCCCCACGCCCCGCCCCTTGTCCCTCTCTGTCCACCTTCCTGCCTTGTTCCCGTGGGATTGTGGAAAGAAAAGAAAAAGAAAAGAGCAAAAACAACTTGTACAAAAAGCTTTCTATTCACTCACCAAATCCTCAACCACTGGCACAATTTCGTTCTCGTTTGAATAGTGTGGAGTTTGCAGGGTGCCAGTGCATGAACTGTATTTTCTAACTCAAATTCTTAATTTTAGGACTAATTGCTCTTAGGAATATTTTAATTCTGAATTTATCTCATCGAATATAGTAATTGTAAGTAGTAATGTTATTGCAAATAGTAGTGCATTTTTGTCATGAGTGGGAGATTGGGCAACCACTCCCCACGCTTATGACTTAAAATAAAGTTATCTTACCTAACCTTACCTAACATATGACTTTGACCATTTCCAGTATTGATATATGGCATAGTTATGATATATTCATGACAGCTTGAATGCAATGCTTTAAAGGAATTAATTACTCTTTTTTGGTTTTTCGAAGAGAGCGAACAGCTGATTAAAAAAAAACAAGTACTTAAAATGGTCTGGCTCCAATTTAACAAAATCTTCAAACTTAAATGCCTCCTCAGGTGATCTGGAATGAGAGAAAATTCACAAAAGTACTTTGTCTATTTCCCGGAATTGTACCTAACGATTTAATGTTTTGCATATATATTAGATTTTTATTCTGTTTATAAAAAAGTGAAACAAAACCATTGTCAAGCCATTAGTAAAGTGCTTCGGTTGATTTTAGTTTATATTTAGCTAGAATGAAAGTTGTGAAGTTGCATTTTCAGCCTACAGAATTATCATTTGGTGTATAGTCTGACTGGATTCGCAAAAACATAGCCATAGAATTTTACTTGTCACTGATAACCTTGATACAATTCTGTCCTAGAGCTAGCTTTCCATGAGGCTTATCATAGTTCAAATAACAGCAAATAACTCTCCTGTATGCCTTTTGAGGCCTGGAAGACTAAATTCACCGTCTTTTCATTGAATCGTGAATTGTACAATTTAACTAAGAGTGCTTTCAACATGAAATTGGAGTCTAAATCAACACGAACGTACAGATATCAAAACCGCGGCGGAGAGCTAATCTATCGCTTTCTAAAGGCCTGCATGGTCCTAAATGAACTGAACAAGAGCTTCCTACATCGAGAATCAATTGAACCTCAAACAAACTAGGCCACAGTTAGCAGTAAGCAAACACTCAACATGTTGTCGTTTAGTCAATTATCGCCCGGAAGCCATGCAAATAAATTTCTTCCACACTAGCGAATCACAGACAGTTCTGATAGTTAACTAAGGGCCAAGTCGCACTAGAGGACAAAACTGTTTACTTATGTCAAAAATCCGTCATCGCAATGAAAAACCAAGTGCAACCAGTTTGTTCCTCAAAGGACAAAATTTGGTCGCGGACAGACAAACTTCAAAGATGCCGTTGACTACCTCTCAAGCAGGCCAAATTGAGACAAATCTTGGAAAACAATAGTGAGGGTGTTTTGATTTGGAAATGATTTGACAGGTGATATGTAGCAGAGGCTCTATGCGATAGACTTCACGGTAAAATTAATCACATTCTCATTTTGCAAGAACATGAATCCCAGTGCAGGCAACCAATTTTTCCTGTGCGAATTTCCACAATATCCACCAGGATGGATCTATCCTTTGCCAGGCCCTTACATGTTTAATGATAGAGGAAATCCCAGCCCATCTCCTTCAATCACAAGCACTGACTTGTTGCCAGAATCCCTTCAGTTCAGCGAAGACAGCTCAATATGCTGCCATCAACCCCAACTTCTTCGCGCCATACATCTTCGTCAGCCGAGACCAAGAAGGTTCAGGATAGATGGAGTAAAGAGGAGGAAAATCTATTAGTTCAACTGTGGGCTGAAAAGCACGATCAGTTAGAAAGTCGAGAGTCAAGAAAAACATGGGCTTGGATTGCCGAGAAGATTTCGAAAACGCTCGGAACTAACAAGATAGCCGACAAATGCATTCGGAAAATGATGTATATCATAGAACGATACAAGAATGCAAAAGATTGGAACAAAAACCAAACAGGAGGAAGCCTCAGGAAATCCGTCTACTACGATGAGGTTGATAAAATCCTTGGATGCTGCTCACAGTATGGCATGGTGTTTGTTCACAGATTTTGTTCTCAAGTGCGACTGTAGCTTTCCAGACAAATTTTTTGTAACTGGTCAATTTCAAGTCGGATTTGTTCAGAACAAATCTGAAATTGCCCTCTAGTACGACTTCGCCCTAAGCCGAGAATATGGAACACCAGAACTGTCTTACGATATTTTTTTTTATTATATTGGGTGGTTATGTCATTATATTTAGTACTTATGTTATTATATTCGGTGATTAACTCATTATACTCAGTGCTTATTCCATTATACTCGGTGCTTATGTCTTTATATGTGGTGCTGTCTTCATTATATTTGGTGCGTATTCCATTATATTCAGTGCTTCCCTCGTTATATTCGGTGCTTTCTTTGTTGTATTAGGTGCCTTTTTCATTATATTCAGTGCTGTTTTTATTATATTCGGTGCTTTCTTCGTTATAGTCGGTTCTAACTTTGTTTGGTGTTTTCTTCATTATTACGGGTGCTAACACTATTATATTCAGTGCTCTCTTCCTTATATTCAGTGCAAAGCCCATTATATTCGGTACTTCCTTGTTCGGTGATTACTTCATTATATTTGGTGCATACTTCATTTCATTCGGTGCTTTCTTCGATATGATTGTCACCAGTCTTCGCAAGGGGCCGTACAATTTGGAGGTAGTCTAGGGAAAGCCGGGAAAAACAGGTGTCACGAAAACTCAGACCCCGAAACCTCAGACCCCTTGAAATTAAAAACTCAATTGTTATCACCTGAATTGCTCTATGGCCACAATGGGGCGAGATGTTTATCTTCTCCGGTTTATGTTGTCGCGTCGATCAAACAGTGAAAAACAAATATTTAACTTCTCAGGTTTATCGCTGTCGCGTCGGTCAAACAGTGAAGAACTAACAAGGTTTAGAACAGCAGCCGACACTGTTTTTCAAAACAGACCTTCTTTATGTAATCGTATGCAGCAAAAAAATGTGTTGTTCTCTGAAACACACTCATTTGATCACAATCTGCTTTTTGACTTTATGTGCGTTGTGTGACTGTCAGCTCGTAAAAAGCATGTGAAAGTCAAACCGATTGAACCGCCATGTCTGGTCGAAATGTGAGTGAACGAAAATTGAAAACTGGCGCGAAGGCCCCACCACGAGGCAGATTTAATAATTCACTAATCCAGGCGGTATCATGAAAAGAAAAAAATAGAAGTGTTTGGTTTGAAACTTACTGTTTCCTGTAAGAAATATTCCCGTTATAAGTTGGAACGCAAACATGGCTATCTCTATGTACTCCTTTTTTTTTTTTTTTCTAAATTTCGTTAATTTCTACGGGTTACGTGCCAACAGTCATGCAACACACATAAAGTCAAAAAGCAGATTGTGATCAAACGAGTACGTTTCAGAGAACAACACATTTTTTTGCTGCATACGATTGCATAAAAAAGGTCTGTTTTGAAAAACAGTGTCAGCTGCTGTTCTAAACCTTGTTAGTTCCTCACTGTTTGACCGACGCGACAG
This sequence comes from Orbicella franksi, assembly GCF_964199315.1. Classification (NCBI taxonomy): domain Eukaryota; kingdom Metazoa; phylum Cnidaria; class Anthozoa; order Scleractinia; family Merulinidae; genus Orbicella; species Orbicella franksi. The sequence goes on along the minus strand of NC_138156.1, from coordinate 7,717,167 downwards.
CGATAAACCTGAGAAGTTAAATATTTGTTTTTCAGTTTGATCGACGCGACAACATAAACCGGAGAAGATAAACATCTCGCCCCATTGTGGCCATAGAGCAATTCAGGTAATAACGATTGAGTTTTTAATATCAAGGGGTCTGAGGTTTCGGGGTCTGAGTTTTCGTGACACCCGTTTTTCCCGGCTTTCCCTAGACTACCTCCAAATTGTACGGCCCCTTGCGAAGACTGGTGACAATCATATCGAAGAAAGCACCGAATGAAATGAAGTATGCACCGAATATAATGAAGTAATCATCGAACAAGGAAGTACCGAATATAATGGCCTTTGCACCGAATATAAGGAAGAGAGCACTGAATATAATAGTGTTAGCACCCGTAATAATGAAGAAAACACCAAACAAAGTTAGAACCGACTATAACGAAGAAAGCACCGAATATAATGAAGACAGCGCCGCATATAAAGACATAAGCACCGAGTATAATGGAATAAGCATCGAGTATAATGAGTTAATCACCGAATATAATAACATAAGTACTACATATAATGACATAACCACCCAATATAATAAAAAAGAGTATCATAAGACAGTTCTGGCGTTCCATACGAGAACGCCTAAAATTGATAAAACAAGGACATTCTACTCACGATCAGCGCTTGAACTCATATTCTTCTGTCTACTCGTGGCCATGTTTTGCTCGCAAATAGCAATGTCCCGGATGTACGTCAATTTTGTCGAGCGCGGAATGGGACACCGCGGAAATACATTTTTTGACGTCACAGTAATTGGTCAGTGGTCATCACCATCAGGCTATGCTGTCCTTCGATCGATCGAGAATCGATCAGTTCTCTGAGAGCGGTAGTTTGCTTCGTTTTAAGGTGGAAAATATCCTTGATACTTCTCGTTATTGGTGAGTTTGACGTCCTTAAATGGGTGTTTAATACTCAAACAATGTTCGTAATGAATAGCGGTACAGGGGAGGCATTCTGTGTGGAGTAATGTGTAGTTTGCTGACTCGAGCCAGCTCGAGCGGACGAAGCGTGGATCGTGTTACTTCAGCCGCCCTCGCCTCAGAATTGTAAAAAACAACAATGGGTATCCAGCAAAGCAGAAGATTGGTCCTGTATGCAGCTTTTGCAAGGATTTTGAAGACTTGTTAGATTTAAAGTGTAATTTGCACGAAATGGGTAAGATACATGCAGGTCGGGACCGTTTTATTCGCACTCACTTTGCGCCGACATGTGGTGCTTGTCCATTTAAAGTGCACCTAACCCCCAAAATTCTTTTTTTGCGAAAACGAATCTACTTGTTAGTCGAAATAGTTCTGCGAAAATATTTTTGGATTCCGTTAAATCCTCGGTTTTTTGTGCCTCGACGAAATCTCGAAAATAGCTCCAAAACACCGCCATTTTGTTTCACGACCGAGTTTGAGGAGAATGGGTCCAGGGGCTCTTGTGACGTCTACCCAGGAAGGTTGGATATCTCACGTCCTCTCATTTCCTTCAGAATGGTGCAATACACATTCGAAAAGTGCGCAGAAACGCCTTCCAGAGGTGCTATCGGCTGTTGCAGCAATATACTGTACAATTTTCTAACGATCGGCTAATGGTACAATAAAGACGTACAATGGTTGATTTTGTCGAACCAAAACAAGCGAACTGAATCTGTGAGAACCATTGAAGAACTCTCGCTGGAATTTGTTCCACAGACTTTTGAATGCTACTTTCATAAATTTTCTGCTTAAAGCTAACCAGCAATTTGTAGAAATACTACTGACAACCTATATCTTCCAATCCCGCAGTATTTATAACATAACCGGCAAAGTTGTGTGATCCGATCATGATCAAGAAGTGTTATACTGATATGTAAATAGGTCGCAACTGTACGCCGCTAACCAACACATTTCTCTTTCGATTTAGATAAAAGTCAAAGATTAATCCTTTAGAATTACATGATAAGAAAATTATTAGACTCACAGAGTTTTTCGAAGGTTTGGAAATCAGCAGTGCAAGAAAGATTCTGTGCAATAGCGTCGAAAATATGACCGCGTAACATCTGCGGACTGCTTAGGGAACACGTCCTTTTCGCTTATCCAACGAATTTCACTACGAACTTTGAGAACAATTTACATTGGTTATTTGGAGTTACAACTTAAAACGTGTGACAATGTTCAATCCGTAATTGTATGAAATGTTTCCTTCCGCCTTGCTTCCCGCAGCTTCAGAAATACAGGTCCAAACAGTACGATTTTCAATCGATCAAAGCCATTGTTTTGGAGGTCATCAAGTCTCGAAAACTGCAACACGTACATCGCTCTTATAAACATGAAGCATTCAACAGAAAGTAAAACACAAACTGGATTTAACAGAACAATCATACCTTGACAAAATACATTCTAGCTAAGGACAAATGTAAACGGGCTATAAACACGCATGGGAATCTTACGTTTAGTTGACGAAATTACCATCCAAAGCAGTCCTTGAGTTTTCTTTCCAGCTTTTCATTTGCCTGCTCCTCCACTTCGTACCTAGCTTTCCATTCCTAATATATAAGCAGCTCGTCCGCAAAGAAGGGTTCCCCTTCGTCGCTTGAAATATTGTAAATTGCTCTCAAAGCTCTAAGCAGTGCATTCACAGTTGTTGAACATGCTTGATTGAATTTTATTTCGGAGTCTTCCGAATCGAAACTTAACTCTGACTCCAGTGACGAAAAAGAAATGATTCTGAGACAAAACTCGGACGTTTTAGTCCCAAAGTTCATTGGAACGATTAGTTTTGTTTTCCATTTTCTTGAGCAAATACAGAGAGCTGACTGAGGTGCCACTGTGTTTGGTTCCTGGGTAGACGTCATCAGCAACTGCCGCCCCAGACTCCCTAAAACGCGGTTGTGAAACACTTCAAGTGCAACTTTGAAAGGGCATAGAAAATTCAGGATACAACCAAATTCAAAAATTTCTTCGCCCAAATGCTTCAAATAAAGTCTAGATTCATTTTAGTGAAAAAAAACTTTTGGGGTTAGGTGCACTTTAAATTATATTTTGCAATGCATCAAAGAAACTTTGATAAGGATTTGTCTTTAAAGACTGGCTTGTTTGGTGTTTCTGTCACCTTTCTGACTTTCTGTGCCTTTTGGAACAGGTGAAATAATATTTTTGTACCTAGGCCTGCCGTTCGCTGTCAGAATAAAACATTTGTTCATTTCATTCACAAGATATTTCTCTATCATTAAAGATTGTTTAAGCGTACATTTATACAATGGTGGCGTTTGGGAAGGGAGTAGAAATCGAAAATATTGTGATTTGTTGGCCGCAACGAACGCTGGAAATACTGAAAACATTCAAGACCACTCAATATCTTCGGTTCATTGACAATTTTTCCTTGCTTGAGGTCTTTTTTGTTTACATTGATTACATGTTGATAGTACATGGAAGTTTTCAAGACCATTTCCTTGTACATGTATGCACATGAAACTAAATATTTTAGAATGCCCAAACACCTGTATTTGTTTACACGAAACCACTTCCACTTATGGGATGTGGTCAAGTTTCACTTCTTTTGATGCTGAAAAGACATTCAACATTTCAGAGAGGCAGTAATTAACTTCCATGAAACCCACTAGTTTATCTTGTTTACTCAGTCATTTGAAGCTTTCCGATTTCTATTTCCCTATCTTACATGTGCATTGTATCAACTTATATAAATAATTGACTGTTGTTGTTTTTCCTTTCATTTAATTCAGATGAGCTTTGCTCAATCACTACAACATAATTTTTACATTGTATTAATTATGATCCCCTTAGTAATAATATTGTATCATCCTCCCTTCTGTAAGATTCTTACTTAACTTGTAACCACTTTATTACAAGACATTATAGCACCTGATGGCAATAAATTATATATATATCTATATATATAATTATATGTGTTTATTTTTTTTCCTGTGATAAATTGGTTAACAAGTGGGTTTGCTTATGCCACTGTGTCTCTGAATTGGCTTACTGTCGTCTACAAACCATTTGTAATAAATCTTCACCACAACTAACTCAGATACTAGACACAAAAGCATGTATTAAAGAACAGATACATTTCTTACAAATAAAAATTTATTGCATTTAGTTCATCACCTAAGTTCTACAACATTGCTTTTCTCCAGTGAGAAATTTTGTGCAAAGTCTGAAGTTGTAAGTTGCAAAAACAAGTTCCGTCAGTAGTTGCGAATCATTTAAAATCAGGCTTTGATAATGTAAACTGAATGGCAGAAAGCGAGGAAATTAGAAATTGTCTCAAATGCACAAGTGATAAAAGAGGTAAACTTGACTGAAATCTATAGACTCCTGTTTTTTTAGGTTTAGGGTTATGGTTAGGCCTAAGGGACAAGGTGGAAGGTGCGGTGGCCTTGTGGTTAGTACACTCAGCAATGGATTGAGTGGTCCGTGGTCGAGCCCTGGTCAAGGACATTGTGTTGTGTTTTTGGGCAAGACACTTTTACTCTAACGGTGCCTCTCTCCACAAAGGTGTACATATGGGTACTGGTGAATTTAATGCTGGGGATAACCCTGTGATCGACTAGCATCCTATCCAGGGGGTAGTAGAAATACTCCTAGTCGCTTCATGCCACCGAAACTGAGATAAGCCTGGCCTGATGGGCCACTTGGCTCGTATGCAGACTTTACCTTTTACTTAGGGACAAGGTACTGCATCAAGTTGGGGGGAGGGACAGGGGAGTCAGAACCTCCCACTTCCCATACCCCTATCTCTTGACTCCCGCCCTTGTTTGTCCTGCTCCTGTCCCCTGTAAATTAAGAGCCTCAAAACACATCCTAGTCATTTAGCTGCACAGTCCTTAGGCATTTCCTTTTTCTTTTTTGCTTCGTTTTCTGCCTTGCTTCTCTTACCCACGTCTTTCAAGTGAATGACCTATGACGTAACCACTGTCAAAGGGTTTTTTATTTTGAGCCTCGTTTTGAGCCCAAGGGTGAATTTTTCTTTGCCCGTCGGCCTAGAAGTCTCTAAAGACGCTAAATGAAAGTCAAATAACATTATCAGTTCTTGTTTTTGAAAGTATTTGAAGCCTTAATGAATGACAAAAATTAGCATTTTGCATTTCTCTCCGGATTCCTGCCCTCTTAGCACACCCGCTTCCCGCCCTTTTCTCTCCCGCTTCCTGCCCGCTATTCTCCCGGGCTCCTCCCTGCGGCCTCTCCCCACCATCAACAGATGGCTGAATGTCCAGGAGAGGAGTTGCCATATGGAGAGCATTGGTCAGTATTCTCATCCATTTGTGTCGCTTGCTCGACCACTGACATTCAGCCATAATATTTCCGCTTGGATTCCGTCAAACCGTCGCTTTCGCTTTTCTACTGAATACTGTTTCACGATTGACAACGTTTTAACTTTACCCGGTAGGGTAAACTACTACCTTATCTCCTGACGGAGCAATTTTAAATTCTAAAATTGATTGAGCCCGCATTTTTTTTTGTAGAGTAGTTGCTAAGTAACGTGACGTGTCGTCATGACGACAAGCTGTCATGACAACGTACGTAGTGCTGGTGCTCTTGGGGTTTTTGTTTACGGATCTGACTGCTATGGTGGATGGATTGTTCTGTTGTTTTCTTATGTCTACATTGAATCTATTTACAGGCTTTTGAGTATTCGCTGGAAATAATGAAAGTTCGAGTCTCTAAGCAGGATTCGAAGGTAAGCACATCGTTTAAATTTGTTGAACGAATACCGCACGCCAGAAAGTAAAAATTGCAATTCTGCAATGCTGCAAAATGCCGGCTATTTTGTCTATCTGCCCGCTAACGAGAAAAGAAAGCTCTCTAGTTTTATTGTAAGAGAGAATGAAGAGTAAGAGATTTATTATTACCAACGTAATCTATCTCAAGTTATTTTTAGATCAATCCCGATTTTCAGAGGGTTTTTAAATAGCCAATCCTGAGACACGGATTTTACACACGTGGACAGGCCAAATGACTTTATTACGATAACTGCAGAAATTCTCGCGCGCTCATTGGCTAATTTTCATTGTCAACAAGCGGACAGACACATGAATTTATAATTTATGCGATGCGTCAACGAGCGAGAGCGCACGATTTGACAATTTATTATTGTAAAAGACAAATTAACGTCAGTTTTTCATACGTCTATTCTGTTATCACTCAAGAATTGACAGTGGGGACACTAGTCTACATTTGCTGAGCTTACAGATACCCATCAATAAGATGAGGGATTGCTTCAGTTACAGACACAAGCAAATTCTGATGCAAAAACAGGTCTAATCATATTTTTTTACGTTTATTGACTAATTTTTATTGTCACTAAGCGGAGAGACACAGAAATTTATAATTTATGCGATGCGTCAACGAGTGAGAGCGATCTGAGAGCGATCCGTGATCTGGCAGATCACGAGCATCATCGGTGATAAATGGGGTGGGAATCCGCTGTGTTTTCAAGAGGAAATTCCAGAGTACAAGCGTGGCATGGTTTCAAGTCAGTATCTTTTTCTCGTGTTTGCAGGTTGAACCCTCTATTTTATCTCAGCTGGTCGTGGACATGTACGAGTGCTGGAAAACTGGACAAAAATATGAGCCTTATGTTAAGGTATGCTAGAACTTTCAACCATAGTTAATAGAGGGAAATGGTTAGGAAGGCCGGTAAATATCAAAGAAGCAAACAAACAGGCCAAGATTTATGTTGGACGGTCCTTGACCCTGCGCGTCTTTTGTTTTATGCTTTTACTATGCATGATTTACATAATCGCAATGCATCTATTGGTTAGTTGTATGCACACACGTAACCATCTTTTGTATTTTGCCAGGTTTTGTGCAGGATCAACCCCCAAAATAGCAAACAAAAACATACAACAAAGAACTTTGCCCGGTTTCCTAACCATTTCCCTCTATTCACCATGTTTCAACGTAAAAAAACTCATTGTCATTTTATCTTGCCTTCAGTTCTTGCTTACTTTCGTGATTACAAAGAGAAAGAAGTGTAAAATGTCCTTTTTTTATCGATGGCGTTGAAGCTTCTGCTCACCTTTTTTCGGCGGGTTGTGCAAGTTGACTGGTGTTGTTCCAATTTTTGTTTTTTACCTGTTTTTTTTAGGTGACTGAAAGTTTGCTGACGCAGGCCTTTGAGATGTTAGTGATTTCTAAAGTGAGTTGTTTCTTGTTTTGAAAAATAACTTTAACGGGTACTTATCAATCATGCGCACACTGAAATACCATGAGACGTTTTCAACAAGAATGTACACAGACATCAACTAAGGGATATCTTCTTGATTTACCTCCAAATTCTCACAACTAACTTTGAAGGAAATGTATGACAATCAATGGGGAGATTTGACATTTTGAACGTAGGGGTGTTTGCAAAGGGAAAGGACCCTGTAAAGAACTTCTTTGTGAGTCCTTTCACTTCGTGTAACGCTGTTTGATAGGTGTTGGTGATATTCTGTCAAGCCAACAGCGAACGTACTGCAACTTCTCGGACTAGGATGACTTCATGAATGTTTTAACGGTGTCACATCTCCTTATGTATTCTCTTATTGTTGCGTTTTGCATTATTTCTTAATAATGCAAGTGGGCTTCAACTTTATTTTTCGCCTCTCTAGCTCGATACATCATGTTATGTCATTGCTTGTTTATACGCCTACTTAGCTTTGATACATAAGCTGTCCACTTGCTTTAATCTAACAGTCATGACTATGACTCTGAACTAGAACCAGAATATTGTAACAATCTTTTCGCATTTTTGATAAACCAAACTTTAGTTAACAACAATGTTAATAACCTTCGGACTCGTCTTGTTTATGTTACAAGCTCGATATATATATGACCTACGGATAACAAAACAGGGCAGTGAAATCAAAATTGCCCATGTTTATAGACGGTCCATTTTCTAACTTGAGTGGCTCATAGCCACTTTGATCTTATAGCAGTAGTAGTTTGATTGTAATCGCTTCAACCCTGTGGAAAACAGAATCGTTCTCACCTGGAATACCTACTTTCTTGATTGTAGTCCTCGTCAGGGGAGTCACTTTAATTCGTGCAGGAAAATCCAGAGTCGCCTTCCTCTTTGCTGGATCAGGCTTTGAAATATTGCCAACAACACGTCAAACCACAGGTAATGTACTTGTATTGCTATTTTAAAATATTACTTTACATTGAAGATAAAGAAGATTCTGGGTACAAACTGGGGTCAGGTAGCAGCTCTCGTAAGGTCTCACATGAGTGGCTCGATACTCTTTAAGAGAACAATAGATCAGAACAAACAACAGGTACAATGCCCCGAGCCCCAAAACAATCCCTGCTATACACTAAGACGGCAAATAGAATTACAAGCTCAATTGAATTGATACACTGCTGACAAACTGTAGTTTGTTGAGGGAAGGCGTCAGCACCTTTTTCTCTAAAGAATGCAGTTACGTCTGGCTAATCACAAGGCATTAATGGGTCACTACCCCACAATAGAAGGTTATCCATCAAAATGTTTTTATCTGGGTCATTCCGATTTTGAAATGGAGGTCTCTAAAATAGGGACGTAAAACTAGCAGACTTAGTCGAAAGTGTTAGCTAACACCGCATAGAAAAGAAGTTGGACTGAGAAAGCTTAAGCCACACACGAGCAAAGCCTACATAATGATTGCCCACTGTATGCAGTAAAATCCTTAGATTGTAAGTTACAAGAAATAAATTTTTTGTATATGTTACTTACAATGAATCTTGTCCAGTATAGGTGTATGAAATGCGCACTGGTGATTTGTTGAGGGAATCCGAAATAATTCTGAGGCGACTAACCCGCCTATCTTCTTCAATGTTAGAATGGAATACTCGATCATCTCACTGAGTATCCACTAACTTTAACATTTCTCTTTATTACTAGACCTCTTCATCCAACACCTCAGTTTCGCATCAGCCGAAAGGATCATCGGGAACCGACACAGGCGCCGATATAACTTCGGGCTCCGACACTGAAGCTGTTCCGTCGGCATTAGAACAAACCTTATCACCTCCAATACTTAAAAACAGGGAAAATGATACTTCGATAACACCAGCAAACGAAGCGCCAACGAAAACACCTGGCGCCATTCCCCGAGATTTAATCGCAGATTCGCTTTCTAAAGGAGAATCCACGGATGAAACACCGACTCCCATCGAAGACGTTCCGATGGTAGCCGAAGTGTTGTCTTCGTCGGAGGTTCCGATGTCGGAGGAAGTGGCTTCCGACTCGAATATAGTGACTGTTGAAAGTAAAAACATAACACCTGCTGAAAAAGAATTAAACCCAGCCCCCCTTGAGGGTGCTATCTCACAGGAGCCAAACGCCACTGTGCCAGGGCACCCCAGCGCTATTGCGCTGACCACGGAGGCTGAAAAGCCAGTCGCTAGTGTCAATCCCGGGGGTACAGTTCTTACTGATGGTAGTGAACCTTCCGGTAATACGTTGTAAATTCTTTGGCCGGCATTGCAAACTGCCTCGCAAACAACTACTATAACAGAAAAACCCTGCATTCATGAGTAAAAACATCACAGAAATGAGTGATTCTCTATCTAGGGGAAAGGGCAGCAAAAGGCAAATTTTGAAAAGTAAAAACTTATCAGCTTTTCATCCCAGGGATACAACTCAGTAGCCAAACGTTTTCCTCCAGGGAGGTCCCTGTACTCAACGAATGTGGCTACCGTTGTCTTATTAATATTAGAGTCCAAACCTTCTGGCTTATAGCAAACACGAATTGTCTAAACGCTGTAATGAAAGTGGCAAAGTCACTTCTGAAATGTCGAAATCCGCAAAACACTTATCATTTTATATCGGGAATATTGGGTCTGGCACTTTTTATGTACAAAAACAGTTGAATTCGAATTCAAAAGTCAACAGAAGTAATGAACAATCCTTCAAGCCAGCTACAAACACAAAATAAACAAAGATCACAGTTACTGTTGACTAGGCTGTGCGATAACCGCCTGCTATGGATCCAATATTGAAGGCCAACCTGCTAGGAATACTTGACAGAAATATCCTTCGTTTCGTTCAGTCTCACCCGCGAAAAGCTACCGATGCTCTAAAGCGTGCGCTTGTTTCTGAATTTTGACACCAAAGGAAAACAAAGGTTTTTTATTTTAGGATACTCGAAGCATTCATTTCCGATAGAGCCCAGGATTTACGAAATTCGCAAACTGAAACCTCGTTTACTGCCCGAATTATGGTTATAGAGAAGTTCGACAATCGTATAGGAGGTATAGGGAAAACAAGGCCAGAGAACTGGGATTATAAGGCAGAAGTGAAGGAAATTCTGTCAGTGTTGGGCAGTGTTTTAAACAACCATTTGGGTAAGTTCACACAAATCATTATTTACTGGTTCTCATCCTGTACGATAGCACTACACTAACCAGGCTACCGTGAAATGTAACAAGTGTCCGCTTATTTGACTGGCAAATACATGTTGTCTGCCGGTGTTTCAGCCAATTGAAGTGTTATGTATGTACTGACTGAAAGATTACTAGAGCAGCATAGCTCATTTCAATAGCTGGATACTTCTACGTGTAATACGAGACATTCCGCTTCCTCTCTCTTGGATTCTCCTCCCCCCCCCCCCCGAAAAAAATATATTGTTCAGTTAATTGCTCCTGAATAGGAGGAGGAAGCTTAAAAATTAGCAAAGCACACAGAGCTTTCAATGATACCGTTTATTTTATTGTGCTTAAGTCAAGATTAAGTGGTCAAGTGATCTTCAAAACAATTCACATTGATCGTAAATCTTGGACCGGCGGTCAAACACTGATATTGAGGGATGTAGCATGACTTCGAGCCATTTTTCGAAGAAAGAACTTTGAATTTTCAAAAAAAAATTGATTAAATTGCGCCGGTTATAGCTGTAGCTAGCAAAAAAACAAAAGACTCCAAGGTTAAGTTCTGTTTAAGGAAGTCCATTTAGGTAGTCCATCGGGGTAGTCCATTGACAAGGGGTCAGTGTTTTTATCATCACCCGTGATTTATCACCTAAAGCAATTCTGCTGTATGTGTGATGACGGTCGAGTATTAGCTTGCTTTTAATATCCTATTGCCATGTTCAGTTTTGCATGGCAAAAGCATGTTTATGTCTGGGGGAGTATATGCCGAGGAAATATTAGCTTTTCAGTAGCGCCTACTTAGAGCGCCATGTTAATGGCCCGAGGGGGTACTACTAGAAAAGTTGAGTGGGGGTGTACGGTCCACTTCCCAAATCCCTTAACCTATTTATGACCAAAATTTGCGATTTTTGCTACCCGATTTATGACCTGGCCAAAAATTTGATACCATATTTATAACCGTTGCTTCTGGCACAGTTGCCCTAAACATACGTTATAAAGGACTTTTGTTGATGGTCTTATTGATGATGATGAAAACGTAGCTTCTTCTAAGAAACATACCCCACTCAAGGCTAGAGTGCTAAAAACATACCCTATTTACAATCATGACCAAAACGTTTGAAAAACCATACTGGGGCCGCGCATACATATCTAGCCCATAATAGAGAGTATCCCTCTCCCGGGGGTCAACAGCACGTTAATTTAACAATGGAAAAAACACCATATTGATAGTGATTTAAAAACAAAAATACAAAACAGTGAACACCATAGTTAGTAGACGAGACCTATGTTATTTGCCAGTTTCTATTGAAGTTGATGCCCTTCAGTGGCTGCCTCTGAAGTGTCATTTTAGCCACATCTGCCACGGTTTTCCATCCCTCGGCATCGCTAGCACTGCATACATTGTTGGTTGGGTTGGCAGGGTCCAGAACAAATGGTGGGCTGCGTGGAAGAAGGCGTACAGTATTTCAGTCCAGTATCATGCCGTAAGCGACACTGACATTATTCATATTACTAAGATTATTTCTGATTACTAAGACCGTGTTTCTTAAGAAATCTCACATAATTTGTTCCTGCTTAACGTTCTCCTTGGTATGTCTTATGTCTGATGATACTGTCTGCATGTGTGGCTGTCTGTGTGTCTATCCCCAGCTGTCTACCTTTGGGTTAAATGAAATTTGTCAGTCGCTGTCTCTCAGACTCTCAAGTGCTGTATTTTTAACTGATTGACTGACTAACTGACTGTCTACTTTCTGATTGTTTGCCTATTTACCTGATTGTCTCTGTCTGCCTGTCTGTAAGCCTTTCTGTCTGTCTGTTTTTCTGACTGGGTGGCTGATTGTATATTTTTCTGACTACTTGGCTTTCGCTCCGCCATCCTTTGTCTCACTTACTATCTGTCTGTGAGTGTCTATCGTAACTATCTGATTGTCAAAGAATAGTATAAATGTGGGAGTGTGGCTTAATTTCTAAAATCAAAGGAAAAAGGGTCATATCAGCTGATAGCCACAAGATAGAACAGCAGTAGAAGAACACTAAGTGCTGTTCTACCTTTGTTGCCTTAGCACGCATATCGTGGCTATCAGCTGACCCTTTTTCCTTTGATTTATCTGAATGTCGTTTAGGCTGTCTTGCTTCCCGGGGTTGGCCTCCCATAATAAAGTGAGAAAGTGATTGTCGGAAATTTTGAAAACAACCCCTAAAATTAGTTTTGTGGGTGTGGCCCAAAATTGATTTTCACCCGTAAGAGGAACCAGTCTTAAAACAACTCGTTAATGTTGAGTGACATTTTCACCTTTTTGTTATAGCAAATTTGTACAGGAACAAAAACGAACCTTATCTCCATCCCCATGATTCCTCTCTTAGCGAGAGCCTCACTGTAGTATTTATGCCAAATGATGTGTATGTGGCAATTATCGACCAACTGTTGAAGAACAGCTTTAAAACCGGCCCGAATGTCAAATGATAGTTTTCCAGCCTTCTCCCAACAGGCTATGGTAATGAGCTCCAGTGGATACGAAGATGGCAGTCTAGTTTTACCACTGCTTTTGTCTTCAATGCAGGTTTTGCGCCAGTACTTTACAAGGCGGATTAAGTTTTTCACGCTCGACGGTTGATCCTTGACAAACTCCCTTTGTAAGCTCACGAAATGTGCTGAGTAATAACGCTTGTCTTCCGTTGTACAACGAATCATTTCTTCGTACAGTTGTTCTACAAGGGCAAAAAAATACACATTCTAATTAACTAATGGTCTGATTCAACTTGGACACACACACAGCTAACTCACATGGTTCAAAAGTTTATGTATTCCCCGAAGCAATGAAATTGCAAACAAATAGACTTCATTATGGCAAGAGACCATGATCTGCAACAAGCTGCAAGGAGGCTGGCCAAAAGGGGACTGTCTATACATGACTGACAAACAATGCACTCATATTGAGGTTGGGTTAAAGGAAGAGTAAAGTCCTATTTTACCTAGAGTTTGACTTGGGTCAGTTGTAAATGTCGGCAGCAAGTCAATGTCAAATTCTCGAGACAAATCCTGACGAAGTTTGAATTTCACGGCGAAGGGTGTCTGTTTATCAAAGGTGATTTGGTCTTTATAAGAACTCCGTTTGAGGCTTGACTCCAGGCAGTCCTTTGTTTTCTGCAAATTACGTTTGTGCGCTTTCATGGTTTTCACATTGTTGAGGAAAACCACACAGTCGATGTCTGCTTTGTCCTTGACTGCTGTTCCCTTCCCGACAGAGCCTCCCTGAATTGTGTTGAAAGTACAAGGGATTAATTTATTAACAAAACAGCATATCTTGAAAAAAACAACACAAAGGGCTGAATCGATGCCAGAGCAGTATTTAAACCTGAGGGCCACCGCATGCAAATCCAGCACCCTTACCACTCGGCCACGCTGCCTCTCTGAAGAAATGTAGGAATTAATAAGTTTTCTATATCCTGTTCGGGATTTGACTTGACACTACATTATATGACCACTGAAAGTCCAAATGAGCAAAATACCTGCAAAATTATGTTCCCATAATGCAGAAAAATGCATTTCTGAGAGCAAAGTTTTTCAAAATCTTGCGGTAGAAGCTCAGGATATAGATATTAACCCTTACGTGTCTGTCGACTGAGCTTGTCCTTGAACTATCTTTAATTTGCAAAATTAAATTGTCCCCAACAAACCAATTTTATACCGTGCAATTTGATTTTCATTTGCTTTCTGACAAACATATTTTTGAGATTGCTGTCCTTATCGTGTTTGGAACATTTCCATCGAAATGAAGTAAGAAGTTAGAGCAAACATAATTTTGTCTGTTTTCTTGTATTAATTTTATTAATGTACTTCAGATAAAGCACGAAATATTACGAAGACTTAAGCACTTCCTATAGGAAGTGAAATGCTACCTGACGTTCCTCTGGTTACTATGGCACTTGAAAGCAGAGATAGGATAATTTTAGAAACCCTCATTGATGATTTGCGTCAGCGAGTAAGCTAAACTTAATCAATAATCAAGTACTTAATCAAGTGATTTAAGAGAAACAGGTGGGAGGACAACATCATTGGGTGGATAGGGATGTGTCTAAATACGAAATGCGAACTAAATACGATATAAATACGAACTCACCGCAAATTTACAATTAGCTTTTATTGTGATCTGTGGCCTGTGACCTGTGACCTGTGACCTGTGACCTGCACTTTAGTCCCGCCGTTAACACCACAACATTTGCACCTTCGTTATTCGCACCCACTAATTGCAATACGTGTAATTATCATATCAGCATCAGCACATAACGCCTATGTAAATCTGTGGACAGGCTTTATTAAATAGTCTACTTTGAACACGAAAGGTAACGGTCAAAATCACAACCCTCAGGTGCAAGTACTTCATTGAGTTGTTCAGTCTGCGCTGACCATGCAGATCAGCAAGAAATCATGAACAATTGAATGTATAGGCCATTCCACCCTCCCTCTGTGCACATGCGGACAAACTGATCTGCTGCCGTTACGGAATAGTGTTGCCTCGGCTTGCCTTTTCTCCACTCTGAAACGACAACTATTATAAGGCTTTGAAAAATCTTATATGGTAATCTAGATATCTTCAAAGCCTCATACTTTTGTTTGGCTAAAAACCGATTCTGCTGCCTCACGAGGGAAATGGGGTGGGAGGGGTGTGGGGTCACTTGTCTTTGGTACTTTCACTTTTTTGAAACTAAACTTTGAAATTTCACTTTTAATACCCTCTCCTCCTGGCGCATTAATTTATGAACATTTTCTTAGATTAACACTCAATACACATTAGGCGGTGACTCTTACCTTAACGAGGTTGTGTATGCTGAAAGGTAACTCCGGATCACGTTGGAGGTGTTTGTACAGTTGGTCTACAACCCAGGAAACTGCATCGCTTCTGGCCTGGAGTTTGTTGGTAATGAACGTATTAACAGCAGAGCTGTCACCGAAGTCAACATTTTTAAAAAACGTTTCTGAAATAATGGAAGAAGCACACAGTTAGCTAGCTCGCTTTAGCGCTGTTGGCTGTGTCCTGTGTGTAATGTGTGTTACGTGTTGCGTACACATTACACCCCCCCCCCCCTCCCCTCTCCATCCACCTTCCTGCCTCGTTTCCGCGAGATTGCGGAAAGAAAAGAAAAAGAAAAGAGCAAAAACAACTTGTAAAAAAAGCCTCGACCACTGGCACAATTTCGTTCTCAGCGTTTGAATGGTGTGGAGTTTGCATGGTGCCAGTGTATGAACTGTATTTCCTAACTCAAATTCTTAATATTAGGACTAGTTGCTCTTAGGAATAGTTTATATTTTAATTCTGAATTTATCTTAGCGAATGTAGTAATTGTAATTAGTTATGTTATTGTAAATAGTCGTGCGTTTTTGTCATGAGCCCCTGGCTCGGGAGATTGGGCAACCACTCCCTACGTTTACGAGTTGAATTAAGTTATCCTACCTAACCTTACCTAACATATGACTTTGACCATTTCCAGTATTGATATACGGCATATTTATGATACATCCATGACAGCTCGAATGCAGGGCTTAAGGAATTAAAACAAAACAGACGAAATCAATAAATTTATTTTGATATCCTCCATCCTCGATATTAATTTATCATAATCTCACTCTTAGCATTTTGTCAGTAGCACGTACAGCTCAGTTTGCAGAGTTGCATGAATGGTGTGCATATTTTGCACCCGTTTGTACACAGTGTTGCATGGGTTTCAGTATGAAATGGAGAAACTCAGACAGTGCAGTTTTCAGTCTCTCGTTCCAGCTCGTTTTCCACGAAAAAGTTGGATCGACCAGAACAACAAAAACATGTTTACTGGAACAATACATGCGTTCCACAAAAGGTTAAGAAACTGGTCTCGTGGCATGGGTGGCGTTCTTTTTCGTTACTCTTTTTCGGTTTTTCGAAGAGAGCGAACCGCTGATTCCAAAAAACAAGTACTTAAAATGATCTGGCTCCAATTCAACAAAATCTTCAAACTTAAATGCCTCCTCATGATCAGGTGATCTAGAACGAGAGACAATTCACAAAAGTACTTCATCTATTTCTCGGAATTGTACCTTAGTATTTTGCATATTTCTATTCCATTTATGAAAAAAGTGAAAGAAAACCATTGTCAAGCCATTAGTGAAGTGCTTCGGTCGATTTTAGTTGATATTTAGCTAGAATGAAAGTTGTGAAGTTGCATCTTCAGCCTACAGAATTATCACTTGGTGTATAGTATTTGCTATAAAGGACGCAAGTTCAAAAACCACTGCCAAAGTATGCACCAAGTTAGGCTACGTTTGATCTCCCATGTGTTATCTGGAATTATGGCTTTTTACAAAGTAGCTGTGTCCAAGCATATCCTAGTAAGTTGGCTCTTACAAATGACTTTGCAGCTTTAACAAAGGAACATTATGTATTTCGCTAAAGTTGTAGCGTTACACGGGCCAAATGAGAGCCCAAGTCAACCATAAGTCACGCGTCAACCTCGAGTCAACCACGAGTAAAGCCAATATTTATTTTTTTGTCCCTAAAAAATATAGATTGTAGGAAATAGAATATGTGAATATACCTTTGTGGTACTTAATTTTGCATTTGGCGAGACAGTATTTCGGGGGGGGGGGGATATTTTCGCGATTTCAATAGGCAAATAATTCTTACTTACTTTCTGACTTACTTAATATGAAAACGCGATTCAAGCGTTCTCAGCTTCATTTCATTTTTCAAAAGTCTGAACTTTTCAAAATTCCTAGGTAAACTGGAACAAGCAAAACGCATTTTTACAAATTACCATTTAAGGTAAACTAGAACAAGCGAAAGGCATATTTGAAAATTAACTTTTTACAACTTGGCCATGATTCACATTGTACTCAGTACGTAGTTCTGTTATTTTACAACAGAAGATACAAAATGGAACTTACCAGTAAAACCAGCTAATAGTTTGTGTATTTGTCGATTCCTACCCTGTATATGTTGTTGTTATTACATGTTAATCTTTTTTTTATTTTCCTGTGATTTAAATTTTCTATATGGGTGTTAGATTTCGCGTGTTTAAATTTGGCGAGGATTTTTATTCGCGGGTCTTTAATTTCGTGATTTATTTAAAATTGCGAAAATCGCGAAATTAAAGACCCGCGAAATTAATTACCAATAAGGTAGATTGTCTTAGCAGTTGCAATGACAGGCCTAGGCTCACCTCGATCGCGGCACGAAATTCCAGTAAGAGAATGCGTGTACCTTAGTGCCAACTGTTTTCCTACGATGTGGGAAACGGAATTCGGACTTCCAGTTTCGTTTTTCGTTAACCCACCCCATCGAAAAAGGGAATTCGAGATTCCATTTTCGTTTTCCGTTTTCCTACTGCATTGAAAATGGAATTCCAACTTCTATTTTCGTTTTTCGTTTTTCCACAACTTTGGACAACAGAATTCTATTTGTCATTTCCTTTTTTCGTCTTTTGCTTTTTAAAGATATTGATCATGACAAGCCTTTCTCACTTTATAGCGGGACCTATATAGCCATTTCATTCCGTGATGTGTGATAGTATAGGCATAATTTCATTTCCTTGCCAATATCGATATCGTGGTAACGCGCTATTAAACAGAAGCTTTTCAGTCAGTCAGCTCGGTACGGTAGCGGGCTGAAGAATTCGTAAATATTAGTTTTCTATAAATATATCTGCACAGTTATTTATGCTATTTCAGTGTTGTAATCACAACTCTATATGTACAGTCAGCTACATAAAGTGAGCTATGACGTCCATTTTGAGGATCGTAGAGGGAGGCAACAATACAAGCCGAAAGAGCGCTAGCGTCTTCTTAATAGGCTACTGTCTTGAGATAATATAATAGAACACGAAAACGAAAAACGAAAATCGAAGTTCAAATTCCGTTTTTCAATGTCTTACTAAAATAAAAGATGAAAACGGAAATGAGGTCATGAGAAAACGAAAAACGAAAATGAAAGTTCCAATTTCGCTTTCAATGTAGCAGGAAAACGAAAAACGAAAATGAAAGTTCGAATTCCCTTTTCCGATGGCGCGGGTAAACGAAAAACGAA